>NC_135479.1:116401106-116704710 GCF_052094955.1 Ictidomys tridecemlineatus | reverse complement strand
CTACTTACCTCACAAGGTTTTCAAATAAGCTTATGTTAATAAGACAGAGAAATGAGGTACCTTTGAACCACACATAGGCTTGCTCTTCTAGAAAACTCCAGTGTTCTGCTTTGGAGGGATGGGAGGAGGGTCCCAGGAGCCAGCTGTTCACTGAGGGCCTGTGCCATTTCCTTAACAAGGCAATCAATGCAAGCCTTGGTTTCCTCCTTTGCAGAGGCAGAGGTCTTCCTAGTTACAAAATGACTGCTCAACTTTCTTTTGGGAATACCTACCCAGTCCTTCTGCCTTGTTGCCCTTCCTTGTCACTGCTCCAGGTTTGACTCTCTTGGGACAAATCTTTCCTCCCATGTGACTTCTCTGATCTGGATTCTTTTTCTTTGACCCAAATTCTGACTTCCCTTTTCCTGAGTGTTTTTCCATTTTTTTCCAGTTCCAAAGGGAAAGTCCCCTACCCTTCACTCTGCTCTGAACTTTTCTCCATTTCCCTGATGCCTGATCACTCCTGAACTGGATGCTTCCCTACACTTTGTCAACTTTCCCAACCACACTTGTCTACCTTTCTCATGCCTTGGGCCAGCAGTGGGAGAAAAGCACTCAGCTTCCCAGAAGGGTGGACTCCCAACTCACTCTCCCATCACCTCGGCTAGCGGTACTGCCCTGGAACTTCCGTTTCCATGGTTATCTCTCTTCCTTCCATCTCCAGAGCATCTACTATGAGACTTTTCCTCCACGGACTTCAAGCTGTCTACTTTATTCCTTCATTCTTCAACCTCACCTCTACTCCCAGATGACTTGTTGTGCCCCTCCAACACAGACATGAGTATATGCACAGTTTCCTGCCCACCCCTTCCACCATCTTGCCTATCCCTAACTTCTGCTCATCTTCTGCTAAGATAAACCCCTCCACCTGCTCTGAGGTTCTCATCACTGTGGGTCTTCTCAGGCATTTTTCCCCAACAACAATCCCTGTCTTCTACATTTCAACCTTGACAAGTTCACTAGATCACTAAATCTTTCTCATTTAAATATCCTCAAGTCTTCTTCATTTTTAAAAAAAATTTTTCCTCTTACTTCCCCCTCACAGTCCAAGTTGTTGAAATAACTGTTCATATTCTTTCTGGCTTCCTCACTTCCCTCCCCTCTCAACTATTTACAGGCTCTTTCTTTTCTTTCTATTTCTTTTTCTTTTTTTGTTTTTGGTAACAGGAATTGAACCTAAGCGCACTTAGCCATGAAGCCATATCCCAGCCCTTTTATATATTTTATTTTATATATATTTTAACAGCAGCAGGGTCTCCCTGAGTTGCTTAAGTCCTCGCTAAGTTGCTGAGGCTGGGTTTGAAGTTTCGATCCTTGTGCCTCTGCCTCTGGGATTACAGATGTGTACCACCACGCCTGGCCAGGTATTTCTTTTCACGCCTGTCCTCAGAAACTGTTCTCATTTGGGTTATAAACTGCCTCCCTATTGCTAAATCTGAGGAACAATTCTGTTTCTTATCTGACTTGACCTCTCAGTATTTGACACCACTCACCATCTCCTTCTCTGCTTTGGATGTCCTCTTCACTTGCCATCTGTTAAGCCACATTCTCTGAGGCTCCTTCTCAGTTTACTTTATAGATATGCACAGTAGTTGGGGTTCATCCAGACAAACTCTCATAGATGCATGGAAATTGATTTCAGTTTATGATCCCCACCTCTTTTCTCTCCCCTTTTCCTTCCCATCCTCCCTCCCTGCTCCCATTCTTCTTCCTGTACTAGACTTTCTTTTTCTGGTCTGTTAATTTGCATTTGATTGGTTCTTTATGCTATCTTATCCTTCCTTTTCTTTTATTTTACTCTAGCTTCTCCATATGAGGAAAAAAAAAACATTTGATCTTTGAGTTTCTGACTTTGGCTAATTTTACACAGCATAATATTCTCCATTTCCATCCATTCACTGGCAAATGCCATAATCTCATTCTTTTTTTATGGCTGAGTAGGACTCCATTGTGTATATACAACAATTTCTTGATCCATTCATCTGTTAACTGGCATCTGGGTTGATCCCATAATTTAAGTATCATGAATTGTGCTGCTCCAAGGAAAAGAAAATGTGAAGAGAGAACCTACAGAATGGGAGAAAATCTTGGCCAGCTACCACTCAGGTGATTACCCAGAATATACAAAGAACTCAAAAAACAACACTAATAATTAATAATAATAATGATAATGATAATGATAATAATTTGTCCCTAGGGGCTGGGGATGTGGCTCAAGCGGTAGCGAGCTCGCCTGGCATGCATGCGGCCCAGGTTCGATCCTTAGCACCACATACCAACAAAGATGTTGTGTCCGCCGAGAACTAAAAAATAAATATTAAAAATTCTCTCTCTCTCCTCTCTCACTCTCTCTTTTAAAAAAAATAATAATTTGTCCTTAGTCAACAAAAGGACAAAAGAACTAAAACCAAACATCTCAAAAGAAGAAACCCAAATGGCCAATAAATATGTAAAAATATGTTTAACGTCTCTAGCAATCAGGGAAGCACAAATCAAAACTACATAAGATTTCATCTCACTCCAGTCAGAATGGCAATGATCAAGAATACAAACAATAATAAATGCTGGTGAGGCTGTGGGGAGAAAGGAACACTTACATACTGTGGGTGGGACTGCAGACCAGTTCAACCACTCTGGAAAGCAGTATGGAGATTCCTCAAAATACTAGGGATGGAACCACCATATGACCTGCTATCCCACTCCAAAAGATCTAAAAAGATCTAAAAACCAGTTTACTTTTTGACAGCCTTCCCTCTGCCCTCTGTGTAGCTCACTGTCCTCAAGTCTCTGACCTCGGCTGTCTTCTCTTCTCCCACTCTCGTCCACTCCCTCGGTCAGCTCATCCATTCTTGTGGTTACAATGGATATTTATAATATGATGACACTTGAAACCTGCCAATGACCCAGAAGGTGCTCCTGACCTTCAGGCTTGCATTTCCAAAGATCTCCTCAATGTTCACACCTGGATGCTTTGCATACTACACTCAACGGTGGAGCTCCTTTCTTTACTTCACTCAAAATCCTGCTGCCTCTCCTAGACATCTTCCTGACTCTCCCTCTTTCCTGACTGCTGCATCCAATCAACATCCAGTTCTCAAAGACTCCCTACCTCCCCCAAAACATTTGTCAGCTTGGAGAGCTCACCTTTCCTTGCATTGTCACGAGTTTAGTTTGGGTCATTTTTTTTTTTTTCTCCAAATCACCACCAGGGCCTCACATCCTGCCTCTTAGTTTTTGATCTTTGCATTAAACACACAGTGGTCTTTCTGAATCTCTAGTCATGTCCCTTCCTTCACTCCTGCTTAATTTCTTCATCAATCTGCCTTTGTCCTCAGGATATAAGGCTTTTGAATGTTCTGGTCTCCCAGGCTGTGTTTTACCACCATCACCTTCAACCTGTCCTTGAACCACACTGGATTGTTTTTATTTCTGTAGCATTGCTTGCTGTCTTGCCTCTGCTGTTTTGCACATGCTTATCCCTGTTTTTTCCCCTCTGTGCAAGTTGACTCACTTGTCACTTTTTCCATGAAGTCTTCTAAGGCATTTACGCAACAGATTTAGTGTTGCTTTCACCTTCTGTGGTATTCCAGTATGTTTGCTTCTGTTGTAACATTATCAGGCTTAAACTGTGCATCCATCCTTAGCTTTAGGAATCTTAAGAAACCCTGTCTTCTTTGTGACTTTAACTCTGGAGTCTAGACTTGGTACTAGGAGCTCAATACACACCTCTTCAATGAAGAAGAATGACTGTTTGTATCACATGAACAGCATATGATGGGCACATAGTCATTAGTCCAATATGAGATTTGGATGAGGGGAGTGTTAGGCAAAAAAAGAGATGAATTTAAAAGGCATAGGAATCAAGGAGTCTTTCCTTCTTCCTCAATGTGTTGGAGCCAGAAAACCAAATGTTCCTTATCCTCAGCTTTTGTCTCCTTGTCAAGGGGAAAGCTTCTGCCACTTAGAGCAAAGTCCTGCTGACCTTGGCATTGCCATTTCAGAGATGGTATTCAAGATAAAGAAAGGCTGGTCCAGGAAAGGGGAAATAACTGCTTTCTGTTTTCTTTTCAAAATGCAAGTGGAAAAGACTCAAACATCAGAGGAGAAAATATCCCTTAAAATGTAGCAGTTTCCTGGGCTGAAGTTTCAGGAATATTTAGCATTTGGAATTTTCTTTTTATTCCAGTGGGTATCTTGAAACAAATAGGCTTATTAATTTGTCCCACAAGTTTTAAGTCCAATCAACTTTTAGAGATGATGTCCCTTATCAGACTTATTTATTGAAGAAAAGAGTGCACGGTTGCTACTAAAATCACACACTGGTTACCAAGACACTATTATGGAAGAATGTGAAAGAGCAGTCTGCTATTCAAAAACAAATAGAAATGGCTTCTTTTAGTTGTAACCACATGTACTTTCCATTGCACCTCAGACATCCAGCCGATTTAATTCCTATCTGGTTTGTCTTCAGAATTGGGGAGAAGGAATCTGGATTTGGCAGGCGCAGAGTTTGGAACCCACACCCTCGGAGCAGCAGCCTTATTGCTTCAATCCTGAGGCCAGCAACACTTCTAGCCCCAGGGAAACCTCGGTTCCAAACTTTTCCATCATTCCACAAGGGAGTTCTTTCTGTAAAAGCCTTTGGCTGTTCCTGAAGCTTTCTCTCATTTTGCCTTTTAAAATGCATTTTGTAGGGTTGGAACATCGCAGGGTTTTTTCCTCCTCTTCACCCAGATGTTTCTGGTTCTCAGGATGTACACCTGTGAAGCTGGGTCACTTGGAAAAAATGCTTGAGTTTTATTTACAGCAAAGAAGAATGTGATCTTCACATGCAAATGTTTAAATGGTCATTTTGTTCTCAGGGCTCCACTGGAAGACCTGCTAAGATAAGTTTGCAGGGATTTGAAAAGAAAATGGTAAAGTCAAAAATCATCCAATCAGTAGATATTTTTGAGTATCTACTGTGGCTCCCCAACACTGTTCTAGGTGCTGATAGTACAGAGGTAGAAAAAAGAAAAAGTCTCTCCTCTAGTTAGGAAAGAAGATGAGGGAGATAAATAATTTTTAAAAAATAATAAATAAGGCATAGTTTGTTTGATGAAATTATCCTGATGCTTAAAAGGTAAATTTATATACTGAGATGTTTACTTTTCACCATGTGGATGATTTCCTTTCCTGGAGGACAGATGAGATATTCAGAGTGTCTGGCACAATATTTGACACATAGTAGATGCTTAATAGTATTATTTCCTTTTCCTTTCCTAGCTGGAGCTACCAATCCAGTGTAAATATTTTTGCTCTCTTAAAATTCCATTCATGGGGGCTTGGGTTGTGGCTCAGCGGTAGAGCACTTGTCTCATAAGTTTAAGACCGTGGGTTCGATCCTCAGTACCACATAAAAATAAATGAATAAAATAAGGGTATTGTGTCTAACTACAAATAAAAAATAAATATTAAAAAAATTCATTCGTGATAATTTAGAGTTTTTCTATTATGCATCTTTAAACAAATTCTTCCAACTTCTACCTATTACTCAATTCCAAAGCTATTTCCACATTTTTAGGTATTTATTACAGCAGCACCATATGTCTTAGCTGTTCAGGCTGTTTATAACAATGTATCACAGACCAAGACTGCATGGCTTATAAACAACAAAAATTTATTTCTCACAATTCTAGAGTTTGGAAGTTCAAAATCAGGGTGCCAGCCTGGCTGACTTCTGGTGAGGGTCCTCTATGGGCTGCAGACTTCTATCTGCTTGCTGTATTCTTGTCTGGCAAAAAGATTCCAAGAAAGCTCTTATGGGGTCACTTTGTAAGAGCACTCATTCCATTTGTGAGGGCTCCACCCTAATCACTTCCTACATGCCCTCCTCCTAATGCCAATGTATGTGAACTAGGATTTCCACATGAATTCGGGGAGAAAATAAATATTTGGTCCACAAAGCACACTAAGAATCACTCTTGTAAAACTCACTTGTGGGGAAACCTATCACCTAATCTCAATCTTGTAGGTGCAGCCATGAGGATAATTTGTATCATTAAAATTTACTATTGGTCACTCAATTTATTCTCGATAATTTTCACAATAAACATCATCTAAAAGCTTCTGTCTACCAAGCACAGTGACATGCAATAGGAATCCAGAAACTATGAAGCCATTAGTCTTGCTTTTAGGAGCAAAGGGCAGCAGTGAGTCTAAAATAAGTAGTAAGCCAAATCTAATGCACAGATACAAATGAAGTTTTGGGGGGGCCAAAGAGAGAGAGAGAGAGAGAGAGAGAGAGAGAGAGAGAGAGAGAGAGACAGAGAGAGAGATGATTTTTGCAATTGAGAAGAGGAAGGAGAAAGAATATGATTGGGGTTTCAACAGGGAGGTGACCTCTGAGATAATCCATAAGGGACTGTGGGTTTAAGGTCCTGGAAAGGGAGCCAGGAAAGCCTATGGAGTGCCCAGGCCCTGTGAGTTATCCGGTTTGCCCAAAATATAGGGGTGGAAGATGAGCCAGGAAGGGGCGCTTGTGGTGCGGCCTGCAGTGGTGGACATAGGGGTGTGCTTCATGTGGCCTGTGCTGTGGTTCCCAAATAGATGAATGGCTCTACTGCACTGGGACTTCTTGCTTCAATGGAGACAGGCAGGAAGTGGGAAGTCCAATAGGAAGTGATTATATTTATCCAGCTAAAAAGGAATGAGGATCATAAGTAGAACAGTAGCTGAAGGAATTTTTAAAATGTGTGTTCCAGGCAGAAGATCCTGGTTTGCTATCTTTGCGGCACCTCTCACGATTTGAAATTGCGTTGTTCAAGTGTTTATAATTTTCCTCTCTCACTCGATTATAATTTCCAGGAGAGCAGGAACTTTGTTTCTCTCCTTTGTTGCATCTCTTGTCCCTACAAACACAGTAGGTGCTCCATAAATATGTGTTGGGTGTATAAATGACCAGGGTGGAAATAAAATTGATGACAAACGACTGATGCAGATCAGGTGGAGGGCAGAAGCTCTGAGAGCTGTGAGGACGGTTCCAGCAGGTTCCTGGCAGACTGCCTTCCCACCAACCGACTGACTTCCCTTTGCCTTTTTATGGTGTATCTTTAAGAGATGATTCTTTCTTTAAAACAACTTTTGGCACAGTATTTAGGTCAATTGATTTTTTTTTTTAATTTGTCATTGTTCACTTTTTTTTTTCTCTGTGTGTGTGTAGGTGTGAGTGTGGGGGAGGGTGTGTTTTATCAGAGGCTTGGCAATAAAGTTCATCTTGTTTTTTGGGTTGATTTTTTTTTTTTTTTGGTAGTAGTGGGGATTGAACTCAAGGGTACTCTACCACTGAGCTACCTCTGCAGCTCTTTTTATTTATTCTAAGATGCGTTCTCACTAAGTTGCCCAGTTTGGATTTGAACTTATGACCTTCCTGCTCCTCAGGGTTTTTTTTTTTTTTTTTCCAGAGAGGACCTCTTCCCTCTTCCATTGGTCAAGGATAGGCCCCTTGGAGGTGTGGACAATGACACATGAAGGTGCATCTGCAACCAGTAAGGAAAGAATCCAGGGCTCGGCAGGGTGCACATTCCCACATGCAAAGAGACCTAAATCTTGCTTCCAAGATTTAAACGGATTCTTTTAAAGAAGGAGACAGTACATTTTCTGAGTTACTGTTGTATTAAAAGCAGACAGGACAGATGGATTTTCAAATCCAATATGTAGGGAAAGGACAGGTCAGAAGAAGAAAATGCCTCTATGAACTGGAAGAGTTCGAAGGATGTGTAAATTGAGGTGGATTTTTGAGAAGTGAACTTGTGGCCTCTGGGGAAATGGAGACTGCAAGTGTTTCTAAGGGCAAAAAAAGCCTTGTTCCACCTGGGTGTTATGCCGGAAGATTCTCCATAGAGTAGGTAATCCCAGCATTGTGATGATCCAGGGGAGGGAAGACAGTGGAGAAATATTGTCTGAATAGCCACACAGCACTGTGTATGTGGCAAAAAGTTCTAGAAGCAGCTTTACTCAAGTCCAAGCAAAGTATGGAGAAATGGAGGGGGCCGGTGGGCACAACAAGGAGAGTCCATGATCCTGTCTGTCATCACACTGCATGACTCCAGGGCACCATTCACAAGCAGCTCACATTAACATGGTTGTCCTCCAGAGGGGACAGCCACATAATCCACACTCCCTGTTGCAGCAGTCCCAGAATGATGTTCTTGGAAGAGAGAAATGGATTGCTGTCTGCTAGAGAGATGGAGACTCTGGGTTTTAATGTTGGTTGCAAGTAACAGAAAAAATGGAAATAGCTTAAACAATAGAAGGGATATACCTGCTCAATCCTGTGCCTTCCAGGGGGTACAGTTGGCCTCCATTTCCATCTGTTAATATTACCTTCCTCTGTGTTGGTTTTATTATCTGCTATTGTGGGTTTTCCCGAGCTTTGCTTATATGATTGGAGTTGGAAGGGTTGGGAAGTGTGTGTGTGTGTGTGTGTGGGTGTGTGTGTGTGTTGGAGAGGTGTGTGTGAGTGGAAGAACAGTTTCTTCTAGGTAAGGGTTCTTGTTGTCTTCTAGACTGCGTATGGTGAGCAGATCAAAATAAAATGTCTCTAAGAGGTCCAGAGAAGGATTGTTGGTAGGCCATTAATAACAACATCTGTTCAACTGTGTGCTGAAAATTACTTCCCTAAGACATTTTTTTTTCTTCCTTGTTGAAGTAATTCCATTATATTCTTAAAGAAACTTGACATGAAAAATTTTGTTCAAAAATCTTCTTTTAAGGTCAATTTACACCCTTAATTAATGTGGGTCAGTGAGTGATTATGCAATTCTAGAAATGAATATTGCTGGATTCGGTTGTAATGAGTATTTTATAGAAAAGTCAATACATGGTGTGTGTTTTCAGTCTTTGTCATCTGGTTCTGGTCTCTGTTTGGCAACAGGGTTTTATACGTGGCTATGTTAGTGCAGCCAGAAAACCTCACATACTTCGCAACTTGCCACTCTTGCAAAGATTTAGTTAGAGACTGAAGCTTATAGCACATGCTGCCGGATTAAGTGTCTTAAGTGAGAGTCTCATGGGCCCAAAATATCCCTTGTACCCACACATTTCCTGGTAGACCAAACTTCACAAAATAAACACAGATGACCTCTCGCCCATCCAGTCTTCCGGAAAGTTTAGAAATGATGCAACTTTCTGGCAAGATGACATGACACATTGCTTTACTTGCGCAGAGCATGAACTTCCTTCATTCTGCACAGGCATGGACAAACAAGCCTTTACATTAGCACTGCCCTGGATTCTGAAACAAAATCTCATCGGCTTTAACAAGACCAGACGTTAAGTCAATGGCCTTGGCTTGAGGAAGAACGAATCAACCTATGACAATGGGCACGTCTCGTGGTTGCTTCATGGTGACATCCATGAGAAAGTTGAAGCTGGTTTTCCTGTCAGTACCTTGGTTTCCTTTCTGTTCTTCGTTCCCCCTGCGTGCAGGAATAACAACGTCTGGAATCAATATAGTGCTCTTGGTCCGAGAGGCTTAGAGTGTTTTCCCACACACTGAGATGACCGGTTTTGCTCTTTGTCTTTGCAGGAGTGTGAGCTGGGAGATTTCCCACTGCCCTCCTGCCTGCCTCATTTGTCTCTCTGCCACCTCCCTGGCTCTGAATTCAGTTTCCTTCCCTTCTCATAGCCAACAAATAGAAATAAACCTTTGCATGTTGATTAGCATGTCGTGTGCCCCCTTTAATCCCTTTTAATTATTCTCTGTTCTTCACCCTCTCCCTGCCACCTCCCACCCCATTCCAAGATGGAGTAGATATGTCCTTATTTGTTTTCCAGGGTTGGTTTGGTTTTCTTTAAGATTTTCTCTTCCCTGCAGTTTCCTGGCTACTCTGCTTTCTGGACTCCTAAAAGGTGATCCATCCTTAGAAATGCCACAGTTCACAATTGTTGTGCATAAGTAAACACAACCTAGCTATAGAAGGTGAGACAAAAAGTGGTCTCCAAATATTTTACTACAAGTCTCCTGGTACTCTGTTCCCAACCTATTTCTCTATCCTATTACTCCTTATATTTCATACGCTGGTGTTTTTCTCGAACTAAGAGTTGTTTTCATTTCCAGTCTGTCAAGATCCCATATGTGACTACTGTGCACACCTAGTGTGCAAGTTGGGCAACATGCAATTCACCACAAGCTCTGCATGGTCTATACCCCATCCAAAGGGAAGAGGCTACTGGCGATGAGATGCCAAGCTTCTAATTACCACAGCTCACTCTCAGTTTTTAAACTTAAAAAATCACGGAATGTAATAAACAATTCAAAGTCCACTGGCCATGGTTTGAGTTACACAGCCATAGGGCTCTATCTTCACCAATTTTCACCATGTTCTGAGCAAACCAGGGACATTGCTTTTGACTTAGTCTGAGTGCCCTTGCCCCTATTCCCCTTGATTGGCCTGGCCCATCCTTACTTGTCTTGCCCACATTAAGTTTTTTTTTTTTTTCAATTAAGAAATAATTCACATAATATAAAATTCACCATGTTACAGTATAAATTCAATTCAGGGGCTTATAATGTATTTTTCTTTTTTAAAATTAATTTTTGTATGAATAAATCCTAGAAGTATTTCCTAAAAGAATGACAAATTAATAAGATGAACATATTTCTAACTACTAGCATTGTGTTTCTTTGGACTGATACAGTGTTTGAATTTTTATTATTTTTAAAAAATCTGAACTTGTTTTAATGTGAATATATATTTCATTTCTCTTGGGCATATACCTTGGAATGGACTCGTACAGGTAAGATTTTGAGCAATCGTTACCACTACCCAATTCTGGAACATTCCTTATCAGCCTAAAGAAAGCCTGTGCTCACTAGCAGTCCCTTCCCTTCCTCACTTCCCCCAGCCCCTGGAAAGCATTACTTACTTTCTTTTTTTTTTTTTTTTTTTTTGCGTGACTTTCAATCTTCATGGATTTTTCCCATTCTGGACATTTCCTATCAGTGGAATATGAGATGTAGCTTTTGGAGACTTAGCATAACATTTTCAAGGTTCATCCACACTGTAGCATATATCAGTTCTTCATTTCTTTTTATGGATGAATGATATTCCATGGCACATAGATCATATTTTGTTTATCTACTCATCAATTGATGAACATTTGGGTTGTTTCTACTTTTTGGCTATCATGAATATCGTTGCTGGTAACATATACTAGTTTTTTATTTTAATTAAATAAAGAAGATTTATTTAACATGAGGATTATAACTTCTATTTATAACTTCTATTTCTCTTTAAAAGTGGTTCCTAAAAGAATGAAAATTTAGTAAGATGGAATTATTTCTAACTACTAGCATTGCATGTCTTTGAATTGACAGCAGTGTTTGAATTTTCATTACTTTTTAAATACATCTGTACTTGCTTTATTGTGAATGTCTATTTTTTATTTCTCTTGGGCATATACCTTGGCCTGGACTTGCTGCATCAGATAGTGCATCTCGGCTTAGCTTTTTGAGCAATTTTCAAACTGTTTTCTAAAGTGGTTGCACCATTTTACATTCCTACCAGCAATGTAGGAAGTTTCCCCATTCCAGTTTCCCCATTCCTGTTACATTTATTATTTTCTTATTAAAAAATAGCCATTCTAGAGAGCACTACAAATATTCTTCTTCTGTGAACTCATCTCTGACTTCTCCCCCCTAGAATGAATCGAACATTTTTCTCCTCTCTGCTCTTATGTGAACAAATAGAGCGGTACTGATTGGAAAAGCTAAGTTTTGAGCCAACATGAAATGCTAGATGCTATGCTACATGCATGAAGCATTAAATCCTCATCTTTGGGAGTCTGGTCTTATTATCTTCATTTTGCTGATGAAGGCACAGGCAGAGAGAATAAATCGTCCAAAAGTCATACACCTGTTGGAGCCAAAGCCAGGGTTTGAACTCCTGTACAATTCTGACCCTAAAGTGAATGCTCTTAAGTGTTAGGTTTTCAATAAATGAAAGCCATTAACACTGAAGTCTTTCTTTATAGAAAGCTCCTATTAAAATTAACATATTGATTCCTGGTGATTTGGTGGAATTTTATCCTTAGTTCATACAAGAGTATTTCTAAGAAGTACAATCAACAGTTGTTATTTTTCCATTAAGATGAGTTTTACATATAATGTATAGTGGATTGCCCTACAGTTCTTAACATACCCAGCATTTAACACCCTGTCATGCATCATTGTTTATTCCTAAACACTTACCAATTCTATCATACAAATGGATACTCTTCTTATTATTACTATTATACTGGGGATTAAACCCAGGGTCCTTTACCAATGAGCTATATCCCCATTCTTTTGTTTTTTATTTTGGGACAGGGTCTCATTAAGTTGCTGAGGGTCTCGCTAAATTGCTGTTATGTTTTGATACGAGCCCTATGTTTATGCATGAATATTCAGAGGTAAAATAATTCGATTGTGAGTGTGGTAACCTGACAATCCATCATAGTTTGAATGAACTGACTAGGTGGTAATTAGGGCTGGAGGTGTGGTATGGCTAGAGGAAGTGGATCACTGGGTGCATACCCCAATAGGGTTAATATTCCCCAAGGGCCCCCTCCCCTTCCTGAACCAGCCATGAGCTGCAGATTTCCTCCACTGTGCCCTTCCCCCATAATGTGCTGCCTCATCTTGGACCCAGAGCAATGAAGTGGGCCATCTATGGACTGGTCTCAGTCCATCTGAAACTGTGAGCCCCAAATAAACTTTTCTTCCTCTAAGTTGTTCTTGTCGAGATTTTGGTTATAGTGATGAAAGAGCTAACTAAAACAACCAGAGCTTGAACATGCAACCCTCTTGAACATGCAACCCTCTTGCCTCAGCTTCCCAAGTCATTATGATCACAGGCATGTACCATCATGACCAACTGGATGTACTTATTGGTCACAACTTTGAGTTTGATCTTAGAGAAGACTGTTTGAAATTCACTCACCATCTTTTCTCCAATTGGTGTATGCAACCATGATATTCTTTGCTCTCTTACTGATTTCCCCTTTCCTTTTGGGAAGTGAGAGGATACAAGATTCTACTGCTAGAAAAACCATTGCCACCTTCTTTCTTTGACTTCTTTCTCATAACACACAGTCCCAATTACTGTGTTACCAGGTATCTCCTGGGACCTGGGCATTGGCTCTACCATTTGTCAGGGGTATATCTTAGACGAGCTTCTAAATCTCTTTGTACCTCCATTACCTTATCTGTTAAATAGAGGTATTACCCCCTTATGTCATTGGAGTGATAATTGTAAGGTGTGTCTGTATCTATAGAGACATACACGTATGTATTCAACATAATAACAGATGAAAGTAAATAGTAAAAGTAAATCTTGCACAAAAGGACCTGTTTAAATCATTTGATGAAATGTTCCCTTTCCCATATATTTTATTGAGGCATCATAATCATACACGATTTGTTGTTACAAATGTTGTACAACAACACCTCTATAAATAGTTCAAGAGTCAGTGTAATACAATCCTTCCTTCCCCAATTTCTATAATCCCTGAGAAACATTCCCAGAAGGAGTTAATTACTTCCATCTCCTTCCTGCTCAGGCCACAGTGTGTCATGGCATTTGGGAGGAGTCTGTGTTGTAAGGTATTTGTTGACACACTTAGTCCTCTCTGATGTCAAGGCCCATGTCTTACTTATCTTTGTTCTCTAATGTGATGCCTAAAATCTAAAGGTGCCTGATCAATGTGATTGATTTGAATATCTGTCACGGTCGTCTTTGACACGTACGTGCACATTCCTCAGAAACCCTGGTAAGGGTAGTCATCACATTGCTCTGAAAAAAAGGAGAAAGGGAAACAAGCTCATCCTTTGTCAGTTGGATTGAAAATCTACCTATACATTAGTTAAACGGGTACAGGGGTTAGTATGGACTAACTTCTGTTGGGCATTCTCACCAAATGAATCTGTTGGGATAGAAGATTTTGATTTATTCAAATGATCCTGCATCAATATGGCTTCAAAAAAAGATGCCATTATGCCCTCCTGGTGGACACATTTTTTTTGAAAAATTCTTTTCGTAAATGCTGGGTGATGCTTTGATCTAGCAGCAGTAGATCATTTATTCTGGCTCTGGGTAAAGTTAGGAAAAAACTGTCTTGGTGCCATCCCGCCTTTTGTTCTGAGCCAACGGTTCCCTTCATGCTGCATGTTCTTCAGGATATTGTCCCTCCAAGCTCTGCCTTTTCCCCACTTCATTTCTGTACTTTAGTAGTTTGGAGGGGGGTGACGCCTCTCCCCTCAACAAATACACAGTTAGATAGAAGGAGAAACATAAAGGCCAGTTTTCACAACTTTAAGGGAATGGAAACCGTGACAAAAGTTGTGAAGATCCCTCAAATCTTCTTCAGGACTTGCCCAGGTTAAGTACCCAGGAAAGTGTGGCCTCTCTGCTCCCCAAGATGGATCCAGTTTATCTGAGGAGGCCATTCTCTGGCCATCCCCCAAACTAACATGGTGGTGATTTCATCTTTCTCTGAGCAAATGTGGTTAATACTGAAAGGGCAGACACCTCCCGGGGAGCGGGCAGGCCAGGATGTGGGGAGGGCGATTCCACAGGTAACAGCAATTCCTCCCGGGCCACCCTGCAAACACCCAGGAGGCTCACCCTCTCAGGCCAGCCTCAGAGCAGAGAGCTCAGACTCCTAACTGTCCATCCTATTTTCCTCAGGATAGGAAATTTTTCTGTGGTGCCGTTTAGGAGAAAAATTTCATATCCTGACTCATAAGTCAGAAAATTCTTAATGAATTGGATCACTGTACTATGGCTTCCTTTCCTTGTAGGATGAGATTATACAACTTTATTTCTGCTTCTGAAGTTGAGGTGCTGCAAGTTGAGGATCCCCACTATCCTATACCATCTGGGGCCAGGTTGAGGCCTCAAGAACAAGTAGTTGAGATGTATTTGTCGAGGAAGGAAAGGGAGAAACAGAAGAATTTCACAGGAATGTCGTCTTGAACTTCCTGATCCTATTTAGACATTAATAAGCACATAAATATGATATTTTAACCCCAAATTTAAATACAAATAATGACATGTGAAACTTGTCATAAATAAAATTAATGGAGATGAATCCATTTCTTTCCTTTACTGTTTGACACTGGGATTATAAAAACTGAAATGTTCCTTCAAAACATATTTTGAAGGTTTTCCTTTTTTTCCTTTCTGAGAGAATATTTTTAGAGCAAACATTAATATGTAAATTATATGGCTACCCCCACCTCTTCTTAATAGCCTGTAAAAAGTCAGACCACAAAAGCACAAAAACAGTCTTATTCCTTTTAACCTTTGGGGAAAGCAGCATCATTAACCAGTCAGAGTTTACTTGAGTATTGAACTCAAAAAAAATATACCTATAGCTGAAAACAGTTCTGCCCAATAACGCTCCCACCCACATACCAAGGTGCTTTTTGGACTTTGCTATGGAGACGGCCTGGAAATTAATGACACAGACTGGGAAGGACAAAGAGAGGGGAAAAGGGTTTTCTGAAGTGCCGAGGCTCCCTCCTGCTGCCTCTCTCCCAACAATTTATCAGGGGCTTTTCTCTGGGGTAGTGGAGCTGGATTTTCCCACAGGTAAACTGGTTGCTTGGCACTCACTCAGGACCCCTGCTTTTGGGGGAAGCCCTGGGCTATGATCTGGGACCAGCTTGAGTTTGTGTCTGATGTCAGTTATTGCAAGGGGAAAGCCCTGTTGAGGGAGATGAGGTTCCTTCATCCCGGCCAGACCTTCTCCCTGTGTCCTAAGAGAAAAATGCCATTCCTATAACTCCTCTGCTTTAAAAACAACTTTGGAGGGCTGGGATTGTGGCTCAGCAGTAGAGCGCTCGCCTAGCGCGTGCAGGACCTGGGTTCGATTCTTAGTACCACATAAAAAATAAAGGCATTGTGTTGTGTCCATCTACCAAAAAAAAAAAAAAAAAAAAAAAAGATTCTCTTTAAACAAAACAAAAACTTTGGACCTTTATTGCCCATAAGATGAAGTCTTAGTTATTTCCTATGGAACCCAAGATTTTGGGGAAATTGGCTCCAACCTTCTGTCTCTGTCTCTTTAATTTTGGTACCAGGGGTTGAACCTAGGGACACTTAACCACTGAGCCACATCCCCAGCCCTTTTTATATTTTATCTAGAGACAAGATCTCACTGAGTTGCTTAGCACCTCACTTGTGCTGAAATTCGCTTTGAACTCACAATCCTCCTGCCTCAGCCTTCCAAGCCACTGAGATTACAGGCATGTACCACTGAGCCCAGCACTTTTTCAGTTTTGACACTCATTTATTTGTTTCAAGGATCCAACACAGTAGCCATTGCAAACCTCTGTTGGTCTCCAGACCCCAGGAAGCCACCACACAGTCTCTGGCCCTAAAATGACCTGCTCCACTGATAATACCTAGTAAACTCATTCTTAGGATCCATTAAACTGCTAGCCATCTCTAACCTCCTTTCTGCACTTGTTTAAAATCTTGTGATGGTTCCCATTAGAATGGGATTCATTTTTTTTTTTTACATCTCTGCATGATCCAGAAGACTATGAACATGATCCAGAAGACTATGAACTCCTTGAAGACAGAGACTGTCTCTCTTTTTCTCTGGATTCTCATCTTCCATACAGGCCCTGGCAAGGACAGAGTTATCTGTGCAAGAAATATCTATTACTTGCTACTCGTATGCAAATGTATGCTTGTCTTAGGAGCAAAATAACCAAGAAGTGGCCAAATCTCAGGGAGAATTCCAGACAGTGTCTACCAGCCCTCCTATTTGCTTTGCTTGGGAAGGTTGGGAGTTAAAATTAAATTTTATATCCATTTTGTAAATAATGTCAAAGTCAAATCAGTAGGCAACATTTAAACAAAGACTGCCACCGTAGGAATCAGTAAATTTGGATTCTAGTCTTAGTTCTGACCCTAACTAGTTGAGCATCACTGGAGAGTTTATTTGGTCTCTCTGACAACTTAAGAATTTGGTTCAAGAGACGTTAAATTCTAGGGGATATCCCAGGTCTGTGATAGGGTGAAAGTGCTGAGTCGGGTTTGAGAAAAAAGCAAAGTTTAATGGGAACTAGGTGATCCAGCTCTTTAGATATGTGATGGTTGTAAAGTGCCTGCTGCAGCCCTGGTCCATAAAGTTAGCCCTCTGTGTCTACTAAGTTCCTTATTAACAGATTCATCCAAACTTGGGTGGAAAATATTTGGAAAAAAGAAACTGTGTCAGCACTGAACCTGTACAGACTTTTTTTCCCCGTTATTTTTCCATTAACATGCAGACTTTAAATTGTATTCGGCAGTATGAGGAATTTAAAGATGATTTAGGTGAACAGGAGGATGTGGATGGGTTGTATGCAAATACTTGGTCATTCTATACACATGACTTGAGCAGCTAGATATTTTGGCATCTTCCTGAACCCAATCTTCCATGGACAGCAAGAGATAACTGGAGTGAGTTCTCAAGAAGAGAGAGATCCATGCCTTCCCAATGCCATCAGTGGCATGTCTCTGGGAGCTACAGAAGCCTCTTATTCTATTTATCCCTGATCCAGAACTTCATGTCCCTTGAGAGGCTCCTCTGGCTTCCCCTGCTGCAGTGGCCACTTGTTAGGAGGCAAGCACAGAGCACTGGGAAGTGCTTCACAAGTAAAGGTCTGTTCCAGGTTGAATTGTATCACCCCCCAAAATACATTGAGGGCCCTAACCCTTTATTACCTGAGAATATGACCTTAACTGGAAATAGGGTCATTACATCAGTAATCAAGTGAAAGCAAGGTTATTAGGGTGAGTCCTGAGCCAGTATGACCAGAGGCCTTATAAATAGGGGAGATTTGGACACAGAGACAGACAGTGCATGCCGGGAAGATGATGTGAAGACACAGAGGGAGGAAACAGCCACGTGACCCCTGTGACACATCTACAAACCAAGGAATGTCCAGGATTCTCAGCAAACACCAGCTGCTGGAAGAGGCCAGGAAGGATTCTCTCCAAGAGTTGTCAGAGAGAGCCAGGCCTTGCCAGTGCCTTGATTTTTGAATTTCTAGTCTCTAGAACTGTGAGAAAACACATTTTTGGTTGTTTGTTATAACAGCCTTAGGAAACCAATACAGCTGAGCTTTGTGTGAGTTGATAGAGTGGTGTGTTTGTGTGTGTTTGTGTGTGTGTGTGTGTGTGTGGTGTGTGGCTGTGTGCATTTGTGTATGTTGCTGTTGTTGGAAGGCAATTTACATCACAGGCGGGTAACACACCAGCTTCTAGGAAGCTAAGCAGATGCCATTTGTCAAAAAAGACTTAAGCTTATTAGCAGTTTCCCCCTCTCCTTTCTTTCCCTTTTACACTTTTCTTTCTCCTCTTGCCTTGGGGTTGCTTTGCCAAATCTGCAACCTCTCCCTCCAGACCTGCACTGGCTCCTTCATAAGGAGCATTTTATTCTGATGTTTACACAGAAATGTTAGTGCTACAAAATTTGGTGTGGGTGAAGAGGCCTCCAAGGGAGGAAGAAGAGATTCAGGCCTCCTGCTCAGACCCTGGTGGCACTGCAGAAAGAAGCCAACAAAGGTAAACTTTTTCTTCCCCCAGTTTGTAAATCTTCCTTGGAAACTGGAATAATGCTGTATAAGAAATCTGCTGAATTCTTCCTTCTGTAATCTTTGGGGTGCCTGACATAACCCTCACCCTCTGCGCAGTGGAGGGCAGAGAGGCCTCCCTCTATGTGCTCCATCCCAACTTTCCACTGAATCTGGGTTGGGGCTGCTTGATTTGAATGGAGGATTGTTCAGTTGTAGCCAGTGGCTGGTAGAGCTGCCAGTTCCAACACTTAAAAAATACAGTACTGCTTTTAAAGTAGAGTAGAAGAGCGTTGAAGCAAGGATGCAGGGGTTCCTTGTCAAACACACTGCCCATCTGTCCTGGCTCTCCTTGGAGAGGAGGACGGAGGTTTCCCTAAGGCAGAGAGACTGTCCCCCAGGCTCCACCTCCCCATCAACAGAATTGGGTAAGGAGTCTGCTCCATGCCTGTGCCTTGAACAGGCCATTGATTGGGCAGTATCAAAGGGATGGATCTTTCTCCAGGAGTACATTCCAAAGTATGTACAGATGAACTGCAGTCTCAATGGATGCCATTGATGTTTGGTATGTGCTTCAAGTTGCATGCCATGGAAGAGATTGCATCTCTAAGATTACAAAGAGTGTTCCATACTTTAAGACGTGTGTAGAAATTATACACATAAATCTCTCCACTAAGACAAAATGTAATTATATGGTTAAATATTCACATTTTAATTATAGGAAAGAAATACATTAGGAAACTATTATTGAAATATTTTCCATATAAGGTAGAGAGGAAAAAGAAAAGGAAAGGGGGGAATCTCATAAAAATCAAAGTGAGATCAGTGGAGCAGAGGAAAAACACCAGTGGGAGGGAGAGGAAGAGGGAGGGGTAAAACATTGGGGAATGATATTGGCCAAATCATTATGATATTGTGTGCATGTGCAAATAAGTAACAATAAACCCAACCATTATGTAAACTATAATACACCAATAAAAATATAGAAAAAATAAAATAAGAAAAAAAGAAGTATTTTCCACATACAGTCAAGTAGAAAAAACCCAGAGTTAGTCTTTTTCTGTACTTGCAATCAAATAATTTCATTATTTGTTGCAGAAGCAACATTTTTTTTATACAAAGCACTGAAATTAATAAAACCCTTGCTAGAAAAACAAATCACTGCAATTGGTTGGCTTCAAAATTCCATTGGAGTGCTTGGATACAAAGAAAACATACTTTTTTTTTAAGTAATAAATTTTGTTTTGCTGATAATGAATAGAGCATGGAATAGGATGGTCTCTGATAACTGGCGAGTCAGACAATTCATCATTTTTGTTTTAAAAAATGAAACCATCCTAAGACATTCCTCTTTCCAAGTCCTTATGAAGGAGTGGGTCCTAATAAATGCAAAATCTACCTCTCTGGGCACTATTATCTTGCTCTCCTTGAAGCATGAGATTGTCTCACCTTTCTCTCCTGCCAGTCTTCAGAGCAAAGAAAAGAATGTAGACATGATAACCATACTGACTTTCTAGATGAACCCCAGTGGGGGTAAAAGTAACATTCTCATAAGAAAACCTGTCATGAATGGATCTTGAAAAGGCAAAATCAGAAGATCATAAGTATACTCTATTGAAAGAGAGGTGTGTTTCCTATTGTTCCTTGTGTTCTGTAGGACAGGAAGAAAGAGAATAACATTCAGTACATCTGCAAAGGAAATGAGTCCCCAAATTGCCTTATTTGGTGCTTTAGTTTCAAAGGCCACCTGTTCCACTTACCAAATAAGCATTTCTTTTTCATCCCATTTATAAAATCAAGCCCTGTTGCTGTGAGGAATGAATCAGAGGCATTACATTTGCCCCAAAATATAACTAATTGGAGTAAATGATTTACCTTTTTCTTATTTTATCGCATGAGAAAGGGCCACCGTCACACGTAAGATCTAATTTTCACTGCTTTATTGATCACGTTTGAATGCCAAACATGTTTTTACTAAAGAAACAATGCCATGTTCTCAGATTCTCAAAACGAGCAAGCCAGATTACTTAATCAAATCTATAGTAGGAAGTCCAGAGCTGAACAATGCACTGGCTGGCGTGTTTTGACTTCACCGTCTCCATGGTAACGTGCACGAACAAATTAAGAAAAATATGAACGATTTGTCTTAAGGGTAGGAATTTGCCAAATCTTGTTTAGTCTAATTAGATTTCAAATTAATGATATTTTAAGTGATTAAAATGTTTTCCCAGGAATTCTCATGCAAAAAAAAAATCTATCATATTTACTGACTTTGGTAAAATTAAATGTCCGTATTTTTAGAGTAAACCAGCTGTGGAGTGAGAATTACTAACTTGCATAAATTAAAGTGCTAAGCATTTCAACAAAGACTGTTAGTAAGCAGTCACAAGACTGTGTGAAAAGTAAAGCTTTTGCTGTATTTAACACCCTGTGAACCTCGTTTCTTAAAAGCACGGAAGCACATTTTTAATTTAGGTATTTACACAAAGCATACCGTGCTGCTCCAGCCACTTACTCAGGCTGTAAGCTGGAGCGCCCCAAAGGCAAGGTACAGGAGGCCAGGGCATGAAAAGCGACATTCAGCAATCCCTAGGTGCAGGAACTTGCAATTCATGTTCAATCTGGAATACCAGAAGCTGTCTTCTGTCAAAGGCCCAAGAGAGGCACCTAACAGTTCCCACTGCCGAAGCTTAGAAGCCTACAGAATGGGTCGAGCACCAAGGTGCTGCTCTGGAGGCCCCCAAACAGTCAGTGGCAGGAGCTGCATGGGGGCACGCCTCCTTTTACTCTGTGAGATTAATAACCAGGGTAGCTAGAGTTATGGAAAAGAGGTTTGGTGAAGAGAAAAAATTTTAAAAAGTGAAAAACTTGAGCTTGGAGCACCTGAGCACGGAGCCAGAGCTCTCTCTCTGCAATTGGTGTTGAATAACAGAACACAAGGAAGCCATTGTTCCTGCTGTGACTAGGGCTGCCTAGAGAAGGAGCAACAGACAATGCAGACCTGAAGGACGGATGGTGAAGGGGAAAAATCTGTGCTTGTGTGGAGGTGGGGTGGTCAGGAGGGGCTAAAGAAACAGCTGTGTATTTTACTGTTCTGTCTCTTTCTCTCTCTGTTTATTAATCACATTCCAGTGTACTGTCATCATTCTCGGTTAAACCTTGATAAGGATCTGAATTTTTGAGGCAATGTTGTTAGGAATATGTAGCTGACCCAGGAGTCAGAGTGACATTTTAGTCAAGATCCTGTACACAAAGCTGGCAAAGGACCAGGCAATACTTCACAGCACTTTCCCACCAATCCTGGATTTTCATACATCGCTTGCTGCCCTGGGCACAGTGGCCATCAGGAGAGGACCTGTGCTTCTTTCCAAAATCAGCCCACAAACCAGGAGATGCATATTCAGTAACTCAACAAGACCACACAATGGATTTTCTCCTGTTGTTAGAGCTGAGGAGAAACTGATTCCTCCTTTGAGTAGAGTTTAGATAAACTCCATAAGCAAATAAAAAACAGAGAAAATATTTAAAATTAATACAATGAAGTTAGTTGTCCAGTTCTTATTTTTGTATATGACTAATGTGTGTATTAGCAGCATTTTCTGGACTTCAGAAGCTAAAAAAGTAGATCTTAAATATTTTCCTCATACACTTGAAAGGTACTTCTATCAAGTGACAAACATGTTATTTAGCTTGATTATTAAATCGCCTCACAATTAATATATACACCTAAATGTTATACTGTACACCTTGAATGTATATAGTTTTTGTTAACATACCTCAATAAAGCTAGAAAATTTTAAATAAACTTTCAAAATTGCTTTTTTAAAAAAATCGCCATATTAAATGTAAATACTAAAACTATAATGCTTGTATAAGAAAATACAGAATATCTTTGTGATTTTTGGAAGTGGCAAAATTTCTTAAAAACAACACAGAAAGCGTTAAGCATTAAAAATTAATAATTTGGACTGCATGAGAATGAAAACCTCTGTTCATCAAAAGACTTCAAATGAAAAGGCAATCCACAGATTGCAGAAAATATTTAAATTGCATGTCTCACAGAATATATATATAAAAACTGTACAATCCAATAACAAAAATACAACTCATTAAGTGGAGTTGTAAGCTCATGTAAGTAGTTCATGTAGAGACATGAACTAATAATATAAATTTTACCTAAAAAATGTCTATAAACAAATTCTGAATTCTAGTTAGTGATACACTGTCTAGGGTAAAGTGTACTGATGTCTGCAATCTGTTTTAAAAAGTATCAAAAAGTAAGGTGGATTAATGGCTGAATACAGAAATAGATACAGGATAAAGTATATTAACACAATGCTACTTATAGAATTTAGATGATGAATATTGTAGTTAATAATTTGATTTCGGGGCTGGGGATGTGGCTCAAGTGGTAGCGCTCACCTGGCATGCGTGGGGCGCTGGGTTGATCCTCAGCACCACATAAAATAAAAAAAAGATGTTGTGTCCACCGAAAACTGAAAAATAAATATTAAAAAAATTCTCTCTCCTCTCTCTTTTAAAAAAATAATAATAATTCGATTGCGTAGTTCCTTTCATTTTTTTGTGTATATCTAAAAATTTTATAACACAATGTTAAGCGAAAACAATAATCACCAGGCGTGGTGGCACATGCCTGTAATCCTAGCAGCTCAGAAGGTTGAGGCAGGAGGGTAGCAAGTTCAAAGCCCAAACAATTTTGCAAGGCCCTAAGCAACTTAGCAAGACCCTGTGTCAAAATAAAAAAAGAGGTCTGGGGATGTGGCTCAGTGATTAAGTGCCTCTGGGTTCAATACCCAGCACTAAAATAAAACAACAACAACAAAAACAACAAAAAACAATATTTGCCTGCCCTGTGTCACAGCAGTTTCACTCCCAGATATTTACCCAAAAGAAATTAAAAATTGTTCACATAGATACATACACAAGAATTTTTACAGAGCATTATTCATAGTACTAAAAAAGTATCCATCAACAGGAGAAATGGATATTCAAACTGTGGTACATTTATATACTGGAGAACTATTCAACTATTCAATAAAAATGAATGGACAACTGATAATAATGAGCCACAAGATAAATCTTCCAAACCTTATGATACACCTAATAAGCCAGAGACAAAATTCAGAAGTAGACAATCAAACAGTGATTGCCTGTGAGGGGTGAGAATTGACTGGAAGAAGCATTGCGAATTCTCTGGGGGGGATGGGTGTTTTTATCACAATCGGAGAGAAGGATACTTTGGTGTATACATTAATCAATATGTGCTGAGTTGTACACTTGGGATCTGAATTTCTGCATGCAAATTTTACCTAAAGGGAGAAGAAACTTTGGGAAAGAAAGATCTCAAAATTTTAAGCAGAATTTTCTTTCTCTGTGTGACTGTGGTAACAAATCGGAGGCAGAAGAGAACCCCAAATAGAAGAAGGCAAAGGTAAGGTATTTCACGTCAGAATCCAACTCTATTTTAATAGGACAAATCTATTTTTCAAGGTATCTTTAGATAGGAAAAGCGTCACTCAATATTTCACATTGTTGAAAGATGACAATCATAAGACCTTAGTCAATTTGTGGACAATACCCATCTTGGCTCCAAGTTCAATTATGTAGGATCATAGCCACACTAGTCTGTTTTTGCTTGTTTTAGGAAATGTACAGATTGAGTTCCAGTTGGGAAAGCGGATGTCAAAACTGATGGATTGAAATCATTGCCCTTTAAGAGAGCCTTCCAGACCTTCTATTTTTTACGTAAGGGAAAGAAGGTGGGCAGGCTGCTTTGTTTCCTAGCCCTCAGCAGGTTAGAAGCAGCAAATTAGAAATGGGAAGGAGGCAGGGAAATAGCCAGAGGCCGTCACTCAGACAGCAAGTGACAGCTCACAGCAGGCAGAAAGGATGAAAGGAAGGGAAAAATATAAAAAGCCAACCTAAATGCTCAAGAACACAACAGTGGGCAAGGGGGACTCCCACAGCTCTCTTTATTTAAATAGCTCCTCAGTGCACTGCAGTGTCTTATAGACCAGTCCAAAGCCTTTTCAATGCCCTAAAAGAAGGGCCAGGGATTTAATAGCCTCCATTATATATTGGCTAAGAAGTCAGAAATTTGCTATATTTCCCCCCCGTTTTAATGTAATACGATTAGAATGATATTTAAAGATTTCTTGAGCAGAGAGATAAACTTCAGTTGTGTAAAAAAATCATTTTTGTAAAATACCTATTCCCTGACAATATTGAATGACATTTTTAATCAGATCTCCAGTGAACGTTAAATCATCAAAATAATACGTTCGACGATGATATCTAGGGAAAAAAGAAAAACAATGGTAACATCCACTTCTGTTACCAAAGCTGTTTTCTTGAACATTTTAACTTTCCAAAAGCCTTTGCCGTGCCACCCCTATTGTTCTAAGAGGGCTTTCTATATTAAGACCTGTCATAGAATTCCTTTCTCTGTGTGTCAATCATTGGATCAGATCAGACTCTGGCTTTATTTTTAGCAGTTTTGAGAAAAGGAGACCTCATTTTCTGAACTTTTTATCAAGTCATGTGACAGTATCAGCACCTGTCTAGTCTTGAGAGCCAATTGCAGCGTTTTCTTTCAATTTTTTTTTTATGGTCAGCTTGAAAATCACTTTGGTGGGAGGACCGATGTGGTGAAAATCCACAGGAACTGTAGACTAAGACTCTTTCCTTTTCAGAGATCTGGTTGTTGAACATTTACCAGCACACCCCTGGTTACATTAGATTCTACAAATACATTGGATGGTCTTAGATTCAATTGCCACCACCTGTGGCTCTTAATAAGAAATGTAGACTGCTACAGCTGGGCAGACCTCAGCCCAATCTTGTTTTGTGGCTTTCATTTTATTGGGTTTCAGATAATTGAGGTTAATTATTAAGCTATTCAAGCATTGATGACAAAATAAACGGGAAATATGCTGAGTAAAAAGAAAATAGAGAAATGTTAGAGGGTCAGTACTACTCTAAAATATGAACGAAATAATACTTGCTTTCAAGAAACCATCAATATCAGGTTATTACAAGTCTTGGAAGAAATAGACAAGTTCCTCAGCAAATATTGCACTGTTGGCTTCATAATTAGAAAAGAAGTAGGATAAAAGAGAGAGAGAGAGAGGGAGAAAGAAAAAGATAAAGATAAAAGAGCAGCTTTCACAGAGACAGTTGTTTTCATCAAAGAAGGTATAAGCCCATCCATTATCTGGGTATTTAATCCTTTTGAGAAAGGCAAGTTCACTTAAACCACTCTCTCTACCAGTGAGTAATATTTGTGATTTTAGGGAATTTCATTGCTTATGTAAATCCAAACTGATGACACTTATAACCTATTTAGGATTTAAGCTTTGACATGTGCTGCCCGGCAGGTACCTTGGAATTTCTGACCAGCTTTTATTGCTTTGTATCAACTGTGAACTCTTAAATAGGGCCAGAAGCTGTCATTATTAAAAAAAAAAAAAAAAAAAAAAAGTTAAAACTTTTTTTTCTTTTGAATTTAAAGCTGCTTAGGACTAGTAATATGCATTCAAAAAGATGAATCATCTTTTCACTCCAGTCTCACATTTGATCTTGGAAAGCAACCGAGAATTTAGGATGAAAAATGTCTGTTTATTTAATAAGTTCCATTACCTAATGCAGTCAGTTCATCAAATTCTCTGAAGATTTCATCCAGAAACTTGAATTCGAAAATATTTATTGAATGCCTCTTATAAGCAAAGCACTCTGCTGGTCAGCATAGAAAAAATGATGAGCAAGATGTGGTTCCTGTCTCTAAGGAATTTAATAGCTAGCGGAGGATAGAGACTTGCCATTTTATATTGATTAGTAATTTCAAAAAAAATTAAAATATAATGACATATTCAATTCCAAAGAATTAAGCAGACTATCTCATGATCAGAAGACATCCCAGAAAATACTGGAGTGTCACTTCCTTATTGAACAGGACCTTATCGATCACGTTTCCAGCTGTGCCGGGTGAAGAGTTACCAAGAGTAGCTGTAGTTGTTGAATGAGTCTTGTTCCTTCTTGTCATTTTCATAAACATTTGTGATCACTAAGTCTGAAGGTAATGATTATAAATCCCTAGTGGTAGGATGTCAAATCAACTACCCCCAACCCCTACCCCTAGGTGCTGGGTCGCCTGCTGCCAGGTGAATGCTCTACCACAGCTACAGCCCCTGCCCTGACTAACTGGTTTTGCAGTGGCATATGCTGCTAAGTTTTCTAAAAAGTATTGCTTATCTTTTTTCAATTTAGTTTATCTTTTAATTTCAGTAGGACAAACATTACATCTGAAGAGCCAATGTCACAAGCATGCAAAATAGTAATCCTACTTAAAATATAAACTGTTAATCCCATTACTTAAAGGCTCTTCATTAAAATGACTTTATATTTCCTGGGATTAATAAATTTGAGCTATAGGCAGGATAAAGGAAATCTGAATTTAATACAAGAGTTTTCACAATTGGCCAAACTTCCTTAAATTGGGATTTAATCACAAAACAATAGAGAAAACAGGAAAAAAAAAAAAAAACTGAAGCCAGAAAAAAAAAAAAAAAAGGCCACATTGAAATCAAGAAAAACTTTGGGTGAATCCCAAAATCACAACTTGTAAATTTGCCAGAACATTTTTAAAAATCAGTCATGTGAGATTTTGTTCTCCCTCCAGTGTGATTTACTTAAACTGCAGCCCAACAAATGTCACCAAGAACACAGGCACTAAATCTCTGAAGCCACAGTGACTAGAAGGTAAAAGAAGCCTTCCATTCTCCTGGCATCTCCCGCAAGTTCTCCCACTTCCCTCCCCCACTACAAATCTCTATCCCCCTCCCCCGCCATATTTCCTACTCCATCTCCCACCCCTGGCAAAACAAATCTAAGTTACTGGAGGCAGCTTCTCTGGGGCAGAACTGTTCTTGTCACTGAACCACTTGCAGGAAGGGATAACATTTCACCTCTTTGGTCCTCAGTTTCCTCATTTCATGACCTCCATGACAATCACAGTATTTCTGAGGTTCAAATGACACACAAGAAAACGAAACAAGTAAAACCCTATACAAATATGGTTATTGCTTTTATCTCGGATGATCTTTTTCCATGTACATGAAAGAAAGTTCAGAGGTAGGAAACCACATTATAGCAGATCCTTTCCCTTGGCTATGTTGGGAAGTTCCAAAATTGCCCATGTTTCACCCGACGGTTGGTTACATGATTTCATTAAGGAAAAGGTTCAGTGGGCTAGTGGTTAGGTTATGAGTCTTGGCATAATACTTCCTGTATTCTTATCTGAGTTGGCCATTGTTTTGTTATTGCCTCAGGGAAAAGCTTAATGCCTCAATTTGCTGTAAAAACAAATATATATCAAGGATATTTACTTTGAAAAAGGGTCATGAAACTTGGGAATCAGATTTGCTTTCTAAGTGATTTTTTTTCTTTGGAGCCAAATTTATTTTCTCAACCAATACATATTGTGTATTTGAAATCAAGAGACAAGGAACTGATTTTGATTAGGCTTTTACTTTGTCTCAAACATCGAGCTTACACTCTTATTCAACCTTTGCAGGCTGGAAGGTATATAATATTACGGAGGTTTTCACATGGAAGGGAGTTTAATCCCAGCTCCATCTTCTTGCCCATTTTACTGGAACTTTACTTCTCACAGTGTGGTCCCCGCAAACACAGCATGGGTATCACCTGGGCTAGTTAGAAATTCAGAATCTCAGAGTCTACCTCTCTGCCCACTAAATCACAGTCTGCGTTTTAGTAAGATGCTCACATTAAATTTTAAGGCTCTTTCACTAGGTCACCTTGACTCCTGAATGAACTGATGACAAAATGGTTATCTCCAATAGCTGATCAGGTTCTTGAATGAGCCCTCAACATCCACACACACCCACATACATCCTATAAGGACACACAACTTGCATCAGCTCAAGCCCCAGGTACAATGAGTTGACACTTCTTTTTTGTCTGTGGTTCTGGTTTATTCCACAATCATAACCTCCAATGTTGTATCACCATTGAATTGGACATGTTCTCTTTTCAGGCTGGAAGACACTCAACGAGACAGGGATTGGTTTATCCAACTTTATATCTCGTGTAATTGTAACTTCAATGATGGCTAAGTAAATAAATTAAGAAACACTTTCTTAAGGTCTGAAAATTTTCTCGGCCTCAAATGCAGTCCTGGCCACCAGGCCTGACACTCTAAGAGTCACAACTCTTGTTAGTTGGAAGAATTGCTAATAAGTCACCCCAGCTACGGCCTGTTCTATCCCAGGAGAAACCCTCACTACCATGAGGAATTTGAGCCATGAAGCTTTCCTGGTCTTTGCCACTAATAAACCTCATGACTTTAGGCAAGTCTCTTAAACTTGAATTTCCATTTTTTATCAAAGACAGATGAAGGTCGAGTTCTAAAACACAGGAATTTATTATTATTATTTTGTCTATCCTGATCTTCTCTTTGCATTTCTATCAGCCCATTTGCAATTTCTTCAAATTGGAAATCTGTTCTTTATCGAAAGCCCTAAACCTAAAGAGGAAAACAAACCAAAAAGATGAGGAAAGAATAAATTTCATAAACTATCTTAATCTCCAAAAGAAGAGATGCCTGAGGGAAAGTCATTCACAATGAAGACATTTCAAGAGGTTTTCTTAATCATGAGGGTTTCCCATCTGACAGCTTTGGGATATTACTTCTTGGGCATGCTACTTTGAGTTTGGTACCTGGGATGTGATCTGTAAGACACCGAATTGGCCAGCTGTGTGTAAGAATGTGTTTGGTTCTGGAAGGTAGAGATAGAGATATGAATTTACCATCTGCCCTCCAAAGTAATTCCTAACTACCTTGTCTTAATGGCCCAGTTGGGGTATGTGTCAAATCTTTGTTAATTAGTAAAAGTTACAAGAAATTGGAATTTACAAGTGATTCACTTCTTCATCTTCTTTTTTAAAAAATATTAAGTGAATCCTAGTTTATATTGATCACTGTCACTAATTTCTATCACTTTGTACTTTCTTGTTTTTTGTTTGTTTTATTGGTGCATCATGATTGTACATAGCAGTGGGATTTATTGGGCCATATTGGTACATGTGCATATCATAATTTGACCAGTTTTTTTCTCTTAAACCTGCCTCTGTGTTTTCTTGAGCTGAAGAGGTGATGCTACAGAGAGGTCTCAAAGAATTTCATATAACCAAGAGTTTGTATTATCTCTGTCTCAGCCCTGAAACTCAGGGATGGCTAAATGGCTGTTTGGTCACATGCATGTAAATGCCACTTCTTTTGTGCATTTCAGAGTTAAAAGGGTGGATTTGGGGATATCAGGGTTTTGCAGACAGAGAGTTTTCTTGTGAGATTTTCATGGCCTGTTGAAGAAAGCAACATACTGGAAGGCAATCCAAGACCAAAACAATCCAAGTTAGTATTTATATACTTTCCATTGGTTAAAGAGGATTTGATGTTTCTGGCTTTTCCCACTACCATTAGTACTATAGCTTTTAAATTATTTTGACTATGACATGCAGCAAGAAATATTTTACAAGTAACCATAGTGTATATATATATATATATATATATATATATATATATATGTGAATGTATGTGTGTATGTGAACATATATATATATACATGTAAATGTATATACATACATATGCATAATATAGTTTATGTACAATGATAAAATACATGCATAATTATTGAGATGTGTATATATACACATATGTGTGTGTATATATACACACATCTATATGTATACATAAACTTGGAAGTTTCATAAAACTATGCTTCCTTTTAACTGTAATTCTTTTAAAAAATTCTAATTTAGTTATTTAAAAATGCTGCTACAATTCATTAAAGTGATTTCTTGACCATTAACGAATTGCAAATTTAAAAATATCGCTCTAAACATATCTTCACTTTTCAGCCTTGAACAGTTGCTTACTATCAAGTAGCTGAAAATGATCAATCTAGTTTCCTTTTTCACAGACAGGGACACGAGTTCCAGCCAACAGACCCTGAGAGCTGCCTGAACAGCCCTCAATGACTGGTTTAGCCAAAACTAACAAAATAAAAACACTCCTTTCCATTTAGTAGAAGTCAGTGAATTCTATAAAACATTTAGCCAAGCAGTAATCATTTAACCATTCATAAACAAATTGTCCTACTTTATGCTAAATTTATAAGTCATTATACTATGGTGTTGATCAACTCAATTTAAAAGAAAGATGTATCAAGATATCATTATAAGATTATCAACATTTTTTATCACTAATAATTGGGGTCTGGAATTTTCATGTTATTTTCCTCTAACATATGTACAATTTCAATCTGAGGCTCTTCAAACTTTACTCATCTATTCTTGCCTCAAAGGAATTCCAAAGCATAAGCTCAAAGCATTGCTTTCAAGTGTTGAATTCTTCATCAAGACAGGGTTGTTATGTGAAAGATATTGTTTTGTTCTATTCCTAAAATGTCCATATCAAAAAATTTTCCCCCATATTTCAGTAAAGTGACCTCTTGAAAAAAAGATTTTTTCCCCCAGATTTTTGTTGTTGGTATTAACTCTCTAGCCACATAGTGTTTTTTCTTCAACAAAAGCAAACAAGGAAAAGAAAAAGAAGTACTGCTTTTCCCCTATTCAGAATAAGTGTTTACTTTTTGGCAGTTCCTTTAAAATCTGTTCTGAAATACACACTCTATTGCCACACACTAATGTGCACTAGCAGACGTTAGGGAGCAACCGCTGTAGAGTCTTAGAAAGAGCTGGAATCGTAAATCTTAAATGTTATGTAAATATAACAAAGAGCTTAGTGGGGACAGAACTTGAGTTTTTGAAGTAGCTGGGCTGTTGTTTTGGAGGCACCATGTGGTTTCTGCATTACAGGGCAAAAGCTGGATTTTGTGATCTTTTTAAATCAAGCTGAGTTTTGCTCTTGCGGTAAAGCTGAATACGGGGAAGTAACCCAGTGCAGGTGCTTGAGAAAGAACAGTTTAATATTCTGCTTAGGAATGTAAATTGGGTATGTTAGCTAGATTCCATCCTGTGTCGTTCGAAAACAAAATTTTACCAATATCTGAAAGTAGACTTTTCTATATGTAGAAAAACTGAAATTTATCCATAAATGAGTGTTTTCTTATTTTAGTAATGACGATAGCGATAGAACCAAGATTTGACTATGTCAGAGGGCTAAGCAGATCTAGCCTCATGCTATAAAAACAGAAATACAAAAACAAAGAAATACGAAAAGGAATTAAAATGACCTGGGTTCAGCCCACGTGGTAGACTTTAAGAAATGTTCCAATAACTCCTGTGGCTGAGTTGTCAGGACCAGAGCTAGCCCATATCCAGGAGTAGGATGCATTTTCTCCTGAGGAGAATTTATGAACCCATCACTATGGTTTGGATGTGGCTTGACACGCTGGGGTTCATGTGCAGGAAGCTCAGGTATAATGTGGTGTTAAAAGCGGGGGCAGGGGGAGGCACCTTTAAGAGGTGGACTTAATGCAAGATAATTAAGTACGTATTTGGGGTCCCTCTAAGGGATTAATTTGTGGAGTGATTTAGTTTTCAGGCAAGTAAGTTGTTATAAAAGAGCAAGCCTGGCCCCAGAAGCCCTCTTTAACTTCCTATCTTGCTCTGTGATCTCTCTTTATTCTCATCATGATGCCATTTGCCATTTTGTGAAGCAGTGAAGGGAGCCAAACTGATGGGGTTGCCTGATTTTAGACTTTCATCCTCCAAAACTATAAGCTAAGTAAAACTCTTTCCTTTATAAAGTATCCAACCCTGGGTGTTTTCTCATAGCCATAGAAAACAGACAAATATAAAACACTGTTATTCATTCTGGAGGGAGGTCAGTTCTGAAGCAGAACATGGAATGGGCACAGGAGGGAAGACCCTTCTTATGGGATAGATGGGGCAGCTGGGCTTGGATTTCTACTTGCAGGATTCAGTCATTCTGTACCACATGGGAAATGCTGGGTGTTAGCAAAAGACTCTGAGGTACGATTTGGGTCTCTGAGTTCTAGCACTAGCAAATGTAGTAGCTGTTGTTAGTTATGTGCCTGTTGTTTATGTTGCATTTTGATTGTGCCAAATCTTCCACTTCCTCTAAAAGTCACAGCCAAGTCTCATTTGTGCTGTGAGTCATTAGAAGGCCAGAGTGAAGGGCCTCAGCAAAGGAACCTGGGAAGAGACAGAGAGCACACTGTGTACAGAGCAGAGTGAGGGATGGTCGAGAGACTCCCAGAAGGTATTGGGGCTCTTCCTCAAGGCCAAATGAAGGATGGAGTGGAAGTGGCAGAAGGCTCATCCAATTGTCCAGGAAACTTTCAGAAATCACCTTTTAGAGACCTGTTGAGAGGACTCATATCTGACCATTTGGGAATAAAATGTTAGGTCAGATACAAATAAATTAACCAAGCATTAGTACATCCCTTTTGTAATGCCACGAAATATTTGTATAGCTATCATTTTAATTACATTCGAATAAGAATTTGTCTTTCTAAAATATTTTTTTTTTTAGTTGTAGGTGAACACAATATCTTTATTTTATTTATTTATTTTTTATGTAGTGCTGAGGATTGAACCCAGTGCCTCCTACTTGCTAGGCAAGTGCTCCACCACTGAGCTACAACCCCAGGCCAGCATATGTCTTTTCTAATAGATACCTAAATTCGTCAGCTTAATATGAACTCACAGAGAACAAAACAAACTTACCTATCATTTGTATTTGGTCCAGCTTAATAAGTTATTCTCTGCTTTCCATCTTTGAATCCTTTCTGGTCATCTCCAATGAGATTATCCCACAGCTTCTTAAAGACGGTGTAAGAGAAGTAAACATATAGGATTAAGGATAAATTGTTGAAGATTTTGAGGAGGAATAAAGATTTCTATCACCCACTGTCACCTCCATAAATCCAATCCTATAAATTCTGGGAAAATCTAAGCGGCCTTGATTTCTTGCACCCATAGGGCTCTATTGGTCAGCAATTGAGTTTGTAGCTGGAATTGTCAAAAGAGACAAATGACAACAAGATTAAAAGCAACAGGGATGTGTACTTTATCTTCAAATTAGAAATATTAGAATAAACTAAATTAATATCTTTTGCATGCATACAAATATGTATATATACACATTGGAAGGGTAGGGAAAATACAACAGCATGTTAACTATCAGTAAATCTAGGGGAAGATTTTCAAGTGGTTTGCAACATTAATTTTTCAACCTTCTCAAGAGTTGGAATTTCTTAATTCAAAAAATAGGGGGAGCTGTGCATATGTAATCTCAGCTACTCAGGAGGCTAAGGCAGGAGGATCATAAGTTTGAGGCCAGCCTTGGCAACTTAGTGAAACCCTGTCTCAAAATAAGAAACGGAAAATGCTGGGGATATAGCTCGTTAATAGAGGGACCCTGGGTTTGATCTCTAGCACTGGGAGGGGGTGGGGAGCAGAAGAAATAAGAGGGAAGAAACAGCAACAGAGAATATTGTAGTCCTTAAAGACATGATGACCAGCGCACTGGTGTTAGATTTAATGAGATTGTATGTTTGTGTTATACAATAGCTAGCCCAGGGCTTTGAACTTAGGAAGGATTCACCTATTTCTTAAATAGAAGAATAAAATACTTGAACCCACTATAAAAATGTGTCCATGGTACACCCTTGGGGTCCAGCTATCCTTTCCCCTCAGCATTCTTGGGGCTGCATGACACCAAATGTCTACATATCTACCCTTTGAATAGAGGCTCGGGAAAAGGAAGATGTACTCTCCCCTGCATCCTTACTACTCAGTGTGATCCGAGGACCAGAAAACATCTGCATATCCTGGGAGCTTGTTACAAATGCATAATATTGCCCCAGCCCAAACTCACTGAAGCAGAGTGTGGTTCAGGTGTAAGAATAATAGCTAAAGCCCTTTATTTGCATTAAAAGTCTCCATGCTTCCTTATACAATTAATGTAAGATAACAAAACCAAAAAGATTCTTAGGATGTAGTCTCTTCTTTACCAACATCTAAAAGGGAAATGTTTTTTTGTGATTAAATATAAGTAGCGACTTCTTTAAAACTTTTTCAAAATATGTGGGTGAGAGTGGTATTCCACATGGGTGCCAAGTACCTTTCACACATTATTCGAATCATAGTGAGAAAAAAAAAACTTTTTTAGATTATAGGTCTGATATATTCCATCCTGAAAAAGACGATTTCAGAACAGAAAATGAAGCCAATTAAAATGCTTTAATTAGTTTTAAAATAAATATAAAATGGTGCAGTAGGTTGCAAGTTTGTTGAACCACCGTCTTGACATCATTTACAATTCTCTCCTCAGTAGCCCTTTAACTGAAGACAATTAAAAATAGCTCTCTTAAGAGTTCAAGGGTTTAGGATTTCTTTTCTTTTCTGATTCTGCAGTCTGTGCCACCATAGCCAAGGAAACGGGGAGGAATAAAGGACCTTCTCTATTTTCTTCAGTCTCTAGACAGAGTTGAAACTCAAGGTCTCACAGGTGACGACTCTAAGAAAGAGACAAATGGCACGGAGTCCAGGCAACAGAGATGCGGATGTGTCTGTGAATTGGAAATTTTAGTGGGATCTCTGCGAGGATGAAAACTGTGGGCCTTCTTCTGGATAATTATGTCCAGTGTGATTATTAAACTTGAAAAATGCCCAAGTGGTGTGGGGGGGGAACCTTCACATTCGCCGTCCTGCATCTGGAAGCTTTTTTTTTTGCTTTCCCTAGGAAACCTCTGTGGCTCTTTGTTCCTGTCAAGGAGGAAAACGTGCTTGTAAATTTCACCCACAAAAAAAAAAAAAAAAACCCGCATTTTTGCATCCACCGCAATCAGGAAGCAGCAGGAACATACCCCAAAAGGCTGGACCAAAGCCTGGGGTGAGGGCCAAGAGCAGGGAGAGGAGGGTGGACTTACGCAAAAAAAAAAAAAGAAAACTCAGTCTGGCAGAAAATTTCAGTAAGGAAGTTCTCTGTGCCAACTGTGGCCTCAAAGAAAAATACTCCACCCTCTTAAAGTTGCTAAGACGGCAAGGCAGGCAGTGCCATCAATGGCTGTTCAGACCTCCCGTGACAAATGGATCCCTCCATAACCAGCCAAAGCAAACTTCCCGTTACACAGCGGACATATGTCCATATGCGCTGAGGCTGGCCTTGGGTGTCAGGCAGTTGTTTGTGGTGTCATTTGAAAGGACCCAGGGAAATCATCCCAAAGTTTTTCAGACAGTCTGTTTAGGTGCCTAAGATTCAATCATTGTTGGCTCATTCGTTTATAATAAGGATTATGTTTACCCTGAAGTTTTCTTAAAGTGTTAACTAAGCCCAGGAGGAGTCTGCAGGGTTTCTATCCAAAGCTATTTGATATTAAAATTTGAGGACTTACTCCTATACATGGGGACCCTTAAGGCAAAGATTCAAATGAAAAAGAGTGACATGAAAGCATATGAATTCTTTATTGCTACTACCCACACTTTTATTCCAATTTTTTTTTTTTTAAGCTTACAGTACTCAATATTCTGGGCCAGTCTCCCATCTAAGTACTGAATGTGGTCCGACCCCGCTTAGCTTCTGAAATCAGACAAGATCCGGTATGTTCAGGGTGGTATGGCCATAGACTTACTCCAACTTCTCAAAGGAGATGTGATATATTTTTACACAACAGAGTAAAGTACCCTTCAGGTGAGACAGAAAGGGAAGGATGGAGCTAGCTGCCTTGGGCACTGTAATTGCTGCACTGTCTGCTTTCAGACTGGAGAGAAAGGGCTCACCTGGAATTCCTTAGTGCTATATCACCATGACCAGAATTTCAGGCTCTCAAAGTGTTCGCCCCCATTTGTTGGGCAGGAGCACTTCTTGCATGGGGAATTCAGGATATCACCCGTTGTTCTTATCAACTAGGAATAGGGGTGTGCCTGGTGTTAGAGTGCTAATCAATGTGCATATTTTAAATGCCCTCTCTTGCAACATCTAGAATCAAAATATTTTATACTTTTTTTTTTGTGTGTGTGCTACTGGTATTGAACCCAACGCCAAATACTCTACCAGTGAGTTGCATCTTTGGCCCTTTTTAAATTTTATTTTGAGACAGGTTTTCACTAAGCTGCCTAGGATAGCCTTTACCTTCTGATCCTGATCCTCCTGCCTCAGCCTCCTGAGTTGCTAGGATTTTATATACCTAAGTTTCTCTTGAGTGAAGTCCACTGCTTGTATCAAAAAACCTCAACAGAAACATGTATTATGTCATTTTAAAGAAAGGCTCTTAAAATTGATTAAATGTTAACTTGAATATTCAACTCCTGCCAATACATAATTTTAATTGTCTTTTCAAACCAATGTATTTTCATTATCAGACTTAGTGGCCATCTTCTCAGACTTTTACCTGGGTCTCTTGCCAGGGCCACACTGGCTCTTTGAGAAGGAATTTTTTCAGTATTACCCCTGATTCAAGGGGTAAAACACTGAGTTGCCTGCAGCTGAGAGTCAAAGAGAAAAGTCTATTTCTACTGAGGGGAAGGTTGAAGAGTGCCGCATAAACCAAGAACAGGGCAAGAGGCCAGCACTCGGAGGCCAGCTTTGTCAGGTTGGAGACGCTGGGACTGGGGGCTGAGACTTCTCAGAAGAAGGTGCTCACAGGTGCATGCAGAGATCCTGTTGTCAAAGGCCAGGAAGTCCGAGAGGCATAAGTTCATGCGTATCGGCTCAAAATTTCAGCCAACAAGCCTCCCTATCTCAGGTTTCTGCAATGTGCCCGGCAGGAATATCATGTCAGGGATGGCAGTGACACCTAGAAGAACATTTAGGAGTCCTGAGAAAATCTCAATCTAGGTTGACAGTATCTGTGGTGCATTTGGCTTTCCTTCAATTTTCCCTTCCCCTCTCCTGAGCAGCACTGAGTGACCACACCCCCACCCTGGCCTAGGCCTGCTATATCTTCTATATCCCACAATCCCTATGTACCCTCTTCTTCTCAATCTCTTTACCCTCACTCCCATTTCAACAGGTCTTCCTTATATCTACTGTATTCAGCACTTGCGATTTAAAAAATACATACATAATTACATCAAACCCAAACAACCCATCAGAAGGATGTCATTATCACCATTTAACCTAAAAGCAAATACCAGGCTCAGAGGTCACTGGCTTGCTCAGGTGTGAGGGTAAGTGATGGGCTTATGGTTTCCATTCTGCACCTTGGCCTCCCACTATCAGTCTCAAGGGCCATGTGACTCCCTGGGACATGCTCTCTCCTCTCTACATCAGTCTACTTAGACTTTCCAAGGCAGGCCAGAGGTTCCAAAAGGGTGTGAGAAAGCTTCTTTCTTAGGCTCTGCTTTGTAAAGTAAGAAAGAGCGACTTTTAGGTAAGTGTGTAAACGAGATCATTGTTTTTCTGATGTTAGGTCACTTCTCTTCACCATCAGATGACAGTCTTTCCCTGCTAGAAATACTCTAGTGTCCTCTCAACAATTTTTGTATGACCAACACTGAGTTCCTCTGTTGGAATAAGTCCCAACTTAGAGGAGTCTCCTTCTGGAAGCAGGTATCTGAGTCACAGATTGGAGAAGGAGGATGGAGAAGGAATTCCAGGCTGAGCTCCATGGAGAGAGAGGACTGGGAGCAACGTGGATAGTGTCCTTTTTCACAAGTGACTTCTTGAGACATGGGTCATGCTGGTTCAGAGCACAGGAGCAAGATAAGGGAGAGATGTAGAGAGAGGTCCTTCCTAATTTGGATGCTAGGCTTATGGCAGGGGGAGGCTGGAAGGGATCCAGGTTCATTTTTGTCTTTGAGGGAGCAGCAGGAAGGCTCCTGAAAGTAGCTTTCCCAGGGAGAAGAAGCAGGTCTGGAGTCTGGAAGCCTGAGGGGAAAGGGGCTCTCAGGAGACATTTGAGAGCCATCCTAGACTCCCATAAAATAACTGGGACACCTGTGAAGTGGAGTAAAGAGACAGGTCTTGCAGTTATGCAAAAAAGGAACTGGTAAACTATGAGCATCCGTGGTAGGTAACCTGGACCTCTATGACTGTGATCAGCGGGCCCTTGGGATTCGGAGACCCAAACATTGAAACACCTCAACATAAACATGGCTGACCTTCCAGTCAATTGTCCACAATACAGCAAATCTGCTTTCAAAAGATTACTTTTGTAAAAAGTATGTGTCCTCAGAACGTTGCTGTCCCAGGCCATTTTTCACTGAGTAGATGGCCCAATAGGCAATGCTATCGCCAGTGATTTACGAAGTGTGTGGGGATGAGTCAGCTCCAGCAGCCAGCCCTCTCCTGCCTCAGGACTAATGACCTCTGACAAAGTCCCCTGTGAAGCTAAGGCCCGTAGGCAGGAGGTAGGACTTGGCTCACCCCTTGGAGAATTGAAACAAAGAAGAAAATGAAGGGAAAGTGCATTTTTGACTAGTATATTTCCTCATTCTTTTTCTCTATGGTAAGTACATATCCAGCTGAAGACGCAGCTGTGTAAAAGGGCAGACCTCATGGGGCACAGTTGACTCTGGACTGATCCCCCAGTCTATGCTGTGTAGGATTGTGGGCAAGTTTCTGAAGCACTGTGGAGGACTGATCGGGAGTCAACCAGCGCTCACTGTGAAGGACAGGGCCATATTCCAATGAAGACCTCCACAGTCACTGCCCAGGTGTTAGTCCCTGCTCTGCCACTATTGTGTGACCTGAGGGAAGGTATGTAACCTTCCTGAACCTCAGCTTTCTCATCTGTAAAATCAGAAAAGGGGTACTAGCTCATAAGATTGGTATGAGGATGCAGTGAGAAAAAAATATATTAGACCCATAGCTCCTGGCATAGTTCATGCTTTCAAAAACAAAAAAAACAAAAAAACGTTGCCTATTATTACTAACTATGGATGTTTTTAACACTCTTGTGTTTATTTATACCTGAGCCAACATCTTTTCTTAAGGATCATTTAGCTTCTTTTAGTTAGGAGTCTCTGCTTTGTACTTTTGTGCGAGCATTACTTATTACAATACTTATCTCAGTGCATTTCAATTTTCTTTATACTTGTTTGTCTCCTTCACTCAGTCAATAGATTGTTTGAGGACCACAGCTTTGTACCCAAAACCTAGCACATATATTAAGCCCACAAATACTTTGAAATAAATATGATGGGAATAGATAGCCTTATTTTGATCAGAAAGGAAAGAGAAGCTTCTCGAATTCTCACCTACCATAAATATCAGAAAATAAGTGGGACCAGTGGGACAACTCAAGCACAAGAGACCTGGTCCATGTTTCCTGCCCCCAGTGGTTGACCCCTAAGGCTATCCTTCTGGACCATGTGGCCATCAGGTGATCTGGGAGGTGCACCCCTGGTTCATTTCCTCAGCATGGCCTGCAGGGATCATGGCTGCAGCCCCAGGGACTGCCTCATGGAAAATGTGGACACTGAGCAAACAGTGTCCACCTGAGGAACTGAAGCCAACGCCTCCTTCTGCTTTTGATTTTTCCTGCAGATGATCTGCCCAGTCCCTCCCGCTTCTCAATTCTCATAACCCTGGCTTTAGCTCAATTTCTTATCACTTGTTACCTGATTTCCTGAAATGATCTAGTTTCTTCCATCCCATTCGTTACAGTGTTTCTGGAGAGACCATTCCATAGACAAATCTGGCCCATTCCCTGTCCCTCTCCCACCTGCCATTTTTAGGTTCTATCATGCTGCCTTCTGAAGATAGTCTGACTTCCCAAACAGGATTCACTGACCCTTCTGATGTAGGTTTCTGCTTCTTGTCCATTTTTCCTCTTCTTCAGTGTTTTTCCTCTACTCTTCACCTCCTTTTAATCTTTGGCTATATTGAGCTACTCGGAGCTCCTGAATAGGCTCTTCTCTCATGTATTCTAGAGAGTCTTCCTTGTCTCTTCCTACCATGGTTTACCACCCTTGAACTATGGGAGACAACAAAATACCCAGATCGATGCAACCTCTACCATCTTTCCTATACCACAGTAACTATCATATTGGATTATAAAGAGCTAATTGCTACATGAATTCTATTCCTTGTTTCTCTTATTCAAACTTTTATGGCCTGCTTCCTGGTGCACTCTTCTGGATATTTACACCCATTAGCAAGCTAGGTAAAAGTCCCTGCCCTCATGGAACTTGTATTTTAGTGGATCAAAAAACAATAAATGCATGAATGATTTATATTCAAATGGAAATGTGATACAGATTTTTGAAGGAAATAAATCAAGTGCAATGTTGATTAGAGAGTGCCAGGTATAGAAGAGAGGGTGGGAATCAGGGAAGGCTTCTCCGAGGGAGATGATATATAAATGGTGTCCACAGTATGATGAAAGGAAAGAAAGCTGCACCCAGAGTGAGAGATGGTATGTTTGTGTGGAATTCCCAAGGAAGGACTCAAAGAAGGACTGACCTTGGTGTTCTGGAGGAAAGAAAGGGGCCATCCTCACTGAAGCATATCACAAGTTCCCACTACAATCTCCCTGAGAACATGGACAACATCTTATACCTGTCTTCATTCACAGGATATAGCCTGGTGCCTGGAAAATGATAGGTGTTAATCAGTATTTGGATGAATCAATAAGATTTTAAAGTTATGTTTTCCTTGGTATTTAACTTTCAAAACTAAAATAGATTATATATCTTAGGGAGCTTATAGTCTAGGAATTATAATAGAATATTCTTGTCACCATCCCTAAGGACATTTGAGTTCTCAGGTGTCTTGATCTACTCTCTGTCAGCTGCCATTTTGGAGAAGATGGCTTCTAGCACACGCCCAGAACATCAGGTGATACAGTCATGCTAGATTCAAATGCATTTCCATAACTTGGTTAAGTAGCTATTTCTTCTTATCAATATAAAAAAAATGCTCTACCAAATCGAGAAACAAAAAACAAAATAATTCTTGGAAAGGATAAGGGAAACCCTTGGACTCCAAATATCCTAAAGAAACAAAAATGCTTGTGAAGTATGTGGATTAAAAAAAAAAATTGGTTCTGATCTTTCTTTACCTCACCCTCTTTCAGTTATTGTCTAAATAATCAGAGTGCCCAGGATCTTACCAGATCAAATGTTTGTATTCCATCAGTACTTACTACTGTATAGAGAGTCAGCGGATCCTCCAGTCTCACCAAGTCTTGAATATGTGTGTTTTGCTTATTCCTTAAGTTCTATAACAGCCAATGTCTATTTTACCTAAAGAGATTCTCCTTCTGAAGCAAAATTTTTCTAGAAGAAAACAACTTCTCCCCAAGTTCTATGATCTTAATTAAAAAAAAATAATAATTCTCTCCTACTAAGCACTTTTCTGGAACAGTTTTCAAACTTGTTTCTTAATAATGATTTCATCTCCTTGAATCTCAGTGGAAACTTCTCCTGAATTACTTTAATACAAAAGAGACCTATGGTGCCATCAGTCACCTTAGTTGATTCTACTTAATCTCTTGAGACTGACAATGGCTGAACAAACGGCCATACCACCCTGAACGTGCCCATCTCGTCTGATAATGGCTGAACATGCTATTTTTAAGAGACCAGATTTATCTTTACTCCCAAGAAACACATTGAATAAACTTATTAAACAACACCAACCTTATTAAACATCTTTTCCTAGGGAGGATTTAGTGTTTTGTAATGAGTGCAACTAAAGGGGGTCCCAGTTTGAGTCTTAGTAAACAGGTGTACGTGTTTCTGGCCAAATTGTAGAAACAATCTATCAGAAATTGACTTGGAAGCGGACAGAAAAATGTGCCGGGAGAGACCTTACCATAAAGAAGGGGCTAAGAAATAAGAAATGAGACTTTAGAGGGGAGGAACAAGTCAGAGGTCAGTGAGAGACTGTCATTTAGATTTAACTCCAGCCCAAACCCCACTGGAATTAACTCTGAGCCAGAGGACAGAGAAAAGGGCCATCAGAAATAAAACAAAAGCAGCCTTCTTTGAAAACATGATTCTGGGACAGAAGAACTGGCTGGCTGCACAAAGGCAAGAGAGGAAAGAAAGATTCTTGCCTTCTTCCCAAGAAAACATCTGCAGCTCAAAGCCTTTGAAATAGAAGGCTTTGTTGCGTCCACTATTGGTGGAAGACAGTGGGATCCCAGACATGGCAGCATGCAGTGGTGGCCATGGGTGATGGTGCAACAGGAAATGTAAAGAGCAGAGGGAGACCTCTCCATGAACATGTGCTCCAAACCTCTCCAGGATGGCGAAGAATGCTTGGAGGACACAGGCAACAGAGGTCCTGCAAAAGCAATGCAGGAAAAAGGCCCATGGAATTCAGGTTTAGACCATTAATATGACTCTACCAGTACCCCCAGGCTACTGAAATTTCATGAAACAGAGAAAATAAGATGCTGAGTTCTGTGCTGGGGCAGAGGTAAGGCACACCTGAAGTGGAATTAAAGAACATTACCTTGTGTAGTTTATTTTCATATCAAAATTGGATAGTGAGATGAAAACATATTTAGGCCACAATCCAGCTCTTACATTTTTGACCAAATAAAAAGCAAATCCAAAATGTCAGCGAGTGACCTAGTATCTCAAAAAGCTTGCAGAGCAGATTGATTAATGTTCTGGTTCACGTTTTCAAGAACTCTTTGTATAGTGGTTGAAAACGGACTCTAATAGCACTATTAAGAAACCTTTGTAAATCACCTTGGAGAAAGAAATAAGTATGAGTTATCAGTTGCATAAACTATTCAAATCACTAAAAGCATATTGTGTAGAAGACATCTTTCAAGACCCATGTTTTCAAGAGCTTCATGTACAGTGCCTCTCAAGGGTCTGTATGTGCACAGTTAAGAGTTTATATTTGCAAGCATATTTTCCTGAGTTCTTTGGTTTCATATTTTTTATTCCTAAATCTTATTAACTTCTAATATACTTATATGGATTCCTTCTTAATGCAGAACACACTTTAATGTTCTTATATTTGGCAAGATTTTCCATAAACACATTACTTCCAGAAAGTGACTTTGTGAAAAATACTCATAGAAATACCTATATAGGGGCTGGGGCTGTAGCTCAATGGCAGAGCACTTGCCAAGCATACGTGAGGCACTGGGTTCGATCCTCAGCACTACATAAAAATAAACACATAAAATAAAGGCATTCTGTCCATCTGCAACTATAAAAAAAAAGAAAAGAAAAAACAAAAAGAAATGTATATATAGTATTCATAAGTATGTGGTGTTTAAAAAATCATGAATGTCAGATCAGGTTTTTAAAAATTCACAAATTCCTAAAATTAGCACTTAATGTTTAGCACATTAAAGTTTATTAAAAAACTTGACTTTTTTATATAGTAAATAAGTACCAGGGAAATATATAGAAGATAAAAAGATGAACATTAATTTAAAATATCAATATTTATTGATTTTTCTAATTATAAAAAGAGCATTCCAATAGAATATTAAGGAAAAGTGAAAATATAATGATAAAAGCCCCATAAACCCCATAATCCTCACCTGTTGGAGACAATTGCTTTTATAATTTGGAGGAGTTTCTCTATATGTATGTTTTTCTATACATGCTATATATACATATAATAAAAAATTCATATTATATAATAGCTTTTATATTGTTATATTTTTGTGAACTGTATTTTCTTAGCCCTTATTTCTTTAGTAGTTTGGAAAGTATAATTATATATTTTTTCCATCAGTAATTATCTTTTTGTTGTTAAAAGCATTTTGACGTTCTTTTATCTCTGCTTATCAAAGTCAAGAAGGTAACTGTATCTATTAATTATCATTATGTAAAGTGAGAAGTCTTGCTGTATCTATTAATTATCTTCTGTGTAAAATGAGGGATATTGCAGGCTTTCACTGTGCCTGCTGTCTCTTCCCACTGCACAATTTTGACTGATTTAATTTGGAACTTAGATCTAAATTATTATTGTTATTTTACATAAATAATACTTTTCTATCAAGACTTATATTTGAAATTTGTTTTGTCTTGTAACCATATTAGTGACAGTCCTTAAGACTGTACTCATGATTGAGCCAGTTTCCATTGCTTCCTAGTATCTCTTCACGCTCTGGCACCCTTATTCTGGGGTTAATCTTGACCCATCCTAGGTAGGTGGGATTGTGTCCCTGAACTGTGGAAGCGATACTTTTTGATCACTGACTTAGAAAAGAATGTTGGACTATTCTACAAACAATCTATTGACTAAGTAGATCATTATTTTCCTTTGCAGCTTAGAAGCCACTCTCCATTTACTGGTGCTATTTAATTTTTTGGAGAAGTCTATGGTTTTTATTCTTTTAGGGCAAGTGGGTTTTTTTTTTTTTATTGTACTGGGGATTGAACACAGTGGTGTTTTACCACTGAGCTACCATTGCTTTTTATTCTTTATTTTGAGATAGGCTCTCACTAAATTGCTTAAGCCTTACCAAATTGCTGAGACTGGCCTTGAACTTGAGATCCTTCTGTCTCAGCCTCCTGAGAAGCTGGGCTTACAGGTGTGAGCCACTATGCCAGGCATAGGCAGCAGTCTTTATCCAGTGCACATTTGAGTCAAGTTCATACTCCATGTCATAATAATTAAATCAAAATCTCTAAAAATGGAGTTGCTATTTTTAAAAGATTGCCCAATAGTTTCAATACACTGTCAGGATTAAGAACCACTGTTTAAGAAATAAACTTACCTTGCCTCCCTCCCTGAATGCTCATAGACTATTTGTCCTTCCCATTCTTTTTTTTTAATATTTATTTTTTACTTATAGGTGGACACAATGTCTTTATTTTATTTTCATGTGATGCTGAGGATCGAACCCAGGGCCTCATGCATGGTAGGCGATCGATCTACCTCTGAGCCACAATCCCAGCCCTCGTTCCCATTCTTAAATCTTGAAACATTTCACAAAATATGTCTATATGCCTTTATCTCATTATCACTTCCACCATATCCATTCTATTTTTTTTTCTTTCTTGGATCCTTAAATTTTTTTTTTTTTTTTTTTTTGGTGGTGCTAGGGACTGAACCCAGGGCCTTGTACATGAAAGACAAGTACTCTATCAAATGAGCTACATCCCCAACCCGATCCTTAAGTCTTGTTGATTGGATATCAGTCCATTTAAACAGCTGTAACAAAATGTCATAAACTGGGTGTCTTATAAGCAAATCTATTTCTATTTCTTGCAATTATGGAGGCTGAAAAATCCAAGATGCCCACAGACTTAGTGTCTATAAGGGGTTATTTTCTCATTCATATACAGCTATCTTGTTGCCTCATCCTCACATGGCAGAAGGGGTAAGGGACCTTTCTGGGTCCTCTTTTCTAAGGACACTTATCCCATGAAGCCTCTGTCCTCAGGACCTGGTCACCTTTCAAAGTCTCCATCTCTAATACCATCCCGTTGGGGACTAGGTTTTAATTTTTGAATTCACGGAGACACAAAATTCAGTCCATAGCTTTGAATTTCATGACTCTCTCCTTCATCTTTTCCTTATTTTTTCCTCATAATTTAATTCTATCCTTGCTATTTGCCAGTGTACATTTCTTATTTATATCCTTATTTTTAAATTTTATTTTCTATGGTACTCAATCTGCTGTCTGTGGCTTTTGGCAATGTTTGCAATTTTTGCAGTTGTGTTTTCCATATAATCTCTTTTTGACTTCCGGATGTTTCTCTTTTGTGACTGCTTGCTCTAATGTTATCTAATGTTATAAATCCAGACTTCCTTTGAATTCTGGTAAGAATATAAATGAAAAATTCCCTAAAATTTATTTCTGTTATTATCAGAATGAGTGCCTACTAACTCTTCAGTGGTCTTCTACATTTAACTGCAGGTTCATTTATGTTCAACCAAAAATCTCTACTTGACCAAACTTGGTCAGACTCCTCTAACCTCTTCTCAACTAAGCTCTGACCTTTGGGCTTCCATGTTCATTTCTGAGTTGTACAATTTTAGCAAGGGTTCTGCTAAGGCAGTTTAGCAAGAATCCCCTACCCTCATTATCTAATCACTCTTTATATCTGATTGGGCACCTCATCCTCCACTATCCTGCAGGTGATTTGTGATCACCTGGTCTGACATTAGTAAGAATCTTAGATTAGTTTAACCAGAGTCCCCCTTTACCACTGATGTTTCCTTAGTATTTTTCAATTCACTGATTCCACCCTTCTCCTTGGCTATAAATTCCCATTTTTCCTTATTGCTTTTAGAGTTGAGCCTGATATCTCTTCCCTAGAACAAACCCCCATTATAGAAGCTCCCTTGACTAGAGTCTTCCTTATCATTGTTTATCAAGTATCACAAACAATTTTTTTTCACACTTTCTCAATTGGGGTGTTTACAAAGCAGATAGTACAGGTTCTGGGCCTTTTCTGGGTCATAGACCCATTTGAGAATTGATTAAAGTTAGTTCCTATTCCCAGAAAAATGGCCAAATCTTAAATTTTGCACACAACTTTATAGACAAAGCCCTCAGATATTTGTAATCTCTACATGAAGGCCCATGAGTCCTGTCATAGACTCTGGGTTTGTATGAACTTCTGTCCTTGCTCAATATTAACTTATAATTAAATAGCAGGTGAGAAGTATTGGCTCAGAAATTGAGAACATGTTCCCATCTTTCAAGTCCCTGTGAAGAGGTGACATCTCCTTTGCTCTAGGTTTGGTTTGATAAAACTCCTTTAAGTAAAAGGGAATCTGTATTTTTTTAAAAAAAATTAAAAGCACAGTATAGGTGCATCTAAAACTTTTTGTTCCTTAAGTAAGTATGTTTCTATAGTATGAATTTCCACTACATTTTTCATGCTATATTTTCTTTTCTTTATACTACATATTCTCCTGTGAGATTATAGTGGGATCTACTAGCTGTCATTTAATACACATCTTTCCATTATATATTCACTCTTTTTTTTGGGGGGGTGATGTTTTAAAAGTCCCTTCAAACTGAAAAGAAGATACATGATTACTCCTTAATCTAACAACTTCAGGGCCAAGTGCGATCCTGGAAAGGCAACTTTATCTTCTTCCTATCCCCACACCTCTTTTTAATAGAAATATAATTTGCTGGTCATAAATTACATAACTTTTAAGTGCATTGAATTTTTAAATAAGTTTGTACTTATGTAACCACCATCCAGATCTAAAAATAGAATAAGCCCTGCAACCCACCAAGCTCCCTTCTGCCCCCTCTCAGTCAAATCCCCTTGCTCTTCTCACCTCTATTGCTGTGAATTAGAAGTGGTGGCTTTGAACTTCACATTAAGTGCAATCATATATGTAGCCCTGTGGCAGTCAGGAAAATGTGTTGTTCAGATCTCCTTTAAGAGAGAACCTGCCCCCAGGAGTACAGTTGGTTGACAGTCTCCAGTGCTTGTGCTTCAGGATCTGCCTTGTATTTTGAGCCATGACCATGAACTTGCTGGGCAGTGCCAGTCAACGATTGAGTGTGGTGGTAGTACAAGGGCTTGCTATTTCTGGGTAGTGATAAACTTCTTTATAGGTAAACTTTATATTAGATCTTCACTTTGAACAGGCCAAAGCTTCACTAAAGGCTGGGGTTCTTTCTGCCTAATTTCCCATCCTTCCCCCTCAAATTGTCAGGCTTGAAGGCTTTTCATGCCCATTCCTGTTCCTAGCAAATCCTTTATGTTTCTAACTTAGTCTTGGCCTCTGCCTGCCTGCCTTCCTTTCTTCCTTCCTTCCTTTCTTTCTCTCCTTCCTTCCTTCCTTCCTTCCTTCCTGTCTTTCTTTCTTTCTTTCTTTCTCTCTCTCTTCCTTCCTTCCTTCCTTCTTTTCTTTTCCTTCCTTCCTTCCTTCCTTCCTTCCTTCCTTCCTTCCTTCCTTCCTTCCTTCCTTCCTTCCTTCCTTCCTTTCTTTCTTTCTTTCTGCAATTCATCCCAGGGGTGCTTAACCACAGAGATACATCCCCAGCTTCCTTATTTGTTTATTTATTTATTTATATTTTGAGGCAGGGTCTCACTAAGTTGCTTAGGGCCTCACCAAGTTGCTAAGGCTGACTTTGAACTCACAATCCTCCTGTCTCAGCCTCCCAAGCTGCTGGGATTGCAGGCATGCACAACTACACCCAGCTTGACCTCTGCTTCTTGAACCACCATACTCTTGTGTCTAATCTCCTTTACTCCACATTATGTTGATGAGATTCATCCCTGTTTTTGCACGTATCCGTAGTTTTTTTTCTTATTTAACATATGGATATGGATATTCTAAAATTTGTTTAATGGTTCTACTATACATTTTAAAAGTCATCAATAAAGCTGCTGTGACCAGACTTGCATGTATATTTTGGAAGATTTAAACACTCATTTCCAAAACATATATACCTAAAAGTAGAATTCTGGGTCTTAGGGTATATATAGGTTTAACTTTAGTAGACACTTTAAAAAGTTTCTTCTTATTAACCAGTCTACTGCAGTACTACCAACAATTTTTGAGTTTCAATTCCACTCTAACTTTGCCAACACTCGGTATTGTCATCTGTTTGTCTCTCCCTAGGCCTGATAATTTAGTTCATATACTTATTGGCCATTCAGCTATACACTTTGGTAAAGAATCTGTTTAAGTCATTTACCCATTTTGAATTGGTTTCCAGCTATGTTCTTAATGATTCGTGGGAGATCTTCATATAGTCTGGATGTGAGTTTTTTTGCAGTTACATCTATTTCAAGTAACATTTTTCCAGTTGGGGCTTGCCTTGTTGCTTTCTTAGTATTGCTTTTTCTTTTAAACAGATTCTTTTTTTAGTTGTAGATGAACACAATACATTTATTTTATTTATATATTTCTATGTGGTGCCGAGGATCGAACCCAGCACCTCATATGTGCTAGGCAAGCACTCTACCACTGAGCTACCACTCCAGCCCTGTATTGTTTTTGATAAACACCAATTATTCATTTTAATAAAGTTCACTTTTTTTTAACCTTTTATTCTCAGACTCATGTCTTTGGTGTCTTACTAAAGACATTTTTCCCAAAGACCAAGGAAACATTATGTTTTCCTTAAGAAGCCTTTTTGTTTTTCTTTCTGGTACCAGAGTTTTTGTTTTATTTTCTGGTACCAGGGTTCTCTACCACTGAACCACACTCTCAGTCCTTGGCATTATTTATTTTGAGACAGGGTCTCACTAAGCTGCCCAGACTAGCCTCAAACTTGCCAACGTCCTGCCTCAGCCTCATGAGTCAAGTGGCAGGGATTATAAGCATGCACCACCATGCCCAGCTTCCTCAAGAGAACTTCTTGATTTAATTTCACATTGACATCTGTGATGCATCTCAAATAAATTATTATGTATTATGTGAGGAGAGGTCAATTTTTTTTAAAAAAAATGTAGTTACCCAACATTCATCTTTATAGGTGGCTTCTTTTTTTTTCTTTGTAGTTGGTGAAAGGACTATGCTGTTGGGAAGATTCTGTGGTGGGCTTCCTACTGAGGCCTCTGAGCCGGTATACAGTATGGCTGTCTGACCAGAGCTCCCAAAGCCTCCTGCCAGGTATCTACTACATCATCAAAGATGCTGTTTTCACTGGCAGCCTACTACTGAGGCATGCAGGCCTTACTGACATGCCCAGTTCCACAGACACCACAAAAATCTCCAAACCTTTGGGAAATGATCCAGTAAGAGGAGGATTGCCATGAACAGTTTTCTGCTTGAAATATTGGCCCCTGCTTGCAAGGCTTGCTACCCTCAGATTCTCACCATTTTCAAGAGCTAAAAGAATGACTGACTGGGGCCCTTCCCTGCTATCATCAGCCCTCCTCCCTCCAGGTCAAGCTGCTCCTTTGGCAGTTGGCAATGGACCCTGGATATCCTTCCTTAATCTGGTCCCAACTGCAAAGGATTTAAAAGAAATTCTTTGAAGTTTCTGGCAATTCATATGGTTTCCTTCCCTAGCTTCCAGGACTGATTTAGGGTTTTACATATTTCAGAATTTTCTAGGTCATTTTGGATGAAACTTGAAAACAGGTGGTTCAAATATGAGTCCTTGGCTTCTAATATTTGCCCTGAGATGTAGTGAGATGGTTTTTTGCTTTCAGCTTTTGGAAGATCTTTTAGTTCTAGGAGAAAAAATGTTACTTATTATTAATAGTAAACACTGTTTGTTAATGTTGGCAATTAGTGCTTGATATTCACTTATTTACATATTTTTATTGCACTTCAGTCTTTTAAAGGAATTTTTTAAATGTACTTGAGATCTTGCTGTATATCAAAGCTCGTGTTACTTGTAAAAATTGTTATTGTAATATGAATATTTCTCCATGTTATTGATCAAGGTTTCTTTTGAATATGTACTAGAACTCATTTGTTACAGACCCTTGTGTGTGAGCATTCACATGTATGTGTGTTTGTGTAGACAACAGGAAAATTATGTAAAGATACACACTGGACTGGAAGCAGGTAGGGGTGTAGATTAGCATAGGAGAGGAAGAGTATGACTTTAATTCCAGAGACTTCTACACTGTGGTCTGGGAATGTAGCTCACTGATAGAACATTTGCCTAGCATGTGTGGCCCCTGTGTTCTAGCACTACACTCCTATTAAAAAACTTTTTAAAGTAAAAAACATTCTTAGTTTCTTTAACCTTTTAAAATTAAAATGGTTATATCATATTTATCACCTCTTCCACTACATTGCACACTGAGGTAGTTTCTATTTTTCTCATGATGTTAGATGTCTTTGTTCTTAAGCTACACACACACACACACACATATTTAGCATCCACAGAATTTTCCTCAAAGTAGAATTACACTATAAGAACATCACAGTCAAGTGCTTAATCATTTTTCAATGTATTTTATTTTACTAGCAGAGCATAAAATTATATGTCTGTTTAAATTAGATTTGAAAACTTATTATAAGACATGTTATGGACATTATTATCCAAAGTACATGTATAAAGACACGAATTGGTATGAATATACTTTGTATACAACCAGAGATATGAAAAATTGTGCTCTATATGTGTAATAAGAACTGTAATGAATTCCACTGTCATATATAAATAAAAAATTAATTTAAAAAACTAACAATGGCTAATGACAAAATTTTGTATACAAGATACAAAAAATTCATAATTTGTGAAGTCCAGTGGTAGGAACATAGAATGATATGATGTCCCATGAAATCATTAGATGATTAGCTGCCCTGTATGTTCCTCTGAGGCCTCTGTCTTTCACAATATGATATCTGGATCTCAATGAGCCATTGCATCTCTGTTGTTGACAACAGGAAGGAGGAACAGGGACACCAGAAGAGGTACACCTTCTACCTGAGTCTGCTTTCTTACAGGATCCTATTTGAGGGTCCAGTCCACTCTGACATTTCAGTGTCTATATCTTAGCCAAATGGCCACATCTAGCTATAAAGGAGTCTAAAAAATATAGCCCTCTGGTAGAACAATTGCTACCCCAATAAAATTAGGATTCTGTTAGTAAGTAACTAGGAGAGATAGACTTTATATAGAAAACGAGCGTGTTCTGCCACACCACAACGTCTATCATCCTACTCTCAAAATTATGTTTTCTGTTTTAATTTGAGCCATTTTGTTGTTAGTGAGCCTTTAAATTATATACATACATGTTGCTGCACATAGCATTCTCTGGGAAGAAGATACTAAGATGGAGCTATAGAAACAGGCAAGTTCTTGTGGTTAGTACCTTTGGTGAAAGAGAAAATAACAGAAATGGCAGAGAAAAAATAATCTGGACTGATCAGCAATTTTAGTAGATGTCTTAACTATACTAAATGAACTCTGGCCTGAGGAAGCTTTCTTGAGTTAAAGCAGTTCCCAAAGCTGGAGGAGTAAAGTACCTAATCTAGGTGGAGCAATTTCATTTTCTCTTGAGATTTGTCTATGTACTTCATTTATTCTTACAACTTAACATTAAATTTAGAAAGCACCTTCAACATTTCTTTTATTTAAATATTCCTTTAGAAGATCTTATTGTCAAAATTAGACACTCAGATTTTACATGTATTAACAAAAATGGCACATTTTCTTCAAATTTCTGTCTTCTTCATCTTAAACAGATATTATCACTGCAGTTGAAAATTTATTTCCAATATCTTCCTCCTCTCTAGATAGAAATGACCTTTTCCCTGTTGTTTCTTTTCATGCATGTTTTTATACTATTAGCATAGATCTGTAACCAGTGATTAATTTTTATAATTTAACCAATTATTAATATTTTAAGAAATAGCTAATACATACTAGTGTGAATTAAAAATAAATAAGACATAAAGTTTGTATATACTGTACCTAGGTTTTCTTGCAAATAACCTAGATGAAATTGACAAATTCAAAGTAAAATGCAAACTACCAAAACTAACCCAAGAAGAAATAGAAAGTCTAAACAGACTTAACATAAGCAAGAGATTCAATCAGTAATAAAATTTCCTACAAAGAACATCTCTGGTCCAGATATTTTCATTGGTGAATTCTAGCAAATATTTAAAGGAGAATTAACATGAATCCTTTACAAGCTTTTTCAAAAAATTGAGAAGGAATACTTCCCAACCTATTTTATAAGGTTGATTTTATCCTTACACCAGAACTAAACAAAGTTCTCACAAGGAAAGAAAACTAAAGATCAATTTCCTTTTTGTGTACAGATGGAAAAATCTTCAACAAAATACTAAGGAATCCAGCAACACTTAAAAGGATGATATACCATGACCAAAGAGATTTTATCCCAGGAATAATGTTTGGCTCAACATGTGAAAATCAAATAATGTAATGTACTATATTAATAGAATAAAGAACAAAGCCCACACAAGTATTATAATAGATTCACAAAAAGAATTTGACAAAAATCTAGCATATTTCATGTTAAAAACATTCAACAAACTAGGAATGGCTGGGAATATCCTCAAACTGATAAAAGATATATCCAAAAATGCTCACAGCTAACACTGTGTTTAATGGTAAAAGATTGAAATTTTTCTTCCTAAATAAAGATAAAGATTATATGCTCTTATTACTTCTTATTCAGCATTGTTCATAAGTTTCTTTCCAGGGCAATTAAACAAGGAAAAGAGAGAAAGATAGTGGGAAAACCCCAACTGGAAAGAAAGAAATAAAAGTATCTATAATTGCAAATGAATTTGTATGTGGAAAATCTTACAAAATCCACAAAACAAAACATGCATTGACTAATAAACAAGACCATAACTCTTGCAGGATAGACTACCAGTATACAAAAATTGATTATATTTCTGTACACTGACAATGAACAATCTGAAAATGAAATTAAGAAAATAATTTCACTTGTGATGGCCTCAAATATAATAAAATATTTAGGAATAAAGTGAAAAGGAAAAATGTGCAAAAGTTACTTATTGGAAACTATAAAATAACACTGAAAAAATTAAAGATTTAATTAAATGGAAAACCTAATAATCCCCAAATTGATCTAGAGGTTTAATGCAATCACTATCAAATTTTCTATTCTCCTTCTCCCCACCTCCACCCAGGAAATCTATGAGTACTACCATAAGGGTAGGTGGACGGAATGGAACTGAAGATGTAAAAATAAACCCTTATATTTTGGTCACTTAACTATTGACTGGGTTGTCAAGAAAATTTAATGGAGAATAAAAGGGCTTTTCAATACATGATGCTGAGACATCTAGAAATCTACATGCCCAAAAATGAAGTTAGATTCCTTTTTTATGTCATAAATAAAAATTAACCAAAAATGAATTAAAGACCCAAATGTAAGAACTAAATTTAGAAAACTCCTAGTAGGCATAAATAAAACTCACAGGCATAAATTTGTGACTGCTGATTAAATAATGGTTTCTTAAGTATGATGTCAAAGAACCAAAAAGTAGGCAAATTGAACTTTATCTAAATAATTTTGGAGCTTCAAAGGACATTACCAAGAAAGTGGAAAGATAGATTAGAGAATCAGAAAAAAAATTGAAAATAATCTATCTGCTGAGAGTCTAGTGTCCACAATATGTAAAGATTTCCTACAACTCAAAAAAGAAAGCATAAATAACTCACTTAAAAAACAAGTACAACATCTAAATAGATACTTCTCCAAAGTAGACATATAAATAGTCAATATGTGAAGGTGTTCATCATTAGTGCATCAGGAAAAGTGCAACTCAAATCCACACAGGATTCTATGTCATACCCACTGCTTGACTACAGTAAAAAAGAAAGATGATAATACGCATTGGCAAGGATATGGAGAAAGACATTCTTCACACACTGCAGGCAGGACTCTCACATGGTACCGCTGCTTTGGAAAACTTTTCTTAAATGGTTAAACATAGAGTTAGAATATGATCAGCAATTCTCTTTCTAGGTAAATACTCAAGAGAAAGGAAAGCTAGTCTCTCTGTTTCCTGATCATGTGAGGTGCTTTCTTCCACCATGTTGTTCTGCCTTACCTCAAGCTCTGAGGAATGCAGCCGGCTGTCTATGGACAGAGATGTCTGATACGGTACTGCAACATATTGGGGATCAAATGGGAGAAATCAAATGGGAGTAAGCCCTTAAGGAACAAAACAGATGGCCGTGTGCCCCCAAAAGCAGACACAATGCCATGTGTCTGCATGATGAACTCCCTATAGATATGGGAAGGTAGACAGAAGAGAATTTACTATGCTGTCAGAGGAGGAGAGCAACAATTCCTGCTTTCAGATTCTTCCTGCTGACTGGCCAGTGGTTAAGAGAGTTGAAACGTGTCTCAATGTATCCTGGAAGGACCTAGATAGGCTCAGCACCCAAGGTGCCGGTCAGGGAGAGCCTACTTGTCAAACTGGCTAGAACCTAGAGAGATAACCTCCTGGGAGACAGGAGAGATTATGATGTTTTGCTGGTTTTCCAACCCCTTGTCATGGTTAATAAAGGTCTAACAGGAACAGAAACTATGATGGCTCAGAAGACTTTTGGTGCCAGAGACAAGAGGAGAAAAAGTACAAAGAAATTATCAACACTGAACTTCAAGTTGCTCATCCACAAAATCAAATAAAAGAGATTGGTCTCACTAAGTTGCTGAAGGCCTCACTAATTTGCCCAAACTGGCCTTGAACTTGCCAGCCTCCTGCCTCAGGCTCTCGAGTTGCTAAGATAACAGGTGTGCACCACTGTGGATGGCTGAGATTTTTAATTTTTATAAAGTTCAATTTACTAATTTTTCATCGTAAGGTTAGTCCTTTTTGTAGCCTAAGAAATATTTGCTGTTCTTAAGTTGTTCTCATTAATCACAGTATTAATCACTCTGGGTTTGTAATACATCTTGAAATAAGGTAAGATAATTATTCCTCCTCATTTGTTTGCCAATATTATTTGACTACTGTGTACTCTTTGCTTATTTATATAAATATTAGAACATGCTTGTCAATTTCTGCAAAAAGCCTGCATTCGAGAGATTTTGATGTGTTCTGTTTTCATTAATATTTACTCAGTATTTGGGTCAGGAATTTTGTGAATTTATACATTAATTTTGGGAGAATGAACATTTTATCCGTATTGAGTTATTTGATCAATGAACACATTATTTAGTTATATCTTTAATTTCTCTTAGCAATGTTTAGAGTTTCATAATAGAGGTCTGGCCTGTCTTTCCTTAGCTATTGGATAGTTTTGATGCTATTGTAAGTACCATTTACAACTTTTTCCCACTATTCTCTGAGAACATAGAAACATAGCTGATTTTTGTGGATGGATCTTGTATCCTGAAACGTTAATACATTTACTATTTATTTTTTGTAATATTCTTTGTTGACTTCTAAGTATCTACTATGTACAAATCATGTGGTCTGAAAATAAAAAGAGCTTTACTTCCTCCTTTCAAAAGAGAGAGAGAGAGAGAAAAGAAACCTATATCAACAGAGACTTGTATGCAAATGTTCATACCAGCATTATCCATATAATAGTCCCAAATTGTGGGCAACACAAGTGTTTATCAACTGATGAATAAACTAATTTATCTATACACTGGAATAGTATTTAATCATAAAAAGGAATGAAATACTGATAAATGATAAATATCATCAAACCTTGAAAATAAGGTAGACAAAATAAGTCAGTCATGAAAGGTCACATATTGTATGATTTGATTTATAATAGATGTTCAGAATAGGCAACACCATAGAGACAAGGTGGCTGAGTTTTGGGGGCGTGTAGGAGATAGATCGTGATGGTTAATGAGTATGGAGCTTCATTTTGGATAACAAAAATGCTCTGGAATTATGTGGTAGTGTTATTTGTCAACTTGGTGAACACAGTAGAAATCACTGAATTTTACACCTAAAAAGGGTGAATTTCATGGAATGTATATTTTGTTGAAGTTAAGAAAAACAAGCATCTAGGCATTGTGAAAGGTATTCAGGAAAATTCTATCCAAAAGAAACAGTTCTGTAATAGTCTGTACAATAGAATTACAATTTTATTTAAAAGCAGCATGGAAAAAAATTTGGATTGTATTAAGCAGTACTAATCTCTGGACCATTTGTCGCTTCAATTATCTTCTTATTTTCTATAATAGGTCAAGCTTATACTACACATCATGTAAAAAATGGAAATATAAAAATAAGAACAAAAACAAATCCAAAATGTCATTTCTAGAAGCTTCCACTGGGTGATGGGGAGGGAAGTAGTGAGGAAATATTGTATGAACTCCATTCCACATACAGAGACCGTAGGGGTACAGTAGAAATTCCTGCCTAAAAATTCAAGCTGAAAAAAAAGAAATCAAGTTGACTTAAGTATAAACATGAATTCTAAGTGTTCACCAGTTTTTGGTGCAGTTAAGGGTGAAGGCCAGGGCTAAGGGGGGGTGTTCTGTTTGACCAAATTTATGAGGGCAGTGTCTTTGTCACCAGTAAACCTTGGGCCATGGGCACGAGGCTAGAGACTGAAGAAAAATAATAATAATAGATTAATAATGTTAAGGTCTATTTTAAGGGTTTATTTCAGAATAAGTATTTGTAGAGTGTCAGAGTTATGAGGAAGATTTTTCCATTTAATCTGATTTCAATAAGACAGTAGGATCAGCATCTCACTCCAGTCAGAATGGCAATTATCAAGAATACAAGCAACAATAAATGTTGGTGAGGATGTTGGAAAAGAGGTACCCTCATACATTGCTGGAGGGACTGCAGATTGGTACAACCACTCTGGAAAGCAGTACAGAGATTCCTTGAAAAACTGGCACTGGAACCACCATTTGACCCCGTTATGCCACTCCTTAGTATATAATTAAAAGACTTAAAATCAGCATACTACAGTGATGCAGCCACATCAATGTTTATAACAGCTAAATTTACAATAACTAAGCTATGAAACCAATGTAGGCGCCCTTCAACAGAGGAATGGATAAAGAAAATGTGATAGGTATACATAATGCAATATCACTCAGCCATAAAGAAGAATGAAACTATGGCCTTTGCTGGCAAATGGACGAAACTGGAGACTCTCATGCTAAGTGAAACAAGCCAATACCAAAAACCAAAGGCTGAATATTCTGTTATGTGAATTAGTACTAACACACAATAAGGGGGGAGGGGAGAAGAATAGAAGTTTATTGGATTAGAAAAGTGAATAAAGGGAAGGAAGAGGGGATGGGAATAGGAAAGACAGTAGAATGAATCAGACATAACTTTCCTGTGTTCATACATGAATACACCACCAGTGAAACTCCACATCATGTACAACCACAAGAATGGGATCCCAATTAGTCTAAGTCACACTCCATATATGTATAATAGGTCAAAATACACACTTCTATCATGCATATCTAAAAAGAACAATTTTTTTAAAAAGAATGATTTGTCTTCTAGCAGGTCTTCCTTGAGTGTTTTCCCCACAGGACGCCAATAGTATGTTCACATAGACAGAAGAGTCCTGGCAGAGGGACCTCATAAATATTGGGAACTGAATCCCCAAAGGCCACCCTGGATTACTGTTGTTCTGAATCACACTATAATCATTATTCTAAATGAAATTACTCAGATTTGGAGAGCTGGACTCCTGTCAGTTACGGTGTCCCCTGAACTATTCTAGTTGTTTAGACAGATCCCAGGGCTGGGCTGGTCCACCTTGTGAGGACACTGGGGTTTCTTTACATGAATGGTGAGTCTCATCCTAAAAGGTGACTCTGACGAGGGGAATGAGTGCGTTCAAATCCCAAGATTTAAAAAGCCAGAGCTAGATCTGAGGTGTGCTCCTGAGTGCAACTCTACATGAGATTTCCTTTATTTGGACTCTAGAAACAATTCTATAGAGCATCTGACTTTATCTTGGTTTTTATTTCTGAGTAGGCAGTAAACACATTACATGCAGTATTTAAAAGCCCACACAAGGGGTCTACGGTGAGGGGAGGCTCCTCCCTCCTGCCTCCTTCAGCTCAGGTCTCCCCAGGAGCACCTGCCGGCTGGCTCCACCAGCGTCTTTCCGGAGACTTTTCCTCTAATGAACCTCAGACTTGAACAGCTACACTGACAGCCTTGTGCTCAGGGTGCCGTGGGGAAGTGAAGGGCGTGACAGCAAAGGAGACAGTAGCTTTCCCAGCCGGCTCCTGCCCCAGGCCTGCGTGGCATAGGCAGTAGGAGTGGGGGAAGGCAGGAGTTGCCCAGCAGTCTGAGGTTAATACCCAGCATTGGGGGAAGCAGAAGACCCAGACAGGGTTGCAGGGGGCCACTAGGAGCTACATAAACCTGCAGGTGGCAAGGGGCACTGACATGGATCGGATGTGAGGCTCAAACTGTCTCCAATTGTGCTGCTTAAAGGTGACCTTTGAAGGGTTGGAGTAAGAGGAAAGTCTCCATCCTGCTGTGTGTGTGTGTGTGTGTGTGTGTGTGTGTGTGTGTGTGAGAGAGAGAGAGAGAGAGAGAGAGAGAGAGAGAGAGAGAGAGAGAGAGAGAGAGAGAGAATATGAATGAATACTGGGGATTTAACCTTGGGGTCCTCTACCATTGAGACATCCCCAACCCTTTAGTTTAATTTTGAGACAGGGTCTTCCTAAGCTGCCCAGGCTGGCCTTGAACTTGTGATCCTCTTGCCTTGATGCTGGGATTACAGATGTGTTTCAAAAACGGAGGTGAGCCCCTGCCAAACACAGATCAGATCAGCAACCACCACATCCTAAACACGTTCGCACGCATGCACTTGCAGCATTTCTAGGCTGTTAAAGTTGCAAAATTATGTTTTCCTGCAACCTTTGTGTTTGTTGGCCCTCTGTGCCCTTCCACTTTCCTTTCCCTCCTTCTACCTGCTGTCCTGCTCCCACTCCTTTATTAGGTCAACACTTGTACTTCCTTCATGACTGTATCATTTATCTTTATCCCACGAAGAGAGTGATTTTAATAGAAAAGAGACTTCTCTGCTGACTCTCTATTGGTACAATTTTGTGACTATTTAAGGCAAGTCATTTAACCTTCCTGAACCTTAATTCCCACATCTGTAAAACTGATGACTATTCACATCTTTCCCAGGCTTGCTGAGTAAAGCAATTATAAAACACTCAGCAATGTAAAAAAAATAATAATAATAATATAAGAAAGTTTGCTCATCAATCTTTCCTCCACACTTTTGTTGTTAAAAAAAGCTGTCACTTCCTGGTTTGGGCTTGTGGGTGCTGCAGATTGAGAGCTCCACAGTATGTTGTCAATGCGGAACAGCTGGTGCTGGAGAAGACACACTCCTGCAGACATTCTGCCAGTCTCACAAGAGGGCTGTAGGTCTAGAAGAATTTCTTTCTTCCAAAGAAAAGTGGGGAAATTATCTGGGTCTTGGAGGAACAGGGCTACATTGGAGTGGCTGCTGGTGAAAGCAACTGAGACTTGGATTTACTTCAAGGTGGGGATGAAGAGCCTGGGATGCTGTGCTAAGCAATTAGCCCAGTGAGGTCAAATGACCTACAACAGCCTCAGGTTGTAACTGTATTAGTCTAGCTTCTGTTGCTATAACAAAAGACTCTAGGTTAGATACTTTATCAAGAGTAGAGTTTTATTTATCTAGAGTTCACACTTTAATTTTTATTTATTTATTTAACTTTTTGCTACTGGGGATTTAACCCGGGGCTGAATTATCACTTAACTATTTCCCCAGCACATCCTCATTTTTTAAAAATATTTTTTTTAGTTGTCAATGGACATTTATTTATTTATGTGGTGCTGAGAATTGAACTCAGTGCCTCACACATACTAGGCAAGCGCTCTCCTACTGTGCTACAACCCCAGCCCCCCAAGCCCTTTTTAAACTTTTTTATTTTGAAACAGAATCTTGATAAGTTGTTGAGGCTGGCTTTGAACTTTCAATCCTCCTCCTGCCTCAGCCTCCCCAGCCACTGGAATGGCAGGTGTGCATGGCCATGCCTGGCTTAGTTCACAGTTTTAGAACTTGAAACTCCATGATTGGGCCACCTTATCTTTTCTTCCTCTAGTAAGAGGCTCCCCTCAGCTGTGTCACAGGGTGACAGAGAAGCAGTAAGGGAAATGAAGGCTTGAAGAAGAGGACGAGCGTGTGGGTGACCTCCCTTTATAATAAACTGGCTCTAGCAACTAACTCTTTCTGTGGGACCAGCATTAATCCCCTGAGAGGGCAGGACCCCAGTGACTGAATCACCTTCCGGTGGGCCCACTTCTGAAAGGCCCTACCATCTCTTGATACCTTCACACTGGGGACCAAGTCTCTAACATATGAATCCTTCCAGAATAGACCATATTCAAACCATCATACTGTGTCAAGTAAATGGAAAAAAAAAATCAGATCTGCACATTTGCATATCACAATTTTATATATGTCTGATTTTTATTTTCTTTTTATTACAAATGTCTGCTACTAGTATTTTATATAATAAGGAAAAATGAGTTTACAAAATGATCTTAAAATGGAATCAATCTAATAGCACCCAACGGAAATGCTAGCATAATTATGACATTTTAGGAATCATCAAAAAAAGATAAAATGAAGCCTATGAAAATCGACTTGAAAAATGATTATGATATAGTGATAAGTATAACAAAGGCAGGTGTATGCATATGCTGTGTGATTAAAACTATAAAACGAAGATAGAAATTGAAAGGGAATAGACAAAAATATTGTGTTCTGATGGTTTAAAAATGTACAAGCAATTTTTAAAGTCTTCTCTGACTTATAAACCTTCTTTAAAGCAGTTTTATTATTTTAAAATATAATAAAATAATAAGAACACGGTAAAAAAAAAAAAAAGGGAATCCTAAATACAGAAGACGGCTAGGAATAAACAGATCCACAATACAACTCTTCCCATGGATGGGTGGGACTCTGGGTGGTGGGCATTGGGGATGCCTTCTACCAAGTGAAAGGAATCTGGGACCATGAAAGAAGATGTGGGGAGCTCCCTCCACTTTCTTGGGGTCCATGAGCTAGAGGTGAGCCTTGATCCTTTGAGAGCGAGCCATCACTTACGGATGACTGGGATTAGGGCTGCTCTCTAGATGTATTTATTTTTTGTGATCCCCTAGTAAATTCTGGTTTAAACATGATGACCTCATATCTGCTTTTTGTGGAGGAAAAAGAGAAGATCTCTGAAGCCATTCTTGAGGGGCGAGACCCTCTCCATGAGGCCAGAACGCGGGCAAGAAGATGAACCTCAGAGAAGTGGCGGCAGAGGCTCTGGACACAGCAGTTCCCTGCCTTGTAGGCAGGACATCATGGCACAGGGTGAGGCAGAGGAGAGATGCTCAGTTCCTGGTAGCCAAGAAGAAGGGAGGAAGAGGAGGACAATGGGGGGAAAAAAAGAGCCAGGAGCAAAATATATAATCCCTAAGGGCATGCTCCCAGTGACCTACTTCCTCCATTCCCGCCCCACCTGCCTACAGTCACTACCTAGTAATCCACTCAAATGACTAATCTATCAAATGGGTTGATCCATCAATTATGCCACAGCATAATTGTTATAAAATATCTAATCATTTCACCTCCTGCATTAACACAGGAGTGTTGCGTGTGTGTGTGTGTGGGGGGGGACTACCTCATGTTCTAGCCGTAGCCATTACTTTCTTATCATTGGAAAATATTTTATTATTTCTTTATGTACATGTGAATTTTAGATTTTACACATTTTTAGTATCCCCCTTTTGAAAATAAAGAAGCAGGGATTTAGAGATATCAAGACACGTTTTCCTCATAGAATGTATTCTGACATATCATACGTACATTCCCATTTTTGTAGTTGTGCATGCCGTGGAGTATTTTGACATATCACACATAAATTCCCATCTTTGTGGTTGTGCATGATGTGGAGTTATGCTAGTTGTGTGTTCATATATGAACACAAGATAGTTATGTCTGATATATTCTACTGGCTTTCCCATTCCCATCCTCCTTCCCTTTCCTTCATTCCCCTTTGTCTAATCAGTGAACTTCTATTACACACACCCCCACTTATTGTGAGTCAGCATCCATATATTAAAGGGAACATTTGGCCTTTGGTTTCACCTCTTGTTTTAATCCAAGGTTAGAAGGTATGAAATTTAGTCCTTAAATGTGGAAGAACTTCTGGGTGTGGTGGTGCACATCTGTAATCTCATCTACTCAGGAAACTGTGGCAGGAGGAGTCAAGTCTAAGGCCAGCCTGGGAAATTTAGCAAGACTCTGTCTCAAAATGAAAAAATAAAAAAGATGTAGTTCAGTGGTAGAGCAACCCTGGGTTCCATCCCTAGCACTGGGAGCAGGGATGTAGAAAAGCAAGATAACATACCTCTTCTCAGAGGTCTTGCTGTCTCCCAGAGCTGAGCCTGTGGAGTAAAGCACTTACCATGCCATTGTCCCCTTCGCTTCTCCAACTCTTCTTGTCAGATCTTGTCCTAGTCTGGGTCTTTTTTGTTTGTTAAAAAAACAACAACTCAAAAAACCCAAGAGATTCCGTTTCTCTGCTTGATGCTATCCTGACTTCTTCCTGAGATGAAGAAAATCTAATCTGGTGTCTCCATAGAGGGAAGGGTTAGGTAGGGCAGAAAAAGAGATACTTGGGAAGTTGTTAAGGGTTAAAAACACTCTTCTGACATAAGAGTATAGATAAGATTCACTTTCTGATTTTTTGAAACTGACCATAAGCATTACCAACGATATTACTTATCTTTAAAATTATAACTTTTTAACCTGTCTAATGATATATTGCTTCAATTCCAGGAGGGCGTGGGACGTGGTATACTTTTGGTGGTGAGGAACTGTTGTGGCAGTTGTGAGGGGACTGATCTCTTGGAGAGGGCAATGGGAAACAGGTTCCACATCAGAAGTGACTTTTGGATCCTCAGAAGCTTCTTCTTATTGTTGCTAGCAATAAAACTTTAGAAACATCAACACAAATCAGACACATGTATTGGAGTTTCTATCCCTACTTATATTGAACAAATATTCTATGGGCTTCCCAATAGCCTGATGCTTCTGGAAGATCAATTATGTAACCCATGTTTTCATGCAGTTCCCAACTGGGCAGATAACAACAAATAAGAGCATCGTAGGTACACAGAGAGCTAGGTAAAACTCAGCAAAAAGACTTAGTTTGCTGTCAAAAATTTAGTTTGCTGGTCCTGATGTAAAATCTTCTACACTGGACTCTGAATCCAATGGCTCAAGTTCAAATTTATAGAGCACTTTATTTTATTTACATGTAATTTCTTGACACTGTCCAATTCTAGAATTTCTACATAGAATGAACTTGGAGGTGGCAAACTTGTCAGGAGAGGAGCAAGGAATAAAGCGAATTATCCTAAAGCAGGGTTTGCATAGCAAACACATTTTTCCTTAGGAAGTGTATTTGGGCCCATGAACATGGGGTGTGTGGGAAAGGACTCATGATCTACCCTGGGTCACCCCTAATGCAACACCGGGGCACAAACTTAGAAGATCTGGCAAACTTTACTTGCTATGAGAATCCTGAGCAATTTACTTAACTTCTCTAAATTCTAAATTTCCCACTTGAAATATTGATGATCACACCCGTGATCCCAGGAGACTGGGAGATTAAGGCAGGAGGATCACAAGTTTTGAAGCCAAAATGGGCAATTTAGCAAGATCCTGTCTCAAAATAAAAGAAATAGATGAACGGGTGGTGTAGTTCGGTGGCAAATCACCCTCCATTCAATCCCCAGCACAAAAAGAAAAACAAAATCAATGCTGATAACCATGTCTACCTATTTCGGTTATTGTAAGGATCAGAGATAATGTAAAGAGCCTGGTATACAGTAGGTATTCAATAAAGGGCAGCTCTTATAGTGCTGTTATTGCCTGAAAAAGAGGTTATGAGCATAAACAGGATGATTATGGAGGAAAGATGAGGTTACAAAAACAAAACTAAACTAAACACCATCATCAAATCACTTAGCCTGTGATGACCATCCTTTGGGGAGTTTTAAAAGCTGTTCATTGCTTGATCTCATGATATTACCCTTCTCCAGGCCACAGAGTATTGTGTGACATGTTTATTAGTTTGAGTGATTTTGCTTCTTGAGACTTGAGAATTTTGTAACACCCTTTGTGGTACTGAAGACTCTCTGGGGAGTTACAAAACCAGGGTTAAAATTTCCTTTAAAATATTAACAAAAAAGTAAATAAATAAAATCTCTTTCTTCCTAACACAGGCAGAGAGCCAAGATAGCATCTAATAAATGTCTGACTTCATACCTGGGCTGACCACAGTGCTATTTAACCACATCACCCCTTCCCTCCATCTTGGTTCTCCGTCCCTGCACCTCCCTCAAATAAGCACTGGCAGAGAAAAAGCTGTAATTCCATCCCAAAGCAATCATCTTAATGCATGGATAGGACTTTTCAAAGGACAGAGCAGAACCTAAGCTGAACCTAGCAATAAGCAAAGAAGCTAACAATAAGCAAAGAAGAAAAACCAGTGAGGACCATGGACCACAGGATTTGAGGAGTCGTTCCAGATAAAAAGAGACGAGACAATCCTCAAGTGGTTTGTGCAGGTGGTGAGACATGTTCAAGGACAAAGGATAACCATACATATGATCCAGGTTACTCTCCTGACACTCATGAGGAAGTTGGCTTCCCTAGTCTCATTCTCAAAGATGCTTCTCTCCAATGATGTCTCCATAGGCATAAATGTCAACTGAAAACCCATCTTTTGTGTAGATCTCAGGGACTCCCACCTGAGAAACTACCTTTACAAATCAGGAGTCTCCAGGAAACTCGAGTGTGTGGACTGGTTCTGCTATGAATGATGTAGGAGAGTTCCAGGAGATTATTTTAACTGTTTGACCTCAGTGCCTTCCTTTGTATTCCTTTGCACAGCACCTACCAGAGGCCAGATGTGGTGATGAATCCTGATGGTAAAGTGGAGAACAGGAGAGACGTGGTCTTGGACTTCATGACAGTTACATTACATAGGGGAAGTGGACCAAGAACAAACTACTAAATTAAATCATTATAAATGGTGTGGGTTGGGTAACAGGGGAAGAGGGAACTTTAAGGCAGAAGCAACAAGACGGACAGAAGCCCTGAGGGTGGAGGGAAAGGTCCTCATGAGGAGTGACAGAAGACAAGTAGGAACATGCGGGAGGGGAGGTTGTGGCGGCTGCCCAGTGCAACCACACTGCAGGGCCTCAGAGGCATGGAAAGGACCGGGCGTGAGTTCTGTTTGAAAAAAAAAAATGTGCAGTCCCTGGAGAAATTTAAGTGGAGATGAGATGACTCTTGTATGGTTTATGAAAATCTCCATGTTCCCATTAGTTTGAAAATGCGACTCTTCTAACGATGCCGGGTACTTTATGGACAAGTCGAACTTTTAGTGCAAGAGAAACTTCTCCAAACTGAAAAACAGTCCTTAGATTAAAAAACCCCTTTCTTGGATCTCACTGCCCACTTTGCCCATTCACCTGGACCATTTGCTACAATGGTATCTCTACCGTTGCTACAAATCCCTGTGTCTGAAATTCCTGGCATCTCCTTCAAAGTCCCACATCAAGGTGCATCTGTTATACCTTCTTGACACTTGGTGAACTATACATTCCAGCTTGCCTTCCAATTCCCCGTGAACCTGGAATGTCCCCTTCCTTAAGCCTGTTGCCTTACCACACTAAGCCACAACAGTTCTTCTCCACGAAGTAATTTACTTTCCCATAAAATTTGCTTGAGAACTGTCTGTTAAGCTCCTCATCCGGGAAGAGAGAAGGAACCCAACAAACATACGTATTGTGTCCCGCATTTCCCACAAAGATAAAGTTGTTCTCTTCAAATTACGGCCTCCGTAGACACCCTAATGCTTTAGGCTTAAGTGTTTTAGGATATCCAGTGAGAACTGTGCAAACACCGCGTGGTGGGGAACCCTAACCACAATGTGTGCTTTTAAGCAATTGAACTCATGGGATCTGAGCAAAGAACTGGTCTTTCAAGACCCGACTTCTCATAGAAGTCTATGCAATTTCTTCCTCATGCTGTCATTTAGTTTGGCAATATATTGCAGCAATTTGTGCAGTTTGAGGGCTTTATAGTTTAATACAAAGAAAGGAGGAGAAGGGATGGCTCTGATACATTCAGATTTCACGTGGATTGTGGGTGCCCACAGCTGACCAGTCCCCGCAGCTAATAAACAGCTTCAGGCTGCAGAATCACTTTGTTTTTGCTCTCATTTGCTGGAAAGCCATAAGTTTCAGACTCTTTGAAGTTCCACACAAACAGAGCCCATTGGTAAGCCAGTAAAAGCAGGCTGGAGGGATGCTCCTATGAGCACGAGAGGACATGTCATTGCTGGCGTTTGCTGGTGTCAGTTCAGGAGGGCTCATGGAAGAGGCACCTGCATTATAGATGAACTTGGTGGAAAGCTGTCCTTCGCATTCAACTGAACCATGCCCATCAGATGACAGGTTTTCATCAGGTTTTCCTAACGTTTGAATCATTTGGGATGATAGGATTGCACTTGTTAGGTCAGAAATGAGGACAGCTAGATAATGCATAGACCACCTTCTAAGAATGGTTGTGCTTATTGAATAGGAATGTTAAAAAAAAAAAAACAACGCTTCTTTCCTTGCTTTTTACTCCCATTCTACCTTTTCCTGTAGGATTATGGGTAAGTGGTGGTTATTTTTAAAATTCCAGTCTCTTCAGAATTATCTGCTTGTGTCCTCTCCCCCTCTGCAGAATGTTAAGTCCTCCTGGTAAAGTCTTACAATCTATTTTCCTTGAACCAATGAGAACCTTGTCAACTACGTGATACGGAGTAAACCAAACATTTGTGTAGTGTCTGCCTAGGAGATAAAGCTGTTTTTGCAATTAAAGTCCTGGAAGACATCAGTAACCTCCTTCTGCTTTAGGCATTTCAGGGAGGTTGTCAGAGCTGGGGAGGTAGAGAGTGGGGAAGAGAGGAAGGAAGGAAGGAGGGAGAGAAGGAAGGAAGGAAGGAAGGAAGGAAGGAAGGAAGGAAGGAAGGAAAGAAGAAAAGGGAGGGAGGGAAAATTCTAGATATGTGGAGAATCTCAATCTCTTCTGGTAAGAAAATTAGTACACTGGGCACGTATGTGTCTTGAGGAAAAGACTGATACAGAAATGAACTTGTTGACTATTTTTATCCTTCAGACATGACATCACAACAAAAGTTCTTCAAAATAAGTTATTTTTTGACCAGGCCTTTAAAATAAAAGTACTGTTTGATACAATGTAGCAATCTATTGATTTTTCTGTTTTAGTCCGTGTAGTTTTGTGTTGGATTTTTCTAAACTGCTAAGTAATTCTAGTAAATTAATACAAAGAGACATTAATTTATAATCATGTCCTGTTTTTGCCAAACATTATCGAAATTACCAGGCCTAAGTCCAGATTTTAATAGACTGTTTTTCCCAATGCCACAAATTCAAATAGCTAAAATTTACTTTTAAAGTCTTTGTTCAAAACGATTTTTTGCAATTTGTTCAAAACGTTTTTGCAGAGCCCCGCCAGTTTGTGAACTATCAACAAAGCCACGATGACCTGTTTTGGTGATTGCCTGAAGAGCAAGGAATATATTTTGTGAAAAAGGTTTGCTTTAAACAACATAATTATTATAACAAAACTTTTTTTAAGTGTCTTATCTATTGTTTAGTGAATTCTAGACTTCTGTTGTTCTAGGAATTAGTCTCAGTTCTTTCATTTTCTAAATTGAAATCTCCCGAAAATACAATGTAGGGAGTGTGTGTGTGTGTGTGTGTGTGTGTGTGTGTGTGTGTGTGTAGGAGAGGTGGGAGAGAATAGTTAGACAGAATATGATATGGTCAGTGAAGCCTATGTAATTTGTTTTATTTGAAATAAAAAGAACGAACACATTATAACTCATGAGAGTCAAAACCTAGAAGAGCCAAACTCCTGTTCCCCTCATTTAAATGCCCAGTAAGTAGAGTTTGCTCTGTTTCTCAGCATAACGTAACATGAAATCCCAAACAGCCAAGATGTTCTCTTTGTGACCTCAGCTTACCTCTTGGATGCTTTCCTGGGGAAGCCCTTGTTTATAGCCACACCGTGTCTTCCTTTTTCTCTCCCTCCTATTCTTCTCTGATGTCCACTGTACAGAATCAGGGTTAGGGTTAGGATCACAAGTTTGAGGCCAGCCTCAACATTTTAGCAAGACCCTCCGCAACTTTGTGAGAACCTGTCTCAAAATAAAAAGAACTGGGGACGTAGCTCCATGGTAAAGTGTCCCTGGGTTCTATCCACAATACCAGAAAAAGTAAAAGGAAAAAAGAAAGAGTCAGAGAAGACCCTGCGACATCTGTAGGTAGGTTCTGTTGACCTGCGGCCTGCTTCTGAACGAGAAATTAGGTCTCCAACCTGGTGCCATTGGTGTTTTACCAAAATACTTCATTGATATATAGTAACTCAATACAACACAAAAAAAATCAATCTCAATCAGAGAGTATGAGGTCTCATTTCTGAACATAGTAAATGAAGGCTCCCAAAGGTGTTTTCTTCTAACAGCATCAAAACCCTATTGGAACAAGACCAGAAAGGTTAAGAAAGGCTGTTGGTTGTTGCAGGGGTTCCTTGTCAAGCTGCTGTGGGGGGGGGGCATGAACTAAACAGCTTCTTGAGCTCCTTTGTTAGTAGAATCCTGTGGTTCTGAGAACTAAAAGTCCTGGAATTTCTCAGAAGCAGCCACAAGAATTTCTAGATATATATATTTTTTTCATAGTGTATCTGGACAGTTGAAAGTGACCAGTGCTCTGATTCCTAAGCAGATTAGGGCCAAGAGAAGGAAGAAGGAAGGAAGAGAGGAAGAGGGAGAAAGAAGGAAGGAGGGAGGGGCGGTGAACAAAGAAAAAACACAACAGAATTCTGTCGAATATTTGAAGGCCAAAAGTATAGCATGCTTATCTCTGAACACTTTCTCCTTTATATTTGCATGTGTGTGTTTATGTGTGTAAGAGGGAAAAAGAATGCAGGCACGTGCACAGAGACGATGGTAGTCTGCTTGGGCTCTAATCTTCATTTTATTGGTATCACCCAGCCATCTTCACATCAGCCCTCTTCTCTGGAGCACTTCTTCTGCTGCTGACCACCTACTTACTACCCACCGCCCACCTGTCCCTTTCTCCTACCTCTGCCCCATCTGCTCCTTTGTTGTTTTTAGAGGCCTTTCCTGGCCCCCTAGTCCATAGTGGTCTGCACCTTTGGTCTCCCTCTTACTATTGGAACTAGCCATTTGGCCCTCATCAGTGACAGCCTGGTGGTGCCTCTTATCTCATCCCATGTAAAATGTCTTATCTGTCCAATTAGATTCAGAGTTCTTAAGAGTAAGAGCAATTATCCTTTGTTATTTACGTTGCTATGTTTTTAAAAACCTGTATACGACAGCAATTCAGCAGAGGACTTCACACACAGTAGTCGGTGATCCATTTATTGATTTATGGTTAATTAAGTGATGGAGAATGTAACATTTTTTTTCAAGACCACCTTGTGGGCTAAAGAACTACAGTTGGTTTAAAGATCTTCATGAGCAGGCAATCTTCATAGAGAACCGGAATCCTCTAATGTTCCAATATGCATGACTTCAAGTGAAGTACACTGAACAGAAAAAATAGCCACCTTCGCTGTAGTATCCATTTCAAGTCTAAATTTTTTTTTTTAAACAAAAGAGAATTTTTGAGATCTGTGTTGAGCTGATAGAGAAATAGAAAGAAATCAGTTGCTGGAGTAATATTATTTGCACTTTCACAAACTGCTGCAATATATCAAAATTTCCTCTTCAAATTTCTCTCCAGTAGCACCATTTTTCATAGCAGCCAAAGACCTACTTAAAACTAATTTCCTTTCCTGCTGTACTTTTGTCCAGATCATACTGTTCAGTTTAGATTAGAAGTTGAGTTTTTTTTTTTTTTTTTTTTTGTATCCTGGATGGGTCTGAAAATAGTTTGTCACAACAAGCAGTAATTACAGAGCACTTAATATTTGTCAAGTGCTTTCCAATCTTTTAACCAGTTCGCCTTTGAAACACGATTGTTGATTCGAGCTACTTATCTCCTGAATTTCCAGATGGAGGAAGGGGCAGAGAGGTTAAGTGGCTTGCCTGAAATTTAATCGTATGTTACTAATAGTGCTCCGGTACTAATGCCCCACAAGTCCCGAGTGAAAAATGTTTTCCATATTTCCTTTCTAATTTGGAAGGAAAACATAATCCTAGAGCTACCCATTAGTCACTGTTTTGTAGGATGGTAGATGTATTTCGTTTGTGGCTTTTATTTGTTAAGAGATTAGAAGGTACTTTAACAAAATGAAACTGATTAAAGAAGTTTTAAGTAACTTAGTGCATGAAGGGAATCATTTTATGGGACAGAGGTGCATATAAAGCTACAGTACCTCTTTTTCATCGCTGTGGCCAAATAGTTTAAAAGCTGAGAATAAAGCTTTCTCTTTATAAAGCAGTTTTTAGTCAATAATGTTTCCATTTTATTTGAGATAACTTTTTGCTTTGAAAGGAGGAGAAATGGCCTGTCCACTAGTGTGGGGCTGAGATTTTGGTAAAAGAGGCCTACTTTCATTGGACCTCAGCTTCCAGAGGTCACCTTCCAAAGAGGTGTTTGTCATTCCTGAACTCAATGAGTGACTTAGAGCCTTAGATTTTTTTTTCCCTCCTATACAGATCCATCTAGGTGAATCATGACCTCTTCGCTCACAGCCAAAGCAAGCCATCTTAGAGTACTATTTTGCTCTGAGTTAGGCCTCTCATATTGTGATGGGTTTCCCTCTTAGGCTACAACTGGATGAGTCAGCTGTTAATAAACTTGATTCATATATACCCAGTTTTATTTGTTGCTCCCCTCCATGTGGAGCAGGAAGCCACACCTCTGACTTAAACAGCATTGAGGAAGCATTCTATTGAGCATCTGGTTGATATTTAAGTTTTTGTTTCACAAGTCAAACAGACAAGGAGTCACTCCCCTGTCAAGCCTACTTGCCAAGGTTTAACAGGAAAACCTTGACCAGGTTTTACAGGAATCTCCTCTTTCATGGGACTCTGGAAGGCTGGATGGATAGTCACTCTTATCCTTCCTCTACTCTATTTATCAAGACATGTTTTAGGGCTCAGGTTGTAGCTCAGTGGTAGGGCACTTGTCTTGTATGCCTAAGTCTAAGGTTCAACCACATGGGAAAAAAATTTAAAAAATGTTTAGAAGGAAGAGATGTTTGCATATATATCAAGAACTCTACAGCTCATGTATTATTGGCCCCATCGTTTAATGTGCTCATCAAATAGGTATTGGTAATCCTGATTTATGGGAGGGGGAGGGAGAGTCAGTTCAAGCAAACTACAAATTTATTAAAATTTGACTTCTAATGCAAATCAAATAAAAGTTGTGATTTCATCTTTTCCCAGCCAGAACTGCTATTATTAAAAAAAATAAGATAACAAAGGCTGGAGAGGATATAAAGGAAAAGGAACTCTGACATACTATTGGTAGGAATGTAAACTAGTATCTCTACTATGGAAATCAGTATGGAGCTTTCTCAAAAAAAAAAAAAAAAAGCAAGAAACAAAAACCTAAACATAAAACTACCATATGATCCAGTCATACCACTCCTAGGTATATACCTGAAGAAATTAAAGTCAACATACTATAGAAATACCTACATGCACATGTTTATGGTAGCACAACTCAAAATAACCAAGTTATAGAATCAGACTAGATAGGTGAATGGAGAAAGAAAATTTGGTATATGTACACAATGGAGTATTCTTCAGCCATAAAGAAGAATGAAAACATTATTCACAGGAAAAATGGACGGAACTGGAGATGATTACCTTAAGTGAAATAAGCCAAACTTGAACAATTATCACACATTTTCTCTCACTTGTAGAATCTAGAAGGAAAAAAAAAATGACAACAAAGCTGAAGCATATGGGGGAAGGGAAGAGAGTAATGGGAGGAAGGCTATGAACAAAGTATGCTATGTGCAAACAGGGAGATGTCACAAAGAAACACATTTGTTTATTACCATTAATATGTGCTGATAATTATAATTTTTAAAAGTGACTTCTAAGGAAAATATAAAATCTCTTATTTGAAGTAGCCAGTCTTGTTCATTCTCTGAAAAAGGACTCTTTGGCTGCTTGAGGTAAATAAGCTCAAAGTGGTCCTGAGAAATTATGAAGAAGAAGTGAGAGGAGTTGTCTTCAGCTCTTCTGATAGCCACATTCATCTTATGTCTGCATACAGCCATAGCTTCAGGAATACAGTCTTTGGTCACTGCTAATATATCAATTAAAGTTGAAAAGATTTTAGAATCTTAATATTGACTTATTTTTAATGAACTGCAATTCTTCTTTTTTTCCCTATTGTATTATTAAAGGCCTATTAAATCAGAAAGGCATTTCTTGCCCCAGGAGAAATAGAGTAAAATGAAAAAGTCACTCTGGAAGTGACACCCCAAAGCCATGTCACTGTAATCATCCAAAGAAGATGGAGCCACAGATCACATTTCTCAGCTGGCAGGTTTATTACCTATTTCTTTTGCTCTGTTCCTCTCTGGAAAAATCTTGACATTAAAGTTGTTTTCCCTTTTTCAAAGTGTGCCTTTGGACTGTGAAGGGGGAACATGAGGCCAGATGGTGGGTCATTTGAGAATGTGGACAAAAATAAAAACCAGTATTTTCACCTCTTTGTACTAGTTCTTTCTGATTTCATTTACTGAAGTTCTCCTAGCATAAGGTAGTTGGGCTACTGCATTAAAAATAGAAATCGTAATAGATGATGATGATTAAGTCCTGTCCATGTGAGAGGCTATGAGACAGACACTTTATATGTAATAACTTGCTCAAAAATCCTGATAATATTAATACAAAGCCTTTATAATGATACTAGGGATATTATTATTCTGAGGGAGCAGATAAATGCAACTAAGGCTTAGGAAGGTTTAGAGAACTGCCTGTGGTGACATCGCTCAAAGGAGAAAGAATTGGAATGAACTTGGGCAAATTTATCCAGATCCAGGTCCTTGGCTCTGCGGCCAGCTGCATTTAGCTACTTTGGTGGATTAGTACCTGGGGAAGTAGAAGAATTTTCCCTTAGCTAATAGGCTGTGGTCCATTATTTGAGGGCCACTTGTTCCACGTAGAATAATTGGAACTCAAAAACTTGAGAAAAAACAAAAACTATGTTATAAACTAAAATGGAAGGGAATGAAACTATATTTATGATAAGAGTACATGTATGTTCATGGGCTGAGAGGACCCAGGATAGAAGAAAAATAGATAGATTATTTTTTAATGAACTGCAATTCAAAAAATAGATTATTTTTAAAAAATTTTAAATTTGTTTTAATTAATTATACATGACAACATAATGCATTTTTGCACTTTGATATATCATACATAGATGGGATATAATCTCTCTTTTTTCTGAGTGTATATGTTGTAGAATCATATTGGTCGTGAAGTCACATATATATATAAAGTCTGTTTCATTCTATTATCCTTCCACGACTCTTCCCCTCCCCTCCTTTTACTTCCCTCTACTTAATCTAAGGTAATTCTATTCTCTAGTGCCCCCCACCTTATTGTGAATGAGCATCCACATATTAGTTAAAAAATTTTGCCTTTGGTTTTTTGGGATTGGCTTATTTCACTTAGCATGATATTCTCTAACTCTATCCATTTATTGGCAAATGCCATAATTTCATCCTTCTTTAAAGCTGAATAATAGTCCATTGAATAGATATATACCATATTTTTTTATCCATTCATCTATTGAAGGACACCTAGGTTGGTTCCATAGTTTAGCTATTGTGAATTGAGCTTCTATAAACATTGATGTGGCTGCATTACTGTAGTATGCTAAATTTTAGTCCTTTGGGTATAAACTAAGGAGTGGAATACATGGAAATGGTGATTTCATTCCAAGTTTTCTGAGGAATCTCCATACTGCTTTCCCAAGTGGTTGTACCAATTTGCAGTCCCACCAGCAGTGTATGAGTGTGCCTTTTTCCAACATCCTCCCCAACATTTATTGTTGTCTGTATTCTTGATGATTGCCATTCTGACTGGAGTGAGATGAAATCTTAGTGTAGTTTTGATTTGCATTTCTCTAATTGCTAGAGATGTTGAACACTTTTTCATATGTTTGTTGATTGATTATATTCTTCTTCTGTGAAGTGTCTGTTCAGTTCCTTAGCCCAATTTATTGATTGGCTTATTTGTTTCTTTGGTGTTAAGTTTTTTGAGTTCTTTATATATCCTAGAGATTAATGTTTTATCGGAGATGCATGTGGTAAAGATTTTCTCCCAATCTGTAGGCTCTCTCCTCACATTATTGATTTTTTTTTTTTTTTGCTGAGAAGAAGCTTCTTAATTTGAATCCATCCCATTTATTGATTCTTGACTTTACTTCTTGTGCTTTAGGAGTCTTGTTAAGGAAGTCAGATCCTAGTCCGACATGGTGAAGTTTTGGGGTCACTTTTTCTTCTGTTAGGCACAGGGTCTCTGTTAGAGTGCCTAAGTCTTTATCCACTTTGATTTTTGTGCAGGGTGAGAGATAAAGGTTTAATTTAATTTTGCTACATATGGATTTCAAGGTTTGCCAGAGACATCAATTATTATTTCCTTAAAATCTTGAAAATACTGGTTAGGGGGAGATGCGGGTCTGTCAGTCTCTAGGACTAGTGACAAAGAGGCACATCAATCTTTCCCCAACCCCTACCGGCAAAATTATTTCAGAAACCATGAAGCATTTTAGCAGAGGTTACCACCTTACAGTCAGTAATCCAGGGACCTCAAGAATAACAAAATAATGTTAGAGAAGTTGATATGTAAGAAGTAATTAATATGTTATATGGGACAAATTACATGGAGATTCAATGTACATATACATCAGAAATACATGTTTTAAAAAAATAAATCTTGGCCTCTGTCTCTTACTACATTATCAAAGTGATTTCAGATGAATTATAGAACTGAATGTAAAAAGAAAAAACATCGTGAAAAATATCTTGAGACTTTAGAGAGAAAAAATATTTCTCTGAAAGGACACAGAAAAACACAATTAATAAAGGAAATGATTGACATATTGGACTTCAATAAAATTAATAGCTTCTGTCATCAAAAGACACCATTAAGAGATTAAAAAAGACCATCCCCAAAATGAGAGAATTCATTTGCAATGCATAGCACTCACAAAGGACTTGTGGCCAGAACACTTAAAGAAGTTCTATAAATAAATAAGAAAACACAATCTTAGAGAAAAGTGTGCAAAATTCTTTGACAGGAAAGTTTCAAAAAGCTGCCCAAATGGCACATACAAACATTAATAGTCATCTGGGAGATAGCAATTTTACTATATCCTCACCATAATGGCTAAAATTGAAAAGGCTGAGGACACCAAGGCCTGGCAAATATGGAGTGATATGTACCTTTGGTAGGACTGTATGCTGGTACCAGTCCTCAGAGAACATTTTGGCATAGGCTCCTAAAGCAGGACATCTACATCTCCTAAGTCAGATGTTTTCTCTTCTAGGTAAACATCTAATGTAAAAGCATTCATATGTTAAGAACAGACATTTTCAAAGCAGCATTATTCCAAACAGCTCAAAACTGAAGACAACCCAATTGCCCATCAATAAAAATATGGAGAGCTGAACTTTGATATAGTCAGACAATGATCTACAAGGGAGGCAAAGGGTTTTATAGGTTCATGCAGCAGAGCAGATGAATCTCATAACTATAATGTTGAGTGTGTGAAGCCAGACTCTAAGGAATATATGCTGTAAAATTTTACTTGTATGGAGTTCAAACACAGGTACAACTTACTGATGGTAATAGCAATTGAAATCAGGATAGTGATTATACAGCATAATCTCATCTCATCTAGACACTATCGAAAATTGCCACCTTCTCTATGCATAGTTTTCTGTTATTCTCCTTCTGCAATTATAAGAGGATATTATGTGTGTTTTATTTAGTATTTATATAATTCTGCCTTTCTTTATCATTAGATTTATTAGTTTTGGTATTGGAGAATGAACTTAGGGGTGCTTTACCACTGAGCTGTATGCCTAACCCTTTTTGTTTTCTCTTTTAAATCAGGATCTTGCTATGTTTTCCAAGATGGCCTCCAATTTATGATCCTTCCTTAGCCTCCTGAGTCACCAGGATTATAAGCTTGTGCCACTGAGCCCAGAACTTTATAATTAGCATTTTAAAAATTATTTTCAAATTATCATTATTTTTATTATTTTGCGGTACTAGAGATGGAACCCAGATCCTCATGCATTGCTATGCAATCATGTACCACTGAGTTAAATTCTTAGCCCCTATAATCATCTTTTTAAAGAGCATCTGTTTCCTTGTTTATCGCTAACCCCATCCTGCCACATACATATGCACTCAATAAGTATGTTCAAGATAGTGATAAAGAAGATAGAGTTGAGATTATAAGGATATTCTAAATAGACTCTTTGAAATAATATTTTTACTAAACTATGATGCATGAATAATAAAATTCATAAGTCATAAGGGTAATAATAATTAATCTTCATAAAGTGAATAACTCCAATGTAATGAACGTGCAGACCAAGAAATAAAACTTTTCTGGCACCCCAGTTGTCTCCTCTTCCAAAGTAACAAACACACTGAAACCACAAATTATCATGGCCATTTCTCAGAAGTAGGATAGTTCCCCACCCAAAGTTCGGTTCAGACAGATGTTAACATTAAAGACGTCACACACACATATCAGAAGGGTATGAGAAGGTTTATTACACCGGAAGGCTTTCTGGGGAAAGAAAGACAGATCTCTCAAGCTGGGCTGCAAATGGCTTGAAACAGCAAGAAACGGATGCTGGCCTGAAGGGTTCGGGTGGGACCAGGGTGAGTGGCCATCTGTGTGGGAAGGGCTTGCATAGTTTGAATCTCCCCTTATCAACAAAGAAGGGATCATCAAGATATTCTATCAACTTGTTCAGATGTGGGGCAGAAGGGAAGAGGGAGGAACAAAGCTTAAAAGACAGCCGTCCAACATCAAACAGTGAAGTCAGACTTTTTATTACACAAACACTAGCCCTCGTTTATGTCTCGCTTATGCTCCATGTCCATCACGATCTGAGTGGTGGCTCTGGTTCCATGTCATCTTTAGATGTCAGAGCAACATTATCTGGAGCAGTGCTCATCACTTTAGCCGAGAAAAAGTAAAAATAAATTTTAAAAAATTAAATTAAAAAATAGCCAATCTCACAAATAAAAGTTTCTGCCTCCAAGTGATACCCTTTGTACTTCTATTTCATTGACCAAAGCAAACCATAGGACGGCAGATGAATCCAGAAAGTAAGAAGCATGTGTTTAGAAGGAAGAAAACCAGAAATATTTGACAAGCTGCACAGTTGTCTACTCCAGGTGGATTTCCAAGGATAAGTAGGATATTGATAGGTGGGGAAAAGAAACTGTTGAAGCTGAAGAAGTGACAGAGCACTGGGGTGGTAGAGTAGTTCAACCAGAGAGTTCCTGAAATGAACACTTGGGGCTAGAAAGAAAAGTGGAGTTTAGTAATAGAAAGTGTAACGTTTTGGATCTAAGAATGTCTTCCCAAAAGCTCATGGGTTAGGCAGTGTAGCAACATTCAGAGGTGGCAAGATTGGATTATGAGAGCTATAATTTCGTCAGTGAATTAATCCTCTTGATGGGTTAACAATTTAAATGGACCATTGGGTGGTAACTGTAGGCAGGTGGGCATGGATGGGGATATAGATCACTTGGGGTGTGTCCTTGAGGATTATGTTTTGTCCCTGGATCCTCAGGCACTCCCCCCCCCAACTCACCCCCACCTTCTCTCTGCTTCCTGGCTTTCATGAGCTGAGCAACCTTCCTCTGCCACACCCTTCCACCATGATGTTCTACCTCACCTGAGGCCCAGAGAAATGGAGTCAGCCAAGACTGTGGACTGAACCTCTGAACCCATAAGCCCCAAATAAAATTCTCCTCTAAGTTGTTCTCATCAGGTGTTTGGTCACAGCAATGAAAAGCTGCCTAACATAGAAAGCTTTGAAAATTAAGTATTTTGGACTTATGACACAGAATGAACAATTTTTTTTTTTGAGTATGGAACATGTTTGATTCAGTAAGATGGTACAGATAAAATAAGAAGCCGGAATCTATTGGAATAAGGAAGAATGGGTGAAGGTCTAAAGGACAGTGACAATAAAGATGAAAAAGTGGAGGCTGGGACTTTGGAGGTCCAATTGGATACAAGGTAAAAGTGAATAGTGATAATTTTCTCATTTTAGTCTATCTGCATGAGCAGAAGAGGGATATCTCACAGAGCACCAAGGACTACATGGGGAAATGAATAAATTTTCTTTTGAAAGTACTGAAAGTACCTCTGAGGAATGCAGAGTATATAGAGGAACCGAGACTCAAAAATGGTTGTCTAGAACTTACAAGGATGAAACTGAACTTATTGCTTCTTACATCAATATCCAATAGGTGACAGATGAAGCCATGAAACTGGATGAGGTTGCTCAATGAGCGACCCCAGTTATAAGAAAAGAAGGCTGAAGATGAACTTGGAGAAGACTTACATTTAGGGAGTGTGCTGGTCAGACAGAAGCTGGTAACAAAGGTGGAGAAGACTATCAGAGACAAAGAGGAACATAAGCTCTGGCAAGAGACTCCAGGAAAAGGGAGTGGTTCACAGTGTCACATGCTGCCAAGAGGACTGATAGGAAGAGCACCAAAAAGATGCCATTGGATTAGCTGTTGAGGTGACAAGTGATCTTCATTGGGAAAGCCATTCTGGTGGAGAAGTAGGATTAGAAAGCAGAAGGATTATGGCAAGAAAACGAATGAGCAAGTGTATAACTAGGGCTTTGGATAAGTTTGGGATGGAAAGAAGGTGATCGGTATATGGAAAAATAGCTGAAGAGCAGGCAGAGTTTCTGGAATGTTTCACTGTATAACTTGGCTCGCCATCTTGTATGCTTCCATTAGAACAAGGTTTTTAGGCAGAAATAAATTATGCTAAAATCTAACTATAGCTCTTGATAAATGACAAAACAGGTCAGTAACTCTGAGCTGTGGGCAAGAAGTTTACAAGGTGTGGATCAAACAGAGTCTACCCCGATATTGTGTCTGGAGAGTTCCAGAATTCTCTGCTGGGTTTGGAAGTTGGCTCAATGTAAGCTCAGGGCTGCTCTCCTTTCCATAACATGGGTTGAGTTTGCCTGCAAAAGAGATCAATACTGAGGAAAACAAGGCTGAGAGAGAACGTGACTAGAAGCATGGTCCCAATGTGCTTCTAGGTATGTCTGAAGCTTGCAAGATCTAAGTCTGTACTTTTCTTTTATACAAGCCAATTAGTCCCTTTTTATTAAAATTAGCTTGAGTTTAACCATTTGTAACTGAAAGAGCCTTAATACAAAACATCACTATGGCTGTGTATGCATACTCTCATAGTACCTTCTACACCTCAGGTGGGATTCTAAAGAACCGACTTAACATTTGTAAAAAATCTGTGAATCTGTGATGATAAGAAGGAAATTCAGAGTACAATTGAACGGAACATTTGTATTTCCTTAAATTTTTTAATGGGGTCTTCTGTACAAATAGTAAAAATGTTGCAATAAGATAAACATTAGCTTTTGAGTCATAGTGTACATAGTTTTCTTTGAGATGCAGTAATGGAGAACATGTGCATTGGATTACTTAGTTATTTTCCTCAAACGAATTCTTTTTAAAAAAACACAATGACATTGCCACTAACAAAAGGATAGTATCTGATTTTTTTTAAAGGAAAAATTTTCAATTTTTCCAAGATCTAAAGGGATCTTTTCCCACACACACTGCTTGCACTGGACTTCCTTATTTGTTTTTGGATTAGTTCCCAATTGACATCAGACACAGCAGCAAGACCCTTTTCTCTTTTGTATGGTATAGGGCAGCATCAATTTGTGAGTTGTAAATACCCAAACTCTCTCCTAAAGATTAGCCTTAACTAAATTGCCCAGGGGCAAGAGATGAGGGATTGTTCTTCCACTTGCAGAATTAAAAAAAAAAAATGTAGTTTTCAAAAGGAGCAGGAAGAAGCTTGTCCATAATAAATCATCAGCAAGCAAGGTTTCTAAAGAGGAAAAGGTTGATATTGATAGAGGCAGCATTTTTCTTTCAGCAGAAAAGATCTTTCAGTGAGTTTGGAACTGACAGCTTACAAATCCTAGGAAGCTGTGAATTCGAATAACACAGACTTAAAAAGAAATGTTACTTTGTTTCACATATTTGAACATGTTTCTTCCTCTAATTGGGAAGTAGTTGCATTCAAATGTCCAAATCATCTGCAGCATTTGTAAGCTCTGCACATCTAAAGCTACAGTTCACTTTTTGTTTATATGTCAAGGAAATTGGCTAATCCATTTAATTATCAATGGGAGTAAAAGCACCAATGGGATGAAAGTGTGGCATGACAAAGAGTTGATGTTTGGACCTTGCATATAATTATGCAAAAAGTTTCCTAATGCAATATCATGTTTTAGAAAGAGGCAGCCGCCTGCAGTTTGAAAGACTGGTTTCTAAATCTTGCTTTACACCTCCTGATGTAGAACCATGGAAGAATTAGCTAATTCCTCTGAATCTGTTTCCTCAGCTGAGGAGCCTATCTGGGAATGTTCTATTGAATCCTTGGTTGATGTCCAAGCTGCTATTGCTATCTAATAAATTATGCCTAATTCACCAGCATGAAACAATTCTTTTACTGTACCAACAAATTCTGTGGATCAGGTAGTCAGGCAGGTCTTAGCTGTGTAATTCTTTTGCTTCTTGGGGCAATTACTAAGAACATCTAAAGCAATTCAACCAACAGATGAGATAGTCGGAAGGGTTCAAGGCAACTCTACTCACATTTTGTGGCTCTGTCAAATAGAGAGCATGTTCTTGGCTTCTCCAGCATGGTGGCCTTTCTAGGTGGGAGGTCTTAGAGTGTCAGACTTCTTAGATGGTAACTTTCTTCTAAGACAGCAAACATTCCCAAAGGTCAAAGTAGTTTGAATCTAGCTTTGGAAATCATATACCATCATTTCCACTGCATTTTATTCATTGCAAGGTGGCTCGTATGCAAGAACCAAGGGCAGAGTTTCCAACTTTTGATGAGAGCAATGTCAAGGTATTGTAAGGTTATCACACCTACTTAAAAAGTTTCAAGTATTATTTCTCATCATTCTTCTCCAACACAGTGTGTCCATTCCCATATTTTATTCACTCATTCATTTATTCATTCATCAAATATGTGTCCCAATCCTGGTCAGGCATAGAGGGTAGCCTACAGAATATTAGTGGACAAAACAGAAACATGATCCCTGTTCTCACACAGCTTATAGACCAATGCAGGCCACACATTCATCAAATGCAGTTAAGTATACAGCTACAAAATCTATTAAGGGCTGTGAAAGAAAATTGCAGAGATCTCCAAAGGCATACAGTAGAGAGACCTGGATCAAAGTGGGAAATGTTCATTTTAAGGAACAAAAAGTGGGTTGGAGTTGGCTCATTGCAGTTTACCAAAATCTCTGCACACAAGATCTCATCTTGCCCCTAAATCTTGGTGTCCTCATTTTGAGACCCATTCTTTCTACCTTACTTGATTCCTCTTAGCATTCCATTCATGGCTGAAGTTTCATATTCAATATCGAATATAAGCCTCCATTTTTTTTTCCTTATCCTCTTGAACCTCCACTGGCATCCTACTGTTAGCTGAAAAGAACTAGCATGTTTAGTATGGCCTTGGAGACCCTCCCTCTACTGACTCCATCCCTACTTCCTGGATCCATCTCCCCCTACCCTTTTTGGAATCCTGACTTCAGCCACACCAACCCGCTTGCTATTCCCAGAGCATTCATTTCCATGCCTCTGTGCTTTTTATTCTCACCAATCTCTTTCTGAGATGGCCATCCCTTTGTCTCCATCATTAAATGCTATTCATCCTTACAGGTCTTGCTTAAGTGCCACGCCACAGTGAAGCTTTCCTGGTGCCGGTGCATGATTACTGTCCCCTGAGTGTTCTCTATAGCCCTTTACTGATGCTTCCTTTCCACTCTGCTTTGCCAGTCATTTCCTTACTCCTATTGAATTTTCAGATCCTTGAAGACAGCAAGTATGTCTTTATCATGGCTCCATCTTCCAAAGAGCCTTTCACGGTGTCTTCTACATAGTAAGCACTCAATAACTGCAGAATGAGTGAATGAATGAATGAATATTATTTTGAAGATCATAGGATGTGGAGCATCAGGACTTTGCCACCTTAGGTATACTTGGCATCGCGGGTGGCATACAATATTAATATTTCACTGTAAATAAGCTTGTAGCTTGTCGTACGTACATATTTTAAATAGCCCTGAACCTCGTTTAAAATGTTTTGTTCACAATGCTGCTAACATTTTTAAGCACTTCCACCAAGTTATGAACTCTTTGGAGCAGGGATTGTGTCTTTTCATCTCCCAGATATTTGTTTTAGATATCAATCACCAGTGGGAAATAAAAATACTCATAAACTATTTCCTGGGTTCAAAAATTATTCAGATAATTTTCACGCTTTTTATATATACACATCACTGCATTAGGCAATGTGTGGATCTGGGTCCATCTATGCATGTATATTGGAACAGTATAAACACAGTTTGCCCTGAATTTGGATAAAGCTCTAAAGTAAATGATTTATCCTGAAATGAAAGAACCATAACTGGCAAGTCTTTGATATAACTCAATATCCTTGGTAGGTCTCCATCTCGTCCTTCAGTATGGCCATGGTATAAATGCTCTCACTGTGTGTGCTTGCATCTTACTTTATGTTGTCCTGGAAGGTACTGATAAGGAATATTTTCTGTATGGAATGGGGGAGCCAAAAGGCTGTAAGTATAGTCACAGAATCACCATAAGAGCCAGAAGGGGTGGAGGGTGTGTGGATCCAGGTCTTTTGTTCTACAGATGAGGAAACTGAGACTAATGTTCATGCTCTTGTCTTTGAACCTCATGCTGCTTAATCTTTGGGAGCATAAATCAAAAAGGAGAACCTCCCATATTAAAGGAAGAATAGTATAATGGCTGTTTTTCCCTCCAAGGGGCACTTCTAATGGCTGTGTTCCAGAACACACCTGTTGGAGCCCAGTCAGAGCTTATTAAGTGCATACTTATTTATACCATGAATGACATCATCCATCCATCTTGGGAGCCACCGTACTTACCCCCACAAGTTCCCAGAGGTTGCTGAGAGGTCCCCTGATTTCCTTGACCTCTGTGTGTCTTCGATCCTTGACCTTTAAGGCTCCCTGGTGCCAGAATGTCTACAGCTGGAGGATCAAAGACCCTCAGAGGAAAAATCCATTCTTAAACAAGATGAAGACAGAGTGAGTTATTAGGAAAACCAGCTATGCCCCAGAGCCCTGTTCATCTGGAAAATGCCTGAACTATATCCCAAGTATAAACATAAAGCCCTAAGACCTAAACACAGCTCAAGTCAGAGGCAGAGCTGATATTAAGCTTGGGTCTCCTGCCTGCCAGTCCAGAGCCACATTCCTTCTGCCCTCTCAAAGGACTCTATGTGCCTGATGCAAAGTAAGTGCTCAATAAATATCTTTGAAATAGGTGAATACGTGAGATGACCTGTAATAAGAGATACAAATATAACACAATTGTAAAGATAAGAGCAAAAGATAAAGTGGGAATTTACAAGTAAACCACAGGGTTAGACATTTTAGTTTAATCAGTTTCCTGGCAGCCAAGGCAAAAAGGGCAATGTACTGGGCTTCACCTAGTTTTATTGTGTAAGAGAACATAACCTTCTAGATCAGCAAGTGCTTCCCTCACGTTTCATTCTCTAGGAGAAATGACTCATGTGCAAAATCTTCCTCCTGCATCAAAGTGTCATTGCATCTTGAGGACATCTGTAGATTATTCCTTGTTTTATAGCCAAAGTGATTCTTGCAACAGTTTTGTAGTTCCTCCTTAAGTGTGGGTCATACAGTCTACTCAAAGAGAATAACTCCATTTTGATTACCATTCCCTGGCTGCCTGAATGTACTATTTCTTCACAACCCTCAGTCAGGATCCCTGTTTAAGCTGAACCTCAGAGCATTCTTCAAATATTTGCTAAGCCCTCTCTAGTTACCGAGGGCCTTCCTTTACTAAGTCTCGTAGAGCTCAATGCTGGGATATTTTTGCAATCTCCTATACTTATCCTGGCATATAATCCTTGCTCATGTTATCTCAGGCGCCCCCCGTAAGAATCCCTCAACAAATGAAGTAACCTGAGTAGAATAAAATCCTCGTTGATTGATGGATCCTAGCTTTGCTGTGCACTCGGCCCAATCTTGCTTTACAGGCCCTGCTAGGGCTCCCTCCCGCCCACTCCATTTAGGCATTGTCTCCTATTTACAGCCAAACTCCATATTTTTTTTTTCCTGTTTTCTTTGTGATAGCCTCCATCTCCCAATCTGAAGTCACAATTTAACTTGGAGCTTCAAATTTGACAAACCAAGTCTATGAGGGCTTGCACACGTTAAATTCACAGTTTAACCATGACCATTCCTTTGGACTCCTTTGTTCATGTGCAAAAAAACTAAGACATCCCCCCACCACCACCACCAAAGAAAAAGTAAAATGATTTGCTTTTCAGTTCTTTGCCTGGTAAATATACTTAACCTGTTAAAACTTCACTGTGGTATTTGTTTTCTGTATCATCTCTGTCCTGTGGGCTGGGAGAATTGGTTCCTAATTCATTGCACCTTGTCTTGGATACCTTATTGATTATTAATATTAATTGAAAATATTAATATAGTCTTAAAGTGAATTGCATCACTATCATTTATTTGGTATTTGATATCAGTTTGAAAGGAGTTCATGAATAAATAAATAAATCAGGGTCATTTTAAAGTAAAAACAAAATCTATATAAAATATTTTGGTGACTTGATTATTTCAAGGTGAACTTGACAACAGAGGAGTTTTTTCATTATCCTAAGTCAGTATTCTTTTATAGCGCATCCATTATGAATACCTTCCTTTGCCTATTGATTCTGACAACTCTTTCTACCAAAAATATTGGCCCTATTTGATTCAAATGTATGATATGTCAAGATCATTGTACTGTCATGTGTAACTAATAAAAAAAATATATTAGCTTTAATTCTTTCATTTCAAATTTTAAAAAGTTTTCTTTTAAATTGATACTATCATTTTTAAGAACCACCACAAAGTAAAGGATGTATCCGCTTAGGTAAGTGCCCTCTTGTAGGGTGCCAAATGGGCAACGAGGGTCCTGTTCATAAGAAGATTTATAGAATGGAAAGACAAGCAGGTCTTTGTGGGAGCTTCTGCAAACAGGAGATGTGAGAGGTGCTCAGAACAAAGAAGGGGTCATCCTTGAAAAATACAGGAAGCTTTGATCTTTCTCCTTGCCTAGAGCAAGGTGAAAGGGTAGTCTTAAACAAGTCTGATCTGTGTATTTAAGTTAAACAACCCTTCCAACAAGTATGGGCAAGCGGAAGGGCTATTCAAATGGTAAAAAAAAAAAAAAAAATACAGCTCCAGATTTTGTGGACAAATACATCAAGTGTAAAATAAATTCCTTCCCCCCTCCCCAATAGGCTTAACTGTAGCAAATAACGAATATTTTGAAAGGGAGCAATTGGAGAGTTTCAGAGTGCAAATTTGGCAGAGTAATAAAACTTCACTAATTTTGGAGATGTTACATTCTCGCCTATAACTTCCAATTCTACACGTCTTCCTAGGCTTGGTATGCTACTAGCCTTAAATATAAACGCTGATGCCTTTGACAGATCTGAGAAACAGTGATTCATTTATAAAGCCCCACAGCATTTAAAGGAACACTCAGGATAATGAGGGAAAGGAGGGCTAGGCTTGTGTTTTGACTCATCCTGGGGAAATGATAAGCCTTTCAAATATTTGCTACTTTTTCTGCAGATAGCATATTTGTCTCAGCAAGGTCCATGCAGTTACTGTGTAATCATTCACAGAAGCACCCCAGATTGTAAATGCTGGCACTTAGCCATTGGACTGCCATAGAGAACTTAAATATGTTTGGCACAATATCTTGAAACATGGTTTCTAATGCATAAATCCATCAGGGATGCTACGAATTTATGTTTTTGCAGTAATAACGTATGAGTTTTTCTTTTCTTTCTTTCTTTCTTCTTTTTTTTTTTAATAGGAACATCTCACCCCTGTTTACTTCACTCCCTGAAAGTAAGAGTGACAACTTAGTACTAATTTTGTTTTGAAATAGACAAAGAGTGTCCAGGAGCTGTTCTTTTCTGTCCTATCTGCAGTCATTGCTAGGTAGATTCTGTAGATCCCAGGAGGATCAAAGTGAGAAGACAAGTAGAAGAAAACTAACAAAGTTCCAAGGCTGGCCCTTCAGTCCCTTGCTTATGAAGCAGTCTTGTAGTCCCATATCCAGTTCTGGGCAGCACCCATCAGTCACCCAGACACGAATAGATACAGGGCAGACACCCAACTATCCAAATTCAGCTACCAGGCCAGAGATGGAGAAGCGAGGGCTGTTTATTGTGCAGTCTCAGTGTGTTGGCCAGAACCCTTCATTCAGGCCTCTAAATTTGTCATAAGAGTAGATCTGCCTGCATGTGGAGGCCAGGTCAGGGGCTACCACATGGAAGGCCAGTAGTGCCACTGCCATTAGGCAAAGTGCACAAAATCACCCGATGAGGCTGAAACCTAGCCCAGGGGGCTCCTGCTCACCCAAGCCATGTGCCTTGCGCAGGCAGGGTTGACTCATTGGCAGCACCTTTTTGTAATTAAAAAAAAAAAAAATTCCCTGTATGCTTGGGGTTATCCATCCAGGAGGCTCATTCAGCCCAGGATTTACAATCAGGCAGATTCTCAGATTTACACTTCTAGTAGAAAGCCCCAAAGATGATATCCCCACAATCAGAGAGCCACCTCACACTGAAAGCAGAGGACTTGTTCATCATTCACCTAAACCCGTGACTCATGGACAAAGTCACCTGTCATATGTGACATTGTATGAGTTAGGAAAAGACAGTTGGTGCAACCTTTTATACGATGAAAATATTCCACAACTTTTAATTCTTGTCACTAAGTTTTAGCACACCTTTATTTTTAAATACATCAGAACTGTTCAAAAAAAAAAAAAAATGGAAGTAGACTGGGTCTCTTTCCCAACCTCTCCCAAGACTTCTGAGAAGCTCCAACCAAGGAACAGAAGGGAAGAGGCAGGAACTGGAGGCAGGCAGGGCTGACGCCTTCCACTGCAAACACTGGGGCTAACTGCGGCTGCCTGTCACCTCTAATCATTTTTCCTCTAGGAAATGTCATTGCTTCATTGCATTGCAAGAAAATGAGTCATAGCGTGGGGCCCTGATCCATTTCCTGACTTTTAACCTGAGTCTTGTAACCTTTTTCAGTTGTACTGCACCCAGAGAAAATGAAACACATCGAAAAGTAAAGGCCAGCATGTCTCAGAAAGGCCTTTGAGGCCCCGGGGTAGGGTTAACTCTGCATATATATTAATGATCAAAATACAGTCTTGTTTGGGTGTCACATCCTGGATATGGCACGAACCCAGTACCTAGGAAATGGAAAGGAAATAGTCTTCAGGATGTGTCTGCAATTTCTTGGCAGAAATCCTTCCTGTATCGGGTATAATTACTAGTGACAATGTTACATTTAATTAAGATGCCTTGCTTGGTTTTTGTTCGGGTGGTGGTTTCTGTTGTTAAACTCCGTGTGAAAACGGATAGTGGTCCCCACACTCATATTTTAAATCTTATGGACTGCATTTGTGTCTCCACGACTTAGGATTGGTTACAGTCCTAGCCCAAATGACATTATGAAGCTATTTCCTGGAATGTCAAGGGCTGAAATTGCCCTGTCAAGAACGACTCTGTTCTTTCAGGGATTTCAGAGAGCAAGGGCTCAAATTACATTCTTGCTCTGTTATTATAAGTTTTTTTTTTTTTCTGCCAGGAAACCACTGGTTTCAGATAATTTGCATATATCCAATGAGAGTGACCTACTGTTCTATGGAGGTTTTCAAGATTGCATGACAGCATCGTGGAAGAATCTCATATGGGGAAAGGGGATTTTCCCCCCCTTTTCCTAAGCCCCATTTAAAATAGTTTCCTTCCCACAAGCTGATGTATCCACATTCAAGGAGTTATAAGTAACCCAGCCCATTTTCCTGCCTCGGCCCCTGTCGCTACTTCAGTAACATAAACAGCCACACAAAACTGGAAATAAGCTGTTTAAAGAAAAGGTGCCTTATTCCTTCCGGTCTGTAAAGCAGACTATTTTGGCCCACAACAGGGAGAATTAACCCATTTCTATCTCCCAGGCAAAGGCGTAGCAAAATGTCTCCTCATTTCTTTGTGACTGGAAGAGCTAGAAATAACCTCATCGACGTCTTGATATTGGAATATAGTTTTTGACTTTATACATGGGATTCCAGTTAACCTGAAGCACACAATATTGTATTATTTCACTTGCTACCACAACCATGAGGTCTCCATCTGGGAATCTCAGAATTGTTCACATTTTTCCAATTGAACTTTTTGCAATTGTTCTGGGAAGCAACTATTGGACTTCACTGGCCTTATAGTGGTGCCATAATGATCAGAACTCAGACGCTTGATGAGATTTCCAAATATCATCTGAAATACCAGCACAGAGTAGGATATTAATAAGAAAATGAAATATAAGTAAGTATATAACCAGGGTGTCCAATACTAAGTGAAGATGCTCTGATAATATTAAAACTTACAACTTCTCCGACATTATGCTATCAAGTTTGAAGTCCCCACCTATGTAATTTACAGGCCCAGGACTGGACTAGATTTCTTGCTCTTCCATTAAGTGACAGATAAATATGGGTCCACGCTCCCCCTGCAGAGGCATATACAGGACTTTCAGACACCAACAACTGAGCTGTGTGTCTTTGAACAAGTTACATAGTCTCTCTTGACATCAGATTTTGCATCTGTAAAATGAAGGTATTTAATAATTTTATGTCTAGATTGTTATCTAAAATATTTATTCTAAACTTGTCCATTCCCAAATGAATGGACTCCATATTAACTCATATTCAAAGACATCCAATAAATGGTGTTGAGTAAATGTATAGTATCTGCTTCTTCTTTTTTTTTTTTTTTGAATGTTCAGGTTTTCTTGGACTTTCGGCCATGTGTTTTACCTAGGAAGTACTGCTGAGTTCTCTCAGCAAGTCTATGAATTAACAATTCTCATAGGTTGCATTTGACCAGGAAGAAGCAGGTTTAAAATGATAGAGGGTGAGGATCTGCAGCCAGGTATTTTTTACTTCAAAGTCCTACCCATTTTTTCCTATATCACTGTGTCTCAGACCAAATTGTTCATCAGAATCACCTGTAGGAGGGTTTCCTGGGATGGATTGCTGAAGATCTCTAGTTCTTACAAGTTCCCAGGTGATGCTGAGGCATTTGTGGATCACTGCACTATGCTCCAAAGACCTACAGATGCAAGACCAAGACATAGAGAATGGAAGAAGCAGATCTCTGATCCAACCAAGAAAAACCTTCTACATTTAGAGCCACTTAGTAGCTGAATGGAGTTGCCTCTTCCGAGGGGTTGTACTATAAGAAACACATAGATCTGGGACATTTGATGAGAAGTTGACCTAACAGGTATCTAAGGTCCTTCTTAATTGTTTGTTAATGAAGACAAGAGATAAGGAGGCTAAGAGGGAGAGTCACGCTCTCCCTGCAGGAGACCCCTCTCATTGGGGACACATTTAGTGTTTGAATTGTACCTTAAAGATTTACAGTCAATGAAGAATGGCAATGAATAAAAGCTGAGAAAAGAAAAAAAAACCGTTTCCTTAGTTTAGGTAATATGGAATTACAGTTTAATAAAATACCACACAGGCAACAAGAAAAATATAAATAAAACATTCAATCATTACAGATTTATATTGTAGATCTTAACATTTTTATGAAGACAATGATATAATCTCAATTTTATATCATATCTAAATGTTTAAATGTTGATGATTTAAGAGGGTCAAGCTTTACAATTGCTTCAATTTTTATTTCATAAAAATATAAAGGAAATGTGTTTAAAAAGATCAAAATTATTTTGTAAGTATTTCAAAATAATGAGCACAAATAAGACAAAGTCTAGAGGAATGCAGCTCCAAATTCACTGTCCATTCTTTTGACCCTAGGAAGAAAAAAATAAAGAAAGAAGTGTTTATTTCTATAGTTTATCAAAGAAAGTAGAGTGTCACTTCTGACATTTAATTTAGCCGTTTTTATGTCACAGGAGCCCACTGAGGGATGACTCAAATAACAGCATCATGGTCCCACTTAAGGATTTAAGAGGAATCAACAAAGAGAGCAAAACTGGTGGTAGTGGTGGAAGGGGTGTCAGGAAGGTATAAAAAAGAAATATATGTGTAATAAAATATCTGGCATAAGCATAAAGCAGGAAGAGCCATTGGTTTTGTGGGGAGCCTCTGTTGAACATTGCTTTTGGTAATTTGCTTTTTGTTTTGTCTGGTTTGGATTGGCTTTGGGCTTTTCAAAAGGTTAAAGGGCACTTTCTGAAATTTTTAATTGGCAGCCAAGAATTTAAATTTGATTAGAAGTGAGGGGAAGAAAGTCAACATTTCTAGAGCACCTATCAAGTGCTGTGCCTTGTCTCAGACCCTTCCTAGAAATGATCTAATTTCTTTTTTGCAACATGCGAGGTAGGGATGAGCTCCACTTTGCACATGAGGAATCTTCAGCTCAGAGAGACTCAATACTGATTTGTTACTCAGATGGTAAGTGATCGAGGAGACAATTAAACCTCAAACTGTCTCACTTCAAAAGTGTGTGTTGGATTTTCTATGTACCATAAATAATGGCAAAACAGATCTTCTTCAACAAACCACTGCTTCTTGGCATGGAAATTCAAATCTACTTATTCTCTCTATTCCTTCCTGGAGATTCTTTATTCTCTGACCACAGCAAATTCTCCATGACGTGCAAATTGGTTTTAGACTTGAAATATGCCTGCCATAGGTTTAAGCAAGAGTCTAGCTATGGCTAGGAAGACATAAAAACGACACTTAATATCACAACCTGCTGTTCTTTTGTCCCCGACACTCCCAGTCTCATCTTTCTTGGGCACCTTTTTATTTTAAATTTGCTAGTTTTTATATTTGTATTTATAAATAACATACTAGTTTTAAAAAGGTGGTTTGTTATTTATTCTCTGTCCCTCCTACTTGAATGTAGACCACAATTTTTGTTCACTTTTCTTTATGGATGCACATCAAATGATCGGAAAATTTTTTTGTAAGGGGCCAGATAATAAATATTTTAGGTTTTACGGGCTGTGCTATCTCTGTCACAACTACTCAACACTGCCATTGCAGCATGAGAGCAGCCACAGACGATATGTAAACAAGTGAGCATGGCTAGGCTCCAATAGGACTTTATTTATGGACACTGGAATTTGAGTATGATATAATTTTCAAGTGTCATGAAATTTTTTTCCCAACTATATAAAAATATAAAAACTATTTTTAGCTTTAGGTTCTTATAAAAAGAGGCAGTTGACCCTTTTGGCTCATGGGCTATATAGTTTGCCAACCCCTGGCCCTGCAAATAGTACCTGGTACATAGTAGGCACTCAGAAAATGAAATTTACTGGAATTGTCTCAACAATAAATATTATATTCCTTTATACCCATGCATCTCCTACTGGTCTGACTCCTATGAAATCAATAGTCAGAGAAACAGCACTGCACTCCGCCCCAGGTCTGTAAGAATCCTACAGACCTGGGGTGGAGTGCAGTTCTCTAGAGCATAGAGCATCTGCTCTGCAAGGGACCTCTGAGAGCATCTCATCAGCATTAGTGGTGTCCATACCCCTAGGAGACCAGAAAGACATTTACAAAGAAGCTATTGCATCATTAAAAGCTTTAGGATGTCCAATTCAATCCCACTGAAAACATTGACAATAAAATAATTTGTTTTCCCTTTTAAATAGAATTATCTGGGAACAACTGGTGGCAAGGGGGCTGGGTGTTGATGGCTTATCTCTCATCCAAACATAGGTTTGTGCTATGGCTATTTTAAATTAATTTTAATTGTTTACATCACTTAATTTATAGAACCACTATAGTCGTTGGGAAAACACATGGTATAAAGAGCACTACTGTTGAAATCCCAGGAACAAGAGCATGCAACTGATGATAATTTTGCTCACATGCCTCAAGTTTGTCTTTGCCAGGTCCCTAAGTTGCATTCATCTGCTCAACATTCCCGTGCAGTGCATCAGGATGTAGCCTATATTACTGTGTTCAAAAGAAAAAAATAAATATATTGAAGAATACATATAAGCTTTTCAGTCACTGTCAGTGAAGTCTAGCAATGTCAACTATATGCTATTTGCATAGAAGAACTCACAAATATTAACTCAATATTTTCACTCCTACTCCTATTTATTTAGTTATTTGAAAGTCTGGCTATGTTGCCTGTCTGTCCTCAACCTCCCGAGAAGCTGGGATTACAGGCATTCAACATCATGTCCAGCCCCTATTTATTTATTTATAAAAAATTTCTAATGTAAATGTTTAACCAAATTTTAAGTTACATAAGAAGTTTCAGTTGATGTTTGATTGAGTACAACACATAGTCAAATGTATTCTAAATTTTAGTCTACTTTGGCCTCTAGACAAAAACAATATATATCCTTTATAAAATTTGTCCAAAAATTATGCTTTCTTAAGCACTAGTTTTAATGTTAACAAAATAGAATGCCACTTGTCAAATGGGAAAAATAAAAACTTGCCTGACGATATTATGATGATTATAAAGATTATATTAAATCAACCTTTGTAATACAATCTTTAAAAACAACTTTAAACCGTAATAAAATGACTTTAATATTATTATTTTCTGGTGAATTAGTTTATTATACTATTCATTTTTAATACTGAAGGGTTTTGTGGGATTAGTTATTAGTATGAAAAGGGTTTTAACCACAGAATGATCTAGTCCATGTTGTTTTATAGATGAGGAAATGGAGGTTCCAACAGAGGAAGTGAACAGCTCAGCTTGTTAGTATTAAACCAAGGCTTCCTGACCAACCAGAAAGGCGTCATATTGCCTAACTCTAGGGGCCATCATTCATAGTTTTGTGGTGTCATTTACAAAGACTTTAAGGAAATTGATGGTCCTGAGAGTTGTGCAATGCAAAGACCTTGGCTTTCAGTTATGTAATACCGAATCAATGAAAAATTTTATCAATGTTTAAAATCTTGCTTAGACATTTTTCTGAAGTTTTCAATATTGTCCCTTGGCGTATGAGGGGTTGGATTCCAGGACTCTCCTTTGACACCAAAATCTGGATACTCAAGCCCCTGATATAAAATGTCATTGCACATTTGCAATTTTTTCCCAAATCTTTTGATCTTAGGTTGGTTGAATCTTGGAATTTGGAACCATGAATAAAGAAGGCCAAACTGTGTTATTTATAAGACGTCTGAGTTCTCAAATTTTTTTTTAGAGAAATTGAAGGGCCAGATTAAAAAAGAATCAATGGAGAAGCATTATCTCTCTTAACAAAGTTAGCAGGATATTATAGATTTTAAATACCAGGTCTTCTGCTAGGAGAGAGCAGTCAGAGTTGAATTGCCATGGAAAAGTTTAGAATCTATCAGGAAGCAATACATCAAGAAAATACAAAGATGGCAACTTGAGGGTCCTTCACAGAATGCAGTGTAGAAGTAGAAAAAGTGGTCTCCTTTGTTCAGAGATGATTGAGACGAAAAGGGCCATATAGAGGAAGTGACATAACAGTCCCTGCCTTCGAGGAACTCACAGTCTAAGGAGAGGAGCTGTATACATCTAGATGTCATTGGAAGAAGCTTGAGTATAAGACTGAGAGGGTTTAAGTCAGGGAGTAAGAAGCGACAATTTGAACTTGAGAGAGTTCATTCTAGAAACTGCTTGGAGGACATTTCTTTTTCTTCTCCTTCTTCTTCTTTTTTTTTTTTTTTTTTTTGGTTTTGCAGAAGTTTTGCACTTGGGATTTTCCTTCTTTCTTTTTGGAGGATACTTCTTAAGACAACAAGACGAGGAACAAAAAATCTGAGTAAAAGATGGAGGGAAGAACCAGAATCATTAGTCAGTACAAAGAAGGCGGACCATGTGGAGAGGTCCTTCAGAGTGGCAGTTGTCAGATTTGGTGACTGACAAAGGCATGGGGACACTAGGATGACTCCAGGTCTCTGGTTGGTCCTGATGGTCATGAATGCTGGTAACTGAGCAGTTGTTGAGGCAGAGGTGATCAGCTTTATCATGAACATCTGGAGTACTGTATATGTCTATGGGACGCCCAGAAATGTTCAGAAAGTAGACAGAAGTAAGGCTCACGAGAGCAGGAGAAAGGAACTCAGTCACAGATATATGGATGCATGAAGTTTCAGCCCAAAGGTGATAATTGAGGCCACCAGCCTTTAAGAGGTCAATAGAGAAAAAGTAGCTCTCGGAGGAGACTGAAAAGGAGAAGCCACAGAGAAAGAAGAGAACCAAAGAGTGGTACGTGGAAGTCAAAGTGGAAGGGGATTCTATGAAGAAAATGGTTAACAGCTTCAAAAGCTGTAGAGAGGTCAAATAAGATGCAGATGGAAGAGGGTTCATTGGGACTGGCTATCTAAAGGCCATATGCATGATATGTGGCATACGATATATGCTCAGCAAATGCTGAGAAGTGAGTATAAGCAGTGGATGTTATTTTGAAAGCTTTGGGTTTGTCCTCCTTGACACACCACAAGAGAAAAGTCATACTCCAGTGAGCAGAGATGCTCTCGTCAAAGAGGCACCACATACAGCCCAGCACTTTAATCCGTGGCTTTAACTGATAGCTTTCCTTTTCAGTTATGATACTAGGTTTATTATAGGATGTAAGAGAGAAAAGAACATTTTAAAACAATATTATTCGCAAATAAATTCCATACTTTTCAATAATATAATGGAAAGTGGCTGTTGTTGTTTTCAAAGACAGCCAGCAAGATAATTCTGGGTGGTTTGATATGTCAGCTTGAATATGGGGCAAGGAAAAGTATTGCTCTGAAGGGGTTCAGGGGGTCTGGGAATCTGCCACTTAATGGTACGCTACCTCACATCAGCATCATTTCCAGCACACATGGCATCTAACAGTCACGCAGTTAGACACAGCAGCCTGGCTTTGACCAGGTAGTCAGTCATTTCCTGCTTTAAACATCTCCCTTTTCACCTGCTTCTGTAGTCTTCCCCCTTTGAATGCTAATCTTCTCAAATGGAATGAATTTTTAGTTCAAATTCACAGACTAAGACAGATCTGGAAAGGTCCTTGGAGGCTGGCTGGCCTAAGCTGCGTCTTAGAGGTGAGGTGGCCCAAGCCCCCCCACCCCCAGAAATGACCTGCTGCCTGCCCATGCTGTCCCCATGGGCTCCGCAGGCCAATCTGCAGGGGAGCATCCCTGCGTCATTCCTCACGCTCACATCCCCCCTTGTTTTTAACCCTAATTACTTTCTCTATTTTTCTCCCTTGTCTCACATGGGGAGTGAACCCAGGCATCTAGTAATAGCCATCAAATATTCCCCTCTTTAATCAATAAAGTTTAAAGTATCAAGCCAACATTGTTACCTTCTAAATGGTATTGTACTCCCATCATAGCACTATTATAATCATTCAGAAACATTCACTATACATGCCTTTTTCTTTGCATTTTTTTTTTCAAATAGAGGCTTCTGGTTTTTGCTTATAATTCTGCTCTTTTATAAAACAAAAATTTGGCCTGGTGCAGTGGTACATGCCACAATTCAGGAGGCTGAGGCAGGAGGATCACAAGTTCAAGGCCAGCCTCAGCAACTTAGTGAGGCGGTAAGCAAATTAGTGAGACCCTGACTCAAAAAAAAAAAAAAAAAAAAAAAGGGCTGGGGATGTGGCTCAGTGATAAAGTGATTGATCCTCTGGGTTCAATCCCTAGCACCAAAACAAAAACAGCATTTTGTTCTTTTTTCAAAATTTCTTATTTTTAAAATATATTTTTATTTTTATTTTTTAGTTGTAGTTGGACACAATACCTTTATTATTTTATTTATTTATTTTTATGTGGTGCTGAGGATCAAACCCAGGGCCTTGCATGTGTTAGGCGAGCACTCTACCTCTGAGCCACAACCCCAGCCTTTAAACGTTCCTTATTTTAAAAAATATAATATACCTACTATCTGTTCAAAACCTACTCATTCATAAAAAACATTTTAGATTATGATTAGGAAGCAAGAAAAAAATAAGCCTACTAAGATATCTGATATTAAAAGATGAAATTGGCTACACATCAGGAGGAAAATAAGTTGAAGCTCATGATAAATTATAAAGTAAAAATTGACAAAAAAAAAACAGTGCTCGGGATACCAGTGTCTCCCCGCCCACCGCTCTATCTAACTTATTTAAATACATTACAATGAACACTTGAGCCTCATTTCCTCTCACAGTCAGTTGCTATCACCCTTGGTGTGGTCCCACTGATTAAGTGGAATGAAAACATGAAAAATAGCTTCCATTTCTAAAACACGAAGGTTAATTTTTCTCTGTGAGCAGCATGAGAAATACTGTCCAAGAGAATCAAGAGAAACGTGACTCTATAAGTTCTTCCAGAGTGGGTAAGCCAGGTGACACATGCCTTGAGAGGTGATGAGGCTTCCCAGCCAAGAGCCTACACCCCAAACTCTGCAAGACCCGGGACTGAATTATTGGTGCCCGACATGGCTATCTCAATGGCTTCATCTGTGAAATGGGTAGAATGAGCTTTGGAGAGTTGTGAGGGGCAAAGGGACTGACAAAGAGTAGCCACCCAGAAGGCAGCACTTAGGATTGCTAGGGCCCAGCTTGATATCACCGCTATTGAAGAGAAAATAAAGACGAAACAAGAAGCAGTGCCCTGTGTTTGGGATTGTTTTTCTATATTATGATTTCTTTAATGACCAATTTGAGGAGACCACATAATAGAATTTGCAAGAAAAAAAAAATATGATGGATTCTTACTGCTCTGTTCTGTAATCCCACAGGAGTCCTCCTTGGATCCACCCAGGGGAATGAGTTCTAAGAAACAAAAGAAAGATCTAATATGGCCCCACCTGAGGCCTCAGACCTTTAGGACAAGAATCAGAGATGAATTTGTTTCAAAGCCTGTTTAACATAGGGCGAATGATACAGTGGAAGTCCACCGGAAGATCTGGGGCCAGCCTGTGGCTAATTTGACTTTTGTTTGGAGCTAGAGGGTTATCTGCTGATCAGTGTTTTGCCCACATATGTTTTTAAACTGCATTTAAAGGCCTTACATCTTTTACGTGAATGGAACATTTGGAACGTTTCTCAATTCATTGAAAGAAGTAAAGCCACTGCATCATATGACAAAAGGGGGAAGATGTTTTCCTTCCCTTTTTCATTAAAAAAAAAAATCACAAAACTATAAAACACAATGAATAATAAAAGGAAAATAAAAGGTGCCATTTCATTCCATGGAGGAGGAGCAGAGTAGCTGCAGGGGACAGCTTCAGTGTGTTTTTGCTGTCCCCATTCTTTCCTTTCCCATTACTTTATTGGTTACTGAACTAAGAATGTGGACAGTTCTGGCCTTGCTTTGTGTCTTTGATTCCGTGTTGTGTGTGTCTGGCCCTGTGCTGAGTCCTGGAGCCACAGATCTCTTCAAAATCCTGCACCGGTGGCTCTGAGTCTTTTTCCCCAGCCCCCCTCTTTCCTGGGAGCCCCCTCACAGTCAGAGGGCTGGCACACACCTTTGTGTTTATCAAAGTCATCAAACCCTTCTTATCTCTTTCAGGCACTCTCCCTGTGGTTTGGGTTGGGTACCAATTGACTGAACACTGACACACCTTTCGCTGTGTGACCTGAAACAAGATGACCTTGATTCTACTAAAGCAAAGGCAGCAAAGAAATAGTAGCTGTACCAGTTCCTTAGGGGGTACTTGTTTCATTTCTGGAGACATGTTTTTGAACTTACAAAGAAAAAAAAAAAAACAACTCTCAGAAGTGAATATTTTTCATCATAATATTGATTGTTACATATGGATCTTTTTAAAAAATGAACTCTGCTCTATAATTCATTATAACACAAAAATACCATTTCCTCAAATCTTCCTTCAACTATTACATTTTCTTTTACAAATCCTGTGACTCTTGAATTTCCTAATATATGTGCTATGATTTCATCAAAGGATATTCATTTTCAGAGTGACACTTAAAATTTTTAAAAACAGTTTTCATTTTATTTATTTATTTATTTTTGTGGTGTTGGGAATTGAACCAAGGACTTGCTAGGCAAGAGCTGTACCACTGAGCTACCACCCCAGGCCTAAAAATGAAAAATTTAAGGCATTGTCAGTGTGTGTGTGTGAGAGAGAGAGAGACAGAGAGAGACACACAGAGAGAGATACACACACACACAAAGAGAGAGAGAAGAGAGAAGAAGAAGTGTGTGTGAGGGGGAGAATCATCAGCAGGGTTTAGAATCAGTATTGTAATTTAATGAAATTTTTCAGAATATTGCTTATCACGTTTAGTATATGGGGAATCTCACATGTACTAAGATTACCAGTAGAATCTAAAAAGGGGTGTTTTTTCCCTGATATTTTGATAAATAACACACTTATTTCACTGCTGGAAATTGTGCCCAAGATAGCTGAGATTTCTACCTGGTAGCAAAGGTTTGTTCAGGCTGCGAGTATCCCCCTTGGGCTCAAGGCAGGGGTGTATTTTTTAATATAGAACATCATGTCCTATTATGTCAGCCACTCATCCTCACTAATGAAACATGACCTGCCGCCATTATGGATTAAGCCATGTCAAGTCATCCAAAAATGCTCACCAAGGAATCACTGCTTATTAAACTCATCAAAAACTTTTGCCCAAAATAATGCTGCATTTTATGCAGCCAGGGAAACTGAGACTCTGTCTATAAGTGACACTAAAAGGGTCTTCATAAGGAAGATAACTTTTAAAGAAAAAGAAGTATGATCTGATTCTTTCATTTCCATGACCATCAGAATTTCTTGGAGTGTGTGTTAAAAATAATTATGTCAAAATGGATTCTATTGTCCTGTATAACTAAAAAGAGCATTTTTAAAAAATCTACCTTATGTACTTCCATCCCTAGAACGTTTGACATAGCAGAGCTCTAGTAGGACCCAGAAATCTGGTTGAACAAGAACATGGGTGATTCTGATGTCATTAGTCTACTTTGAGAAAGCATTCTAGTTGTGTTGAGCCCTATAGCTGGCTGAGAAGTCACACACCAAGTAGTCCTAAGCAATATTTGCAGAGGCAAAATTTCCAAGTTGGAGAAATTTGCCTCATCTCTCTTCTGTTCCTCTTCTCTCTTCCCAATCACTTCAACTAGCCTTATTTTTCAGTATCTGGACCTATTTACCAGGCTTTCTATATTTTTTTTCCTTTTTTTCTCCCTGCCACCAACCCATGTTAAGCATAGGTGCTGTGAGTGTCATGTATAAGGTGACAGCTAGATATCTAGTAAACTATCCCATGTTGGGGAGTTATGACAGCCAATACTTCAATGTGTGGTTCTCCTAGGCATACATTCCTTTTAGTAAAGTGTTCTAGAAAGTGTGAGGTGTTCACCATAGGGGGCAAATCTCAAATACTAAACTTCCATATTCCCTGGAAGTACAGTGGGGGAGGCGATTTTGGCTTGCTGGCCTCAATTCTTGGCAGGTAATCAGCTCTGCCTAAGAATGCACAGGATTTCCTTTGCAGACTTAAGTAGAAGTTGAAGAGGACAGGATTGACCACAAAAGGTATCAAGAGTGCCAAGTTCTTATATTCCAGCTTTGCTGGCTGGAGTGGATAGGATCGACCTGGAAAAACACTGGCTAACATTGCCCCAATTCACTTTGTGCAAATATGATACTGATCTGAATCACAAAGCCAGCACAGGAGTTTGCGATGGGAAATATCTCTTTCTAAAGGAAACTGTTCAGCCCACAATGGATCAACATCCATAACAGTCCTAAGAATTCAGAATCTGAAGTCACTTGTGCTCATCCACCAGAGATGCTGCTTCAGTTTTCCTAGGCGCCAGAGCCAGCAAAAGGGAAGAGGCTGCAGGGCCGGTGTCAAGAAGGGCCAGGATGAGCCTGGCCTGATCAGGGGAAGTGTCTCTGGGTTCTGAATCTGCCCCTATTACTCATTAGCTGTGGGACTTGGGGCAAGTTATATTATCTCTTTAGCCTCAGTGTATTACCTATAAAATGGGAAGTTATACTGACACAGAATAATCACTTTGTTATTACCATACCATTAGTATTGTTATTAGCGCTCCTGGAAAAAGAAAGATAAATTGATGTTGGGGTACATAAACCTCTCTGTTGGGGTACAAGTACCAGTACAGAATTGCTTGAAGAAATTCTGCATTGTCTAGCCACAGAGTATATATACATTTTGGAGTTCATGGAATAGAAGCTAAATTAAGGTACCTGTATTTGACTATTATTACAAAACATTAAGGATATTACTATAATTGATTTCCACAAAAAGTTCTTAGTATTTGTGTCTGTAAGGTGCTGGGAATTGAACACCAGGGCTTCATACATGTCAGGCAAATGCTCTTTTAGGGATCCATATCCCCAGCCCTCTATCAGAAATTTTATAGTGTAAAATTTAATTATATAAAGTAAAGCAAACTACTGACCTGAATTCCATATGATAAACTGCAAAATAACATGGCAAAGCATCGTGTAAAAGTTTCAAATTCAAGGTTAGTTTATCTTAACCTATGTTTTTCCCAGGGAAGTTTTTTTTTTTTTTCTTATGACCCTCAAACTTAGGAAAGATAAGGGGATGCATATTCATTACTTATAAAAAGTTCAATGTGCTTTACTTCAGTTTTTTCCCCAGTTTCTTGAGATATAAATGACAAGTAATATTTTATTGTAATAATTTAAGGTATACAACATGATGATCTGAAATATTTACCACAATCAAGTTAGCTATCAACTCACATGATCAGTGTGTGTGTGTGTGTGTGTGTGTGTTAAGAATTAAGGTTTACTTTCAGCAAATTTCATGTACACAATGCAGGGTTGTTAGCAATAGTCACAACATTGGACATTACCTCCTCTACTTATTCATCTTATCACTGAAAGTTTTTAGTCTGACCAAAATATCTCCATTTCCCCAACTCCCAGCCCCTAGCAATCATTATACTACTCTGTTTCTTCAAGTTTGATTCTTTCAGATTCTACACATAAGTGAAGTCATATGGTATTTGTCTTTCTCTGCCTGATTTAATTCACTTACCATGGATCAAGTTTCATCCATGTTGTTGTAAATGGCAGAATTCCCTTCTTTTTTAAGGCTGACTAGTATTTCTCTGCATATATACAACACATTTTCTTTATCCATTCATATTGGTTGTTTCCGTGTCTTGACTAATACGAACAATGCTGCAATGAACATTGGAATGCAGATATCTCTTCAAGATATGCTTTTATTTCCTTCAAATATATACCCAGAAGTGGGATTGCTGGACCATATGGTCATCTTTTTGTTTGTTTGGTTTCGTTGCTATTAAGTTGAATGAGTTCCTTACATGTTTTGGATATTACCTCCTTATCAGATATATGGCTTGCAAACATCTTCTCCCATTCTACAGGCCTGTTCATTTTGTTGATTGTTTCTTTCAAGTGCTCAGTGGTAGAACCCCTGTCTAGTATGACCAAGACTTTGATTTTCAATCTTTAGCGCCACCAAAAAAAAGAAAGCAAGTATTTTTTCCCTTTTTTATAGGTTCATTATAGCATTTTAGTTTGATATAATCTCATTTGTTTAGCTTTGCTTTTGTTGGTGGCTCTTTTAGTGTAGTTATTGGAAGAATCATTACTTAGGCTGATGATATCAAAGAGCTTTTCCTCTGTGTTTTCTTCTAATAATTTTGTAGCTTCTGGTCTTACATGTATGTCTTTATTCCATTTCAGGTTAATTTTTATGCATATTGTAAGATAAGGGCTCAATTTCATTCTGTTGCCTGTGGGTGTCCAGTTTTCTCAACACCATTTAATGAAGAGACTACACTTTCCCATGTGTATTTCTGGCACTCTTATCAAATAGTACTTGACCAGTTGTTTATTCCTTGGCTCTGTATTCTGTTTCATTGGTCTGTTGTCTGGGTTTTGCCAGGACCACAGCGTTTCAATTCCTGTAATTTGTAATATAGTTCACAGGGGCTGGGGATGTGGCTCAAGCGGTAGCGCGCTTGCCTGGCATGCGTGCGGCCTGGGTTCGATCCTCAGCACCACATACCAACAAAGATGCTGTGTCCGCCAAGAACTAAAAAATAATAAATATTAAAAAATTTTCTCTCTCTCTCTCTCTCTCTCTCTCTCTCCCTCCCCTTTCTCACTCTCTCTTAAAAAAAAAATAATAATATAGTTCACAATCAGAAGTGTGATGCTTCCAACTTTGTTCTTTCTCATTACTTTAGCTCTTCATGGTCTTTTGTGGATCCATGTGAGTTTTAAGGTTGCTTTTTTCTATTTTTGTGAAAAATGCCATTGCAATTTTGATGGGGATTACACTGAATCTAGAGATTGCTTTGAGCAGAATGAACATTTTAACAATATTAATTCCTCTATTCCAGCAACATGAAATACCTTTCCATTTGTGTCTTCAATGTCTTCCACCAGTGTTTTATATTTTTCAGTATACACATCTTTTCCATCCTTTATTCTTATTGATGCTATCATAAATGGGGTTGTTTTCTTTTTCTTTTTGGATTGCTTACTGTCAGAGTATAAAAATGCAATTTGGGCTCGGTGGTAGAGTACTTGACTAGCATGACCAAGACATTGGGTTTCAATCCTTAGCACCACCAAAAAATACAGCAACTGATTTTTTTTTCCTTTTTCATTGGTGATTATAGTTATATATAATGGTGGGATTTGTTGTTACATATTAGTATAAGAAACAATGTAACAATATAAGTTGGCCAATACCCTTCCCAGTACTTCTTCCCTCCTTCCTCCCACCTGTGGGTCCCCTTGTCCTAGTCTACTGATCTCCTTTGCTTCTCAGGCCATCACCCTATTTTCCCCATCACATACCCTTTTTTTTTCTTTTTTTCTTTTTCCTCATATGAGAGAAAACCTTCAAACCTTGATCTTCTGACTTTGGCTTATTTTGCTTAACTCAATGGCCTCAAGTTCCATTCATTTTCCTGCAAATGATACAATTTTGTTTTTCTTTATGGCTGAATAAAATTCCTTTGTGTATTCTGTTGCCTGTGGGTGTCCAGTGTATATATGTGTATACATGCCACATTTTCTTTATCCATTCACATGTTGATGGACCCTTGTATGTGGGTTCCTTAGTTTGTCTATTGTAAATTGTGCTGCTATAAACATGCGTATGCATGAATCACTATAGAAAGATGATTTTGATTCTTTAAGATAAATGCTGAGGAGTGGTATAGCTGGGTCGTATGGTGGATCCATACCTAGTCTTTAAAGCAACTGATTTTTGTATGTTGATTTTGTATTCTGCAGGTACACTCCGTTTGTTTATTAGCTCTAACAGTTTTTTGCTGGAGTCTTTAGTGTTTTCTACACATAAGATCATGTCATCTTCAAACAGACAATTTAGTTTTTGTTTGTTTCTGATTGGATGACTTTTTCTTTTTCTTGCCTAATTGCTCTGGCTAGAATTTTCAGTACTATGTAAAATAAAAGTGGTAAAGTATGCAGCCATATCTTGTTTTTAGAAAAAAAATTTAATATCGATTGAGACAAAAATTGGGTAGTACTACCTATAGCTGTGCTTTTAGTATTACATCAATGTATTTCCATTTGTTCACTCAAAAATAATTATTGAGCACCTATCATGTGCCAGACACCAGGTAACATGGTTTTACAGGAAATGCTGGCAAAGGAGAGATTTAGTATTTCTATACCAGACCTTCTATTTTACCATTCAGGACTGAATAAGCACCAGGTTCCCCTTTGCTGAAACTTACATTTATGTGTCCACGCTGGATTAGTCTTGCAGAAAGTTTGATGAACACTGTCAGAGACGCACAGAGCAGGGCAAAACTCAGACACAAGTCAAGGACTTGAAGTGTCAGGTGGTACTCTTCATAGTGAAGGGGGTCCAAGCAAACCGATGGGAATTTCGCATATGGAAAAGGAAAGGCAATGGCATAACCAAGATAATTGGTCCCCGCGATCCCTGAAAATGAATAGAAGCAATATGGACCAAGGAGAGCAGATTCCAAGGCTACTGCAAAATGAAGTGGACATCCCATAATGCTCAGAATCACAAAAGTGAAGCTAGCTTCCCACTGAAAATAAAACAGAGACAAAGTGTTAATGTGAGGATGAGCTATTTCAAAAACTTTTAAGCAATGTGAAGGAGTTGCCAGGTATCAATCTCTCCTACTGGAAAAGGAGGGAACCTTGGGTCACAATCTTTTTTTGTTTTATTTATTTGCTTATTTATTTATTTATCATTTATTTTTTTCCTTTGATAGTGAGGATTGAACCTAGGGGCACTGTACTTGGCTCCTTTTCTAAAATATATTTTATCTTGAGACAGGGCCTCCCTAAGTTGTTGATGCTGGCCTTGAATTGTGATCCTTCTGTTTCAACCTCCCCAGTAGTTGAGATTACAGGTATGTGCTATCGAATCTGATTTCAACTTTCTTTGTAGGCTCTCACATTCTTGCCTCCAATCCACACTTTGGGAGAGAAACATGTCAGCCAACTGGGGCAAAAATGAAATCAATTCAATTCAATAAACAGTTGTTTATCTCACATATGCACAGAGAACCTGGTAGCTGGGTGTGGTAGCACATGCCTGTAATCCTAGCTGCTCTGGAGATTGAGGCAAGAGGATGGTGAGTTCAAAGCCTTCCTCAGCAATTTAGGAAGGCTCTGTCTCAAAATAAAAATATGAAAAGGCCTGGGGATATGGCTTAGTGGTTAAGCACCCCTGGGTTCAATCCCCAGTTCAAAAAAAAAAAAAAATAGAACCAGTCTCTGATGGGATAATCCAAGATGAGAGAATAGAATAGAGTTAGAAATAAAATTCTAAAATAGAATAGAAAATAGAATGCCTTCTCTAGGAACTTCTCTTGCTACTTGGGGTGTGATCCGCTATCCCACAGCATTGACATCTCCCTGAGCCTGTCAGAAAAGTAAGACTCCCAACCTTCACCCAGATCTGTGGAATCACAGTCTGCACTCTAGCCAGATCTCTTGTTGATTCACACATACTTTAATGATTGAGAAGCACAGGCTTAACCATGGGAATAAAGTCTATCATTGGTGACGGTAGACTTTCTACGCACTGGGATTACCTGGCTCTATACTGTTGAAAGGCAAGATATGGATTTTTTTTCATCCTTTCCCAGAAAAGTAACAGAGAGATGAGAAGAAGACCTCCAATTCAGGAGCTGACACTAAAAAGAACATTACTTTAGGGCAGAGGGTATGGCTTGGTGGTAGAGCATTTGCCTAGCATGGGAGTGACTCTAAATTCAATCCTCAGCATCATAAAGAAAATTAAAAGAAAGAAAGAAAAAAGAAAGAAAGAAAGAAAGAAAGATAAAGAAAGAAAGACAAATTAAAAATTATTAAAAGCAGAAGAGCCTGTAGCTCTGTTCTCTCAAAATTAAATTCAGGAGCTCTAATATCCATTGACTCTGTCCTCCCCAAAGACAGTAATTACTACAAGGCATGGTAGAAATGGTTTGGAGTAGAAATCAGATAAAAAATATTAATTTAAAGCATAAAGGTTATTGCTGAAATCCATCATAGTACGGTCACAATTAGATCAAATTCCTTGATAAGTGGAAATCATTCTCTGCCATCCTAAATGAGTGGTGCTTGACCTTCAAACCCACTCTGCTGTCCTACTTAACGTCTCTGTGTTTACCAGGTGTCTGTGGGTCCACTCTTTGTAAGCCGACAGTACAAGCACACCAGCTGTGATGGCCTGTGAAAAGAAAATTGGAAAAGTAACATCCACAATAGAAGGTACCTCTGGAAAGAGTTCAATCTGTCTCACAGTTTGACGACTTTATCACAAACTAGAAGGAACAGCAAATGGCTAAATGGATTTATGGCTCTGATCTCCTCTTCCTCTGAAGAAGAAACTGTGATGACAATGAGGAAAATAAGCCATTAATGTCAGAAAGCCCTGATTCACACAAGCTCACGTTTACATTCTTGGTCTTGCCTTGGCCATCCCAGTGAAAATCTCAGATACCGTGTCACCGTAACACAAGCTTGGTTTTATACCCCTGGACGAATGTTTTATTTTGTATAAGTGGCTCTTCTTCACCTTTCTCACAAATTGCTAAAATTGCAAATGGGAAGGACCAGAATGGAGGCCTGTCACAGAGCCCTAAGATCCCTCCCAGCGGTGACATTTCTCTTTAGCTACATGCTTTTTTCCCCCTGAGATTCCGAGGCCTGGGCCGGCTGATGGGCTACAAATAAACGATCTCTGTTTCTCCAACAACAAAGATTATCACTGGAATGAATGTGTGATGTGGCATTTATTGTTCTGGGTGCAGTTGTGTCCAGCTTTTCAAAAGAGAGTTTTTCTTTCTAGTCACCATTGAGGGAGAAAGGCCCAACATACAGAATGGAAATGGTTAACAAAGGAGGGAATGTTGCCACCAGAGTTGAGCAATAGATAACGAAAAAAAAAAAAAATCTCTGAGCTCATCTTTGATTCAGCACCAGGTCTGATGCAGGAGACTTTTGTGGTTTTTGAGATTACAAATTGCTTATTCCCAATCCATATAAATCATTCTAGGCTTGACCAAGGAATGTTTTGAGGTCAAGAGAGAAAACCAGGAAGAGGCATGCTTAAAATAAGATATTAAAAGTGGAAAGATCTAAAAATAGGAAAATTTTGGTTTTGAATAGAGAGATAAACACAACGGTACATATAGAACTGGCAAGTTCAAGGTGGGAAATCAGAATTTTTACCAATATGACTTTGTGGTGTGCAGGGTTTGTAGTTCGAGCTTTGGCATATTTACGGTTTGGAGATTTAGCTTTTCATTTTTCTGGCATATTGTATTTTGAATGTTGGATTTAGAGATTTGAGGGAGCGCAACACATACACACATGCACACAAATACACATTCACTCTCCCAAAACCTCTCATTAGTCGGGCCTGAAATTCCAGACTTGGCATGGCCATATCATAAAACTCCATGGATAAAAACAGAACCATCTGTAGTCAGAAGAGCTTCCTGGCTTGATTCTGCAAGAGGAGTTTCCAAGGGACCTTATGGAGATTGAGCCCGAATAAATAGTACAAAACCTGAGAATTAATAAAAGCAATTGTAACTGATGCCCTGGGGCAAGCCTGGGGCGAGGCTAGGCTTTCAGAGGCCTGGCCCTCAATTGACACATCACTCCAATGTCATTAATCAGAGAGAGAAATGTGGAAGCAAGATGAAAGCAAAGGAGATAGCCTCACCCCCCTCTGCTGGTTTAACTAGGAGAAGATAACTGACATTATCAGATGCTTAGATTCCAGGTTGCCTTAACTACTTTAGCATGAGCTGTTATTTTTTTCCCTTCAAAGGTAGAAAAATGCTGCAGAGGTGCAATTGCCTGTGACTTCTGTTGTAGCTGCCAGCTTGATTTTTGCTTTGTTTACACAAAACTTTGAAAAAGATCTTTCACAGAGTCGGTTGAGTATAAATGCAGTTCAGTCTCTTGTTAAATGGATGGCATGGTGGATGGGATGGTGACTCAAGGGCTGAGTACGCCCACTACCTCTGACTCCCCTTTCCAGGGATGGGGGATCCGTGCAGGGTATTTCCCCCCTGTGACAGGAGTTACAGTTGTCCCCTTTTCTTTCTTCCACTTCTTTTATGCAAATTTTCTTTTTAGATAGGGATGGAGGAAATTGAAAGAAAAAGGAAGAGATTTGACAGTAGGCAAGACAAGTCCAGAGAGAGGTGAGAGAGAAGGTGTCTGGGAGGTCAAAAATCACAGTGCAGCTGTGGGGAAAGACAGAGTGGAGGGGGTGAACAGCGAGGAGCAGAAAAGCACCCTCCTTCCTCAGCTATTCTTGATAGCTATTGGCTTACTTTCTGGGCACTTCCACCAACTTGGGTTTCACAACAATTGCTGCTAACATTTTGATTGCATGGTAATTGTGAGTCCTCCCACTAAATCTTTAAATTGCTTAAGTAAAGGATGCAGTTCCCAGAAGCAGATGAATTGAAGGAAGCTGGGAACAGTCAAAACAAAAATAGAAACTTTTAAAGCCATCATATTTATATGGGGTAATTTATTCGCCTAAGCATCTATTGTGGGTCTACTATAAACAAGGGATGAGATGGGCCCAAAGCAGATAAAATAATGATAATAACTGCTAACATTTACGGAGTGCTTAATATATAGCAGACACTATGCTAAACAACTTGGACATGGGTTAATTTGCTTAATCCTCATAATGACCCTATCAGAGACATTCTTTCCACTTCTCAAATGAAATACAGGGAGGCTAAATCAGATGAGGAAGACCACCAAATCATATTTGCATAAATCATAATTGCAACTTTCATTAGCATTTATAGCCCAGGTATGAAAATAAGGCACATATAAGAATATCCACAAAATTAGGCAAGAGGAACGGCACTTTCTACACCAAAAAGCCTAGGTGATGAGTTACCACTTTCCTCCATGATGAAGGCACAATGAACAGCAGGATGTGAGGCGAGTTTGAGGGATACCCATGATCTCTGGAGGTGATGGAGGGAGGGCAGCCAGTCCTGGCCGTGGGATCAGCACGTGGGCAGGTGAGGGAGTGGCATCCTGCTTAAGGAACAGGGAGTAAGGAGCCCAGACCTCCCTCCCTGCGAAGAAGAGAAGATTGGATTCAGAATCATGTGACACCTGGGTAGGGAGGCCTCAAAAGTTAGGCTGGTGTGTCTGGATTTTGTTTGGGGATAATAAAGCAATGCCAAAAGATGTCGAAGAAAGAGCTAGCTTGACTTCCAGGAAGGTTTAGAAAGATGAGCCAGATGGGGCATGCATGCCTGTTAGAATGCAGTGAGGCTCCGAGGTCTCTGCAGGACCCTGGTTCTTCAGGCTTTCTTTCTCTCTTTTTAAAAAACTCTGCTCACAGTAATATATCTTGTACCATGACCTACTTATAAATCTTTTTATATCTAACAAAAATAGCACTTAACCTTTACTCTACGTGATAGACACTCTACTATTCTCTCTTCTGTTCTATTTGTTGTAAATGCTGTTAGCTCCTCAATAGATTGGATTTATAAATCCACTAATGGAGAGACTGGCACAGTTTGGCTATTGAAGTTATCTGGATACCACCTCTGAGTAGGGGTGGGAAGTGATAAAGGGTAGGAAAGGTGCGCAGGGAGAAGGAATGTATAGGAATATGCCTCAGAGGCAAAATCAAAGTCACAGGACAGCTAACAGGACTGGGCCTGGGCCTGGGCTGGTTTAGGGCATTGTGGCTCAAGTGCCATCCTGGAACCAGCAACAGGGGCATCCCCGGAACTCCTGAGACTTGCAGACCCTCAGGCCCCAAGCAAACCTACTAAATCAGAATCTGCATCTCAACGTGATCCTCAAGTGATTTCTACAGTTTGAGAAGGGCTAATTTAGAGAAAAGTATTGAGTCAAAAATCACTCCTAGGGTTTGAAACTGCGTTTCCAAGACAGTGAAAGAGAAGTCAGAGAAGACAGAATTGGTTTTGGTGACAAGATGATTAATTCCTATTCAGCCACACTGACCGAAAAGAAGCTTAGGTTCTCTCAGCGGAAAATTGACGAAGATTCTTTGCTCGAGCAAACTTTAGTCAGGTTCCTGAACCTTTTCCTTGGCCCCTGTGCCCTTCCTTGTAAGATCCCATTTAAACAAGGACTCAAATCAGTTTGGCAAGAAACCCCCAGCCTCAGTATCTGTAATGTCTGTTCACACTCAGAATCTGTTTGGCTTCCTAATCCTCCATCTTCCCCCAGAGATGTCTGGTCACCTGCAGCAGGATCCCAATAGGTCATTTTAGCCAGAATTGCCTTTGTTACCCAAGTTTCCTCTCGATTCTTTTCTATCCACTGATCCCCACTCTGATTTGGAGCTATAAATTCCCACTTGCTTATACTGTGTTTGGGATTGAACCCAGTTCTATACTGAGGTCTCTTTTTCTCTATTTCAATATTATTGCTTTTTAAAACTGTTTTTATTTATCTGCTGTCTAGCTCCGGCGTTCCTTTGACACCACCCGAGGGTTGGGAGTTGTGATTGTGGAAGCTGTCAAGAGACATGAACGATTGGGTAATCAAGGCCCTCCTGTAACCCTTAAGGAAACCGAGGCCTGCGTGACTAAGTGGAGCCCTGACCTTTCTCCCCAATTCCTGTTTCTCAGTGGAGTTCTGGGTGCACTGCTGCCACTTGCCATTGGGCCAAATCGCTGGTCTCTCCAGGCCTGGGTCGTGGGATCAAATTCACTGTACTTCAGTCACTTCAGCAGAGCTTCATCTGCAAGCCACATTTTCCAGGATTAGTGGGGCTCAGTCCTTAAGGCCCTAAGATCTCCTCTCTGCATACTTACCAGCTGCTGATGCCTTTAAATAACCTAGCTCAGAGATTCTGGGAAAAGTACGTGTCATGTGGCTGTCAGAATGGAGTTAGAGTCTGAAGCCTCATATTTTTGGAGTACTTAGAAAGTCTTGACTAAAAGGTGTTGAACAAATACAGGTACTGTATCGCATGCAAAATCTATCTTACAGTTTCAAAAGAAATATGGAGTCATTTGCAAAAGGAAATGTTGATGTGATTGAATTGTACAAATTATCTTTTCTCCCGAGGAAGACATATTTGGAGACAAATGAAGTGACTGGCAAGGGAAGTTGTGGAATGAGGTGGAGAACTTTTGAAGTTGACCCCGATCAGAACTGTGGCTCCATAGGAAACTCAAAAGGGGGGGAAAATCTCCTTGTTCCAGATTTAGACATCATTGGAAGAGTGAGCATTCTCATTGTGTTCCTTCTCACAAAGATTTTTTTTTTCCTGTTTTATTATAAATACCAGCTTGACCTTCAGTCCTTGCAACCTAGTCAGAGTTCGACTGTGTAAGATATTCTGTACCACCAGAAGGGAGGGCATAGATTTGTGCACTTAATTCAACAGTATTCATTAAATAATATTTATTGAAAACCCAGTATGTGACTCTGGATAGAGATAAAGCAGTAAACAAAATAGGATTGTGTGTGTGTGTATTGTTTTTGTGGTGCTGGAGGTTGAACCCAAGGCCTTGTGTATGTGAGGCAAGCACTCTACCAACTGAGCTATATCCCCAGCCCACTACATCCCTGTCCTTGTATAATATTCATTTATCAAAAAATAAGCAAAGTACAGTGGTGCACCAGTAATTCCAGCTATCCTGGAGGCTGAAGCAGGAAGATTCCAAATTCTTGGCAACTTAGTGAGACTCTAACACAAAATAAAAATTAAAAAGGGCTGGGATTGTAGTTCAGTGACAGAGCACCCCTGGGTTCAATTCCCAGCTCCACAAAGAGAGAAAGAGATAGAGATAGAGATAGAAGGAGGAGGAGGAGGAGGAGGAGGAAGAGGAGGCGGAGGAGGAGGAAAAAAGAGTGATGTGTGATGAGGTCCAGGAGGTAAGGGTGAGGGACTTAGGAGGTCATCAGGAAACAGGACAGGACAGTGAGGCGGGTGGCAAGGGATTAATAACAAAGAGTTTGGACAGAGAGCAGGGTACAAATGAAAGGCAGAGTATTAACTAGCATTTGAGTGGAGCTTTAAAATTGGCAAAGCTCTCCATGACACAATCTGTTCAATTTGTGTTTGTTCTCATGGAACAGCTTAGGTTTAGACAGTTTCCCACATGCCTTCCTCTCTCCTATGAAATTCTCCTTATTGTAGGTCAAGGCAAGGAGGAAGTGACTGACAGAGGGTCCTGTGTTTGATCACGAACCAACATTAAGTCGGAACTTAACACAGGTCTATCTCCCCAAATCCTATGTCTCTCACTGTACCTCTCCATGCTGCTGCCCCTGAAATCAAACAGCCACCAACTAGCTGCCTGCTGGAGGAGACACTGTCATTTCCCTGGGCCTATTGGTAAAATAGATGTTTGGCTTAGAACAATCTACATGAAGTATTTGTAACCTTAATCAGAATCTGCCAATATTTGTTGAATTTATTGACACCCTTCAGGGATAGGCAAAGACCAAAAAGAAAAGGATGGAGGGTTGGACTACATTCATGGTTTTGTTAAACTTTGGGGATCCACTGTCTGACGGGCATTCTAAAATAATCCAATGGAGCTGAGTGTGGTAGTGCACACCTGGAAGGAATCCCAGCAGCTTGGGAGGCTGAGGCAGGAGGATACAAGTTTGATGCCAGCCTGGGCAAATTAGGGAGACCCTGTCTCAAAATGAAAATATAAAAAGGGCTGGAAATGTACTCCGTGGTAGAGTGCCCCTGGGTTCAATCCCTAGGGCCGCCACCACCCCCCCAAAAAAAGGAAGAAATATAAAATAAAATAGTTAAGTGGAATAAAAATTACCAGCACACATTTCACATAATAATCCAGTATTATCTTGTGAAAGTTTTGTTACACATATTGATATGAGTAAATCGATATTCATCTAGAAAGAAAGATGTAAGCCTCTTTATGTATATTCCAGGTCCTGATGTGAAATATTTTTCTTATTCTGGGTCACCAACAACAAAAAAAAAAAAAAAAAAAAAACTTGCCGCTTGAATAAATGTAATTGCCAATGCTGTATTTAGTTCAATAAACATTTCTTTGAATGAAAGTGTGGTTTGAGGTAGGTGCTGGGAAAAGGAAGGGAAGGTCTAGATGGGGGAAGTATATGTAAAAGAATGTATTTTAAAAGAAAAGAAGAAAGAAAACACTACCCAAGGTTCAGTTTCCCTCCCACCCACCCTGCTTCCTGTGTCCACACACTATTAAAGGCAGAATTCCTACTTAAGACCAATACTTGGATGGATCTTCCGATGATTCCCCCCAAATACTGTAGTTCTTCAATAAATACTTATTTCATAAATAAGTTAAACATTATGTTTCCAGGGGTTATGCTTTTAGATAGCATCCCAGTCAATTATTTAAAGATTTAAGATGTTAGCCCATCCAAGAGTAGCTATATTTTAATAGAAGTTTCTTTAAGATCAAAAAACTTCAGAATGGAATTCTCCAATAACTGGTGGAAGATAAGAATATTTGATAATGAGAAAATATCTCATGGGAAATAAGGAGAGAAACTAGGCAGTGACCCCCATCACTCCTGTTAAGTCATGCTGCTGTGGAAGTCCTTTCCTCCCAAGGACAGTTGTACTTGTTTTATTGGATCAGGGAGCTGAGGTAAGCCAGTTGCTTATCTGTGAGATTACTAAATAAGCATCTACTTAGTGCAGTCACTTGACTAGGTGCATGCATACTTTCCTAGCAAATTGTGAAGTCAGTGAAGTCCAACACCCCACTGCCTTATTGTTCAAAAAAATTTTAATTGTAGATGGACACAATACATTTTATTTATTTGTTAGTTTGTTATTTATTTATTTATTGTATGGTACTGAAGATCAAAGCCAGTGCCTCGTGTGTGCTAGATTAGTACTCTACCACTGAGCTTCAACCCCAGCCCCCAACAACCACTTCTTGAATTATTTTCAGTTCAAACAGTTGGGTACAAAGAAAGTGGCAGGAGAACAAAACTCTTGGGCTTGCAAATTTTAGGGCCATATAGGCTCACCTTGGTATTTCTGAGGGAAATATTACTTTGAAAATTATTTTACTTCATTCTACATTTTTAAATGGTATGATGGTTTATGCCTTTTTCTAAATCTGTAAATTGAATTTCAAAAGGATGAGTTCTATTTTCTCAGAATAACAAGGTAAGAAGATTAAAATAAAAATTTTAAGTTTCTTAAACGTTTCCTTATAATTCACCCGATAAACATGCATACATATTAAAACAATATAAACAAAATCCCAATACTTAAAATATAACTATGGGCTGGGCTTGTAGCTCAATGGCAGAGCGCTTGCCTACCTAGCATGCTTGAGGCACAGGTTCAATCCTCAGCACCACATAAAAATAAATCAATAAAATAAAGGTATTTGTGTTCATCAAGGACATAAAAAACTTAAACAGGAGTTTCTGGTATATAATATATATTAAACTAATATAAATCCACGTACTAAGGTGAATTCTGGTTTTCTGCAGAATTTTGACTTCTTTGTATTGTCCGGAAAATGTTAAAGGACACGTTATTCTGTTTCCCCTCTCCCTCCCATCTCCCTTTATTCTCTCAAAATACTTAATAAAATATGATCCTACCAAAGCTCCATTCCAGATGGGACAAGCAATATGGACACTCCATCCAGTGAACCAGAGCTTGTGAGAAAAAACAGGGAAAAAAGCAATAACTCCAGAGAATACGCTGAGACTCCCCAGAGTAACGAGAATCCGACCAGCAGCCTGATACAGGGCCTTCATTTTCCTCTGCGACTTGAGTCTTTGGTCTCAAAGATGTTTTTGTTACCAAAACATGAGCATATGACAGGCCCCAATAAACAGAAGTTTCTTAGAGACGGTAGCTATGACACATGGGGACTGTTGATCCACTTGGAAATAAGATATGATTCCTTTCACCGGAGGTGGAATGTCGTCATATAATCCTTGATATAAATTAGACACAATCATTTCTAATACTGGTTTATTTCAGAGAGAGAAAGGAGTGAAAAACCATTCCTTGTTTTGGAGTGACTGCCTTGATTCCCTTCTGCCCTGTCCTGGGGAGTGACCACTTCCTGGCTTAATCAGATTCAAAGGCTTGCTGACTGAGCTAATTGTTTCTCAACTCAACCTGCCTAGTGGTTCCAGCATAAAGCCAACATCCTTTGTGCACAATAGATCCACATTCCCAGCACAATTTCCCACAAAACAAAGTAAAAAGAAGCACTCGGACCACTTTTCATTACATTGAATTTAAATGTTTTAAAGCCAAACAAGGCTTTTTGTCTCTTTCAAAGTTTAACATCACTACAGTTATTTTTGAATTTTTAATAGGGATTTTTATATGGCTTTATCCCTAAATAGGCCTAAGTTTCACTATGAAGTTCTGCATTGTTTTCACTGAACTGGCTTCTCCTTGGTAATTTTATTATTAATTCAATTTTTAAGTAAATTGCAGAGATGGAAGTTTGCAGTTGTAAAACAAACTTTGAGAAGTAATTTACCGGTTGAATAAAACACTGATCTCCATCCCTTCTTGAATCACAATTCTAATTGGAGTTGTTGGGCTTGTGTACATTTAAGCAATTGCAAAAGTTCATCTCTTCATTTTTCATGCATTTGAGAAAATGTGTATTTGATTTTGACTGATAGGATACGTTTGAATATCCCTTCCAAGATAATATCTTGAAGACAAAGAACACTTTCTGAAGCTATCTGAATAATTTTTGTATTCAATAATGATATCTTTTAATAAAATCATGAAAGATAATTGTATGCATGGAAATGTGGAGAGTAGATTTTGAGTCAGAGGGAGCTGGGAGTTTGTGTCCTTGGGGAAGGGCAAATTATTTAACGAGGCTGGGTCTGTTTCTTCAAATAGGAAAGGTAGCAGAATACATCAGTCACTAGTATGGCATTATGTAAAAATGTGAATGTGTAACCTATGTGATTCTGCAATTTGTATTTGGGGTAAAAATGGGAGTTCATAACTCACTTGAAACTATTGTTCGAAGTATGATATGTCAAGAGCTTTGTAATGTTGTGAACAACCAATAAAAAAAAAAAAAAAAAGAAATGGGAATAAATTAGTATTTATCTCACAAGTGGTTGGTTGGGGGGAATCAAATGAGCTATTATATGTAAATGCTTAGCACTGAGCTCAGCTCAGCTAGGACATTCAGGAAGTTACCAGTTATTACACTGGGACATTCTGTCTTTAGAGCTTTTTTGGCATGGAACAAAGACATGGTCATTACCATTTCTTTTATCCATGACCTTACAAACATTAGATTTGACTCTTCCTTATCAACTTGGTAAAACTCCCAAAGGACCTTCCTATGTGCTGTGAGGAGAGAAGCATCTCTCTGATTCTCTGCTTTCTCTTTTTGTCTTTCTATCTTTAATAGCCATTCCACAAGGTGACCCAGATTTTGAAAAGGTTTCATTCTGGATATTCAGAATCCAGGAAACCAACTCAGGCTTTCTGGTAGAACTGCTATTTCCCATCTCCTCTCAACATTGTGGGCTATATTCTTGGATTTTTTTTTTTTTTATCCCCTAACAGCACTAGATAAATTCCATAATGGCAGACTCACCTGTGAGTCTTATGTATCAAGTAAATATATAAGACATCTGGGGCTGGGGTTGTGGCTCAGTGGAAGAGCGCTTGCCTGGCACGTGTGAGGCCCTGGGTTCGATTCTCAGCACCACATATAAATTATAAGTAAATAAAATAAAGATCCATGAACGACTAATAAAAATATTAAAAAATATATATATAAGACATCCTCAACACCACCATGTCAGGCACAGAGTGGATAACACATGGTAATAAATATTTAATTAAGTAATTAATACATTGGGCTTTCCAGCTACACATTAAGGGCCCCATGGAGCTGAGCAATTGTAGATCTATTTGTGCCCACCATTGCCAGCGCTAATGCCGATTTGTTCCCTTGGTGCTGAGGAAGGGTCTGGAGTGAAGGCAGACTTGTTTGTGTTAGTATTTGGTTTGAGCTGTTTTGACTTTCTCCTTTACTTCTTATCTCAAGGTTATAGCTACATGGTATGTCAATATACTGTGGGTCAGATCACTCTCTCCTGTTGGCATGTTTGGAAAATAAAGACTGTTGAAATACTCGTGTTAAACAGTACAAGGATGGCAAACAAAGAGACTATTTTTTTTGTTTTAATTTTGGAGAACTTTTAAAGTGCTTGTAACACTCACAGGCTAACCCCAATAATCTCAGTGCAACTTGTAAACCTGAATTTATTAGCGATTTCAACAGGTCTTAATATAACAAAGAGAAGGGACAGATGCAGAACTAAGGCTCTGTGCTTTCCCACAGGAAAATTCAATCCACACAAATTTCATTAAAGTTTGGACACTTCAGTGGGAACAGCTCCTGGGACAGGAGAGAATGTGGCACCCCTCTTTTGTCTGGCACTTCCTCTTGATCTGCCATGTTTGTGTACCCAATGGACTAGCAGCCCTGCTCCCTCTAGCAGTTCCCAAGTGGCACTCGCTTACTGGAAGGGAGGTCTGTTCTTCTTGGAGGTGATGGAGTCAAGGTCTTCATGGATCTCACTTCCTTTCCAGCTCGGGGACCCTATGATCATGGCTCAGAGAATAATGATGGACTCTCTACCAAATTCTTCAATCCAACTTTACCACTAAAAAATGAAACGCACCAACAAAAAAGCCCAAACTGATATGTGTGTGTGTGTGTGTGTGTGTGTTTTGTATTTGTTTTGGTAGTGGGGAGTAAATCCAGGGACACTCAACCACTGAGCCACATCCCCCAGCCCTATTTTATATTTTATTTAGAGGCAGAGTCTCACTGAGTTGCTTAGCACCTCACTGTTGCTGAGGCTGGCTTTGAACTCATGATCTTCCTGCCTCAGCCTCCCAAACCACTGGGATTACAGGCATGTGCCACCATGCCCGGCCCAAACTGATGTTTTGATTACACATACACACACACACACGCACGCACGCTTTCAATCAACCAATCAAGCAAGCAAACCTGGGCGGTCAAAGAGGTGGGAGAAAGTCAGGGATGTTGAAGGAGGGAGTCTGATTTAGACATCCTGTACTTCTTTCAAATACATTCCTAAGAATAACAGCTCTGTGGGAGCTATAATCTTGGGGGTTTTAAAAGTTTCAAAGCCACAGAAGGGATTCGTTTTTGCCAAGATAAAAGAAAATGGAGCTCTCAAAGTGAGACGAAATTATAATGTTGTATATTCCTAGCAGCTTCAGATGAGTAGCTTCATCATTTACATATCATAAAGGTAGCTCATGTAGCGGGAAGAGCATGAGCTTTGGTGTCGGGAAGACGTGGGTTTGATACTGAAGATCCCATCTGATATATAAAAAAGCAATGAAAAAATAGAAAGAAAACTAACATTCTGCTAACACGAGTGCAGTAATTGATTCAGGCAAGGATCATGGTTGAATGTTAAATCCTTGGATGAAAGGGGAAAAAAACACATTGTAGCAACATGTCGGTTTCCACCTTAACTTAGCAATCAAACTTTATATCAGGAATAGCAAGGACGAACTGACATCATTCCTTCCTGATATGACACAATGCAAGTACATACTACCACCTGTGTAGCATTTATCCTGACTCTAATCAGAAAGAAACAATTAGACCCATTCTGATGATAGGGACATTTTACAAAGCACTGGCCGGAACACTTCAAAGCTATCCAAGTCGTGAAAGATAATAAAAAGGTTACTGGGAAAATTGGGAATTTTAAGTATGATGTTGATATTAGATAATACTAGTGTTTCCCTGTATTAAGTATCTTGGGAATGCAAATGGCATTATATTTATAAGAGAATGCCTACTGGTGAAACTAGGTGATAAGGTGATAGTAATGTATTTTAGGCTTTCTTCCAGCTTTTCTATAATCTGAAAGTTTCAAGCTAAAAGTTGAGAGAAGAGGGGCTGGGGATGTAGCTCAGTGATAGAGCACTTGTCTAGGTTTGATCTCCATCCTTCCCCCCATTATTAACTGCATAGAATGAAAATCCCAAGTTTTACTCCAACATATGGCCACACTAGCCCAATAACCCTGATGATATTGATGACCGTGGGTCATGGTACATTGGATACAAAGCCAAAGCTCTTCTTCATTACCCTGCTCTTCAGCACTAAGATGAACAGGATCTAGGGAATAGGTGTTTTAGGATATCTATGAAAATGTACTACACATGCAGACACAATTTTTAAAATATATTTTTGTGTCTCTCCTAACAGTCCAGTTTCTCAACTACATTTAAAGCCTTTCCAATGCCCATCCATAACGTACATTTCCCTCTGCTTTTCACTAAGTTGTTCAACTTTGAGTGAACCCTCTCTTCTCATAATGGCTCGGAGCTTACGGAGAGCAAAGTTCAATTTTTATCATCCCTAACTGGGAATGGTCAAATTTAAAGCCTTCCAATCTGCAAGATGTTTGGAACTAAGTAGAGATTTGTGCATCAACTTGTACTTACCTAATTCAGATTGTATCTGCCTTTTGCATATCTGACCCTCAAGTGTGTTTTTGAAATCATCTGGAATTTATCAGGATTTTCCCATGTTTTTGCCGAGCAAAACAACTTAATTGTGTCACCAGCAAACTTGTGCAGTCGCTGTCCCTCCGTTCTTCCCCAGGCCCTGCAGCTGCGAGGGAGGGAGTGTTCTCATTGGCAGACTCTCAGCGCCAGGCAGCCTCCCACAGGCTACTGTGGAGAGGGTCTGTCTTTTGGCAAGGCTTCTCCTATCTTGTTATCGTGAAGAGACAAGAGCTACAGACAGAACTGTAATTGTGACAGCGGCTGTGATTGATTGTTGCTTTGGCCACCAACGAGAGGGGAAGAAACTAAGCAAACAGGAAGAGAGACTCAGTAGGGGTGTCTGGGGAAGAGAGGTGGAGAAAAGATGGAGAGGAAAGAAGGACAACAGGAGAAAAGTCAGAACGGAGAGGAAAACATTCCCAGAGCCAAAATCAGCTTCCTGCGTCACTCACAAATCCAAAGCCTGGGCCTGAACAGAGTTGATCCGGGGACAGAGGAGCCATGGAAGCCGTAGGCCATTCGTGTATATTCCACAGAAGATATGTGCAGGAAGGACAGAGAGAAAATAGAGGGGGAAAAAAAGAACAAGGAAAATCAGGAGAAAAGAGAAGCTCGAAGGATCCTGAGATGTTCTCAGATAATGTTTGTATTAAGAATGGCTTTCAGGGAGAAACCTGTAAGTCCTCTTAACCAGGAAATGTATTCATTTAGTTCTTTATTCTTGACATTTTTGAAAAAGAATCAAATTGTTCTGTGTGACACTTGTCACACTTTTTGACTCAGTAATGCCCATGAGAAAGGCAAAAAGAAACAGAAATTGTGGAGATGGGTTGTGAACACCCTCAATGATTGTTGTTATTATTTCCATTTTTATAGAAGATGAAACTGAGTTTCTGAAACGTCAAACACCAAAAGAAACACAATAAGTGGTGAGTCCTGGCTTTGGACCTAGGAATGCTTGACTCTGTGGATTGGAATTTTTTTTTTTCTCCACTAGGTCAGTATATAGATGTACTATGTATTTTTAAAAATGTAGGACATTTGGGCGCTCAGTGGTAGAGCATTTGTCTAGCATGTGTGAGGCACTGGGTTCGATCTTCAGCACCACATAATAAACAAAGAAATAAATAAATGTATTGTGTCCATCTACACCTAAAAAAATTATTTTTTTAAAAAATAGGACATTTGAAATGTTTACTTTGAAACATATCAAGGCATATAGGACTATACTCACTTCAAGAACTAATAGAAATGGGGGTGGTGTTGCATATACACAAAGGAGACATTATCAGGACAGTTGATTCTGTTCTTTTTTTTTTTTTTTTAACAAAACAAAGACTGAACAAAAAGACTCCTTGCTATTTCTCTTAAAAAAAAAAATCAGGCCAAAAGAAAGAGAGAGCTAAGCCAAAGTTTTGTTTCTGTGCATTGATATAAAAATTCCAGAATCTCTACCTAGAACATTGCTCTGGATAATTTTGTTTTTCAGTGCTTCATGCAAAGGCTCCTGACCTTGGAGTGGGGATGGACTGGAATGCTTGTTGTATGCAAGTTTCCTAAATAAGATGGGGAGCTGCCTGGTGCAACCGAAAGGGCTGATTGACCTTGAGAAAATTAAAACCTCTTGTTATCTTGGTGTCCTTCTCAGTAAAATGTAGAGGTTGGACTGGATAACTTCTAAGACTCCTTTTATCTCTAAGTTTCCGTGACTTAAACCCCAAAGGGGAAAAAGTACCTCTGTGGCCAGATTGCCTGTCCATAAGAAACCCTTATCCATTAGAATGTTGTCTCCTTGAAAGCTGAGATCACATCAATGAATGTTCCCTCTGTCTGGTATACATCATAAGCACTGCGCACTGTAATTTGGCCAAGTGAATTTTTTTTTTTCTTTTTGGTACCAGGGATTGAACCTAGGGGTGCTCAACCACTGAGCCACATCTCCAGCCCTTTTTAATTTTTTCAATTTGAGACAGGATCTTGCAAAGTTGTTTAGGGCCTCCCTAAGTTGCTAAGGCTGGCTTTGAACTTGTGATCCTCCTGCCTCAGTCTTCAGAGCTACTGGGATTACAGGCGTGCACCACCGTGCCCAGTCCAAGTGGATTCTTGCTGGAGTGATTTCACCCAGTGTTCCCCTAAGGAGGCCCCACTTTGGCCCCAGTAGAGTGCAAAAAGGCCGAAACTGGGAGCTAGCGGCTACCAGCTAAATGATTAGCAGCCTGTGAGTAACAATTTGGTGAACTCAGCCCAGCTCCTGTTGTCTGTGCCATAAACTAATTAAAACTTGTTAACAAACAGCAGACACCAAGACAGCTAAGGAATAAAGGAAGCAGAATCACTCCTCTTTCCAGGCTTCTTGAAAAGGGATGAAAATCTGGGAAGGGAAGGAACTGATGACATGGGAGACTTGGAATTCATGGTGGTGACCAGAATTCAACTCGGACCTCACATGGCAGACAGCTAAGGCCCAAATCTCCCTCCCTTGGCTGCAACAATGTAGAATGGGGATCTGTAAGTCTATTCTGATGGATCAGGATACAGAGTCATTTTTCTTGTTTCCCAAGCAAAATATCAGAAGCCTCAATATTCTATGTATTTCAGCACAAATGGAAAAACAAAATGAGCTAGCGATGGCACATATGGTTGATTCACTTCATCTATATATCTGCTCAAAGAGCCCCTTCTTGCAGACCTTCCTTCCTGGAGGTCTCTCTCTCTCTCTCTCTCTCTCTCTCTCTCTCTCTCTCTCTCTCCCCCCCCCCAGCCCTTTGCCTAGTTTTACTATTCTTCCAGACCTTATTTCCACCCAAAGAAATTCTCATAGATCTTTTGTTTAAATGTCGTCTTCCCAATTAGAATGAAAACTCCATAAAAGGCAGGACTTCATTTTATCCACCACAGTATCCCAGAGCCAAATCCAATGCCCGAGCTGTATTATTACATGCTTAGGAAGTATCATCAAATGAGTGAATGAATTCACAAGATCATGCTCATCATCATCACTGATATATATAGGCCATTTGCTGTGAACGCTAGTTCCTCAGGCCTTCACCGAGAAGCATGTGATATTTTGGTTCCTTAAACCTTCTAGCACCCCTCTTCCTTAAAATCCACACTTGAACACAAGGAAGGTCTTCCTGGGAGCTAAGGTGCCCTGTAAATACATGTGCACCATATGTAGCTGTGTGGGAGAGGCGCACTCAAGTGACCCATGGCTGGGATTATCGGGGTCTTCCTGCTTCAGCACATGACACTTTGCCACATGACTGTGTCTCAAATAGAGGAAGACACAAGGTCACAGGCCAACCTCCTGGGAGTCAAGCAAGAGCTTCCGCCTCTGGGAGAAAGCTCTGACTTGTACCTTTTTTAATTGACTGGAGATGCTGACTTTTAAATTAGTTTATATTTATGATGATCTAATTTGGTGGGTCTTTTACTCCACCTGAGATGCTTTTGCGTATGTGTGTGTGTGTGTGTGTTTATTTATTTATTCTATGGGACTGGGGACTGGGGATTGAACCCAAAGGAACTCTTCCATTGAGCTATACCCTTAGTCATTTTTATTTTTATTTTGAGACAGGGTCTTGCTAAACTTCCCTGGCTGACCTTGAACTTGTGATTCTCCTGCTTCAGTGTATGCCACTGTGCCTGGAAGCCTGTGGTTTTATGTATCTTTACATATTCAAAAGTTTTACCTGTTTCATCTGACTGCTTTCCATAGATGATAAATATTTTGCCTCTAATTCTGTAGAAAAAGGAAATAACAAAGACATTAAAATTTTTACTTGGGGAGAATTTGTCTATGCAAAATGTTCCTACTGCATTTCCATATAGATGATATCGTGATCTTTTCTGAAATAGGAACATTGATAAACTAAGTGCATCCTTCTGATGTAAGGAGCTGGGGAACATACTTTAAACATCATCTGCTGACAGCAGATCAAGGGTATCATTTTTGTATGCAAAGCCTCATGCTTTCTTTTCCTTTCAACATTCCAGATATTCTGTCCTTGTTTTTATTTTTATTTGTCATAATGGCCCCCATTGGAGAAAATGACAATTGTGCAACTTACATATCACATTATCCCAGTAGAAAAGCCCTTCCGTTTCTTCCTCCTGATGCACACTAAGCTGATTTGACATCAAAACAAAAGCTGGGCCCAGGCAAGGCCATTCTATCTAATGGACAAGATCACTAAGAAGAACGTGGGGCAATAACAAGGAAAAGCACTGTAATAATCCAACTAGAGCATCACAGACAGATGGAGCCAGAAGAGGCATCAGATCAGCCAATCCAAGCCTGTCATCCCAAAGAAGAATTCCAGTTAAGATACCAAGAAAAAGAGCCATGCGACTGCCACATTAACCTAACCTTTAATAAGCCTTTCTGCTATATCTGTGTTTAGCACTAGGTGTTGCTATACTGCTATTTATAGAATAGCTTTCCTTTGATCTGCAGCAGAACTTAACCTCCTAATTTGAGTTCCATCCTGCAAATTCTGGGTTTTGCAATCGTCCTCTACTCATATGTTATATTTTTACCTTGAACTAGCCTCTTAAATGGTGCAGGTATGACATATTTAATCCACTGAAAAAGTAACCCTGAAAAGAAGTGATCAATACATGCTAGGCTTTAAAGGCTACTCTGAAGTTAAATTTTTCTAATTGTCCTAATTCAAATATTTACTTAAACTCTGTTTTAATATTATGTGCAATTCAAGGGGAATGACATTGTCTGCTGTGTGTTTCCTGGAACTGACTGTTGGCTACAAGGCCGCAGATAAAGTTTGTTTAGAGAAAAACAAAATATGGGAAAAAAGAGTTAAGCACTGCTCTATTTGGGGTTTAATACTCCCACACATACTTGAGTGGGAGAAAGGACGACCTTCTAGAACTTTCCCCCACTCTGGTAACAGAGGACAGAAATGTTTTAACTCCATCTAGTGACAGATGAGTCATTAACTTAGATTAGTCCAGTTGTTCCAAGCTGGAGTGATAATGCCAAAGGGAGACGCGGTGTCCAGGAAGTTGGAATATGGGGAGAAGGCACATTTTCAATTCACCTCTCAAGTTTTAAAAGATTAAAACTTCAGCTGTTTAGTGTGACTCCTCAACATTACTTCATTCTTTAAACGAAGATAAATTTGGCATCCACTCAGTATAAATGTTCAAGTTCTTCAAGTTGCATGTGTTATAATCATGTAATGCTAAGTTTAAAATCTTTCTGGATATAAGTAACAAAACAACGTCTAGTGTATTGTTGTTAAGCTTTACATTCTATTTTCCCTTTTTTTGATTATTTACCAGTATACTAGTGATAGTGGCCAGGTTTATTGTTGTTTTTTGCTTTGTTTGTGGGTTTTTTTTTTTTTTTGGTTGGTTTTGGTTTTCATTTCTTCTCTGTGTGTGTATGTGTGTAGCTGGGGATTGAACCCAGGGCCTTGTGCCTGCTAAGTGTGTGCTCTACCAATGAGCTACACCCTTAACCTCCCTAGACATTTTGTAGAAAGTAGAGTGGTAAAACTGAAGGGAAGCATCTATTGTATTATTGAGCTTCCAGTTTAATGAAAAGAAACAGTTGGTTCAGAGCTAGGATCCATAATATAAAACCTTCAATCTTGTCCTAAAGGCAGAATTTCTTTTAATTTTTATAGTTTTGGCCTCTGGCTAATAGAATTAAATACTTGGCTGAAATTTGACTTTCTTACAAAATATCATTCCCAATTCTCTGCTCAGCACAAACACAGTCCTTTTCTGAAGATTCTATCCCTTACATCCTTTGAAGATAAAACTACGCTTTGTGGTGTTTTAAATATTCATTTTAAAAACAGAGTGCATTTTACATTTTCTCGCAATTCTCTTTTCACAGAAGTGTCCCCTTCTCCATCTCTCAAAAGACTTATGGACACAGACTTACCATTTACACACACACACTTGTACACAAATTACCAAACACCCTTGAGTTTCTTTATGTTAATTGATCAAAGTTATAAAAAGAAATGCTGCTGAGAAGATTTTCCTATTATATGCACATATCTCTTCTGTCCCTTTCTGTCCTCCAAACATGCTTTATGTATGCAATTCCAAAGAGGTGAATACAAGTCTTTTTTTTTTGCTTAAAAATTACTTAAAGTCTAGTTCAACAACTCCTATTCTTCAGGATTATTCCACAATTGAGAATAAATGTCTTTACCAACAGCAAAGTAAAAGCAAATTCCTCCTCTTTTGCCTTATTTCATATTTTATTGTCCTGTGTTGCCTAATAATACATTTTATGAATATTGAAGTTAATATTGCTCTGTGTTGTAGAGGCTAGGCCATGTACATTGTAACATAATTTGCAATCCCTAAGAGATATCCGTTCAGGTCAGGTAAACTTTACTTTTTGTTTTTTTTTCTTTTTCCTCAATGTAGGAAAAGAAAGAAAGAAACAAAACAAAATAAAAAAACAGGGGCTGGGGTTGTGGCTCAGCGGTAGAGCACTTGCCTAACACTGTGAGGCCCTGGGTTTGGTCCTCAGCACCACATAAAATAAAATAAAGATATTTGTGTCCATCTACATATAAAAAATACATATTTTTTTAAAAAGCAGAAAATATTATTAAAAACAACTATGTTGAAGCCTGGTGTGTTGGTGCATTCCAGAGGCTTGGGAGGCTGAGGCAGAAGGATCACAAGTTCAAAGTCAGCCTCAGCAAAACCAAGGCACTAAGAAACTCAGTGAGACCCTGTCTTCAGATAAAATACAAAATAGGGCTGGGAATATGGCTCAGTGTTCATGTGCCCCTGAGTTCAATCCCTGGTCCTCCCCCAAAAAACAATGATGTGCATTGTGGGAGCTGATGATAACTCATACTTTTTTTTTTCTGGTGGTGTTGGGGATCAAACCCAGAGCCTCCACACATGCTAGGCAAGTATTCTACTGCTAAGCTACACTCCTGGCCCAATATGGACTTTTAATGTTCCTAGCAAGGTTAGAGTTGACCTGAGCTGAGGCCTGGGGATTGCTTGCTGACATACAGATGTGATGTTCACAAATCAGAAAAGTTAGTGATGAGAGCAAATACTATTATCACAGGATACTATTAAAAAATAACTTAATAAAGTCTAGCATTATTAAAGTACTAGAAATGTTGGCATATGGCCAGCTGAGCCCACTGTAAAGAATTCATTTTGCATGTTTAATCTATAATAACAATAAAGACAATACAAATTCTCAAAAAATCTTTTGAAGTTTTCCTGGTCAATAACTGGTTAGAGAATATATTAGTTTTTCCTTGTTTTATTTTTAAAGACGTTTCAAAGAGCACACATAAGTTTGTCAAGTAAAAGAAGTATTTATAACACAGATTTAACTACATCTTTGAAAATACATAATTATTCCAGTTAGGCAAACTTCAAGCTTTATTTCCTTAGAAGAGAGATTTGCAGCAATTTCTGTGTACTTCCTGAAATGCTTCTGTTTAAGTACCCAAATTAAAGGAACTTTGGAATGGGCAATCAGTAGGTTCTCTGTAATCCTGAGGTGGTGTTTGTATGCAATAGGCACTCATAAGACACAGGGGAAGTACTACATTTCTGTTGTATTTTCTCAAGAGGAATAATACAGGAATATACTCTTCAGAAGTCTATCAGTGTTCTTTTTTTTTTTTATAAGAGAGAGAGAGAGAGAGAGAGAGAGAGAGAGAGAGAGAGAGAGAGAGAGAGAATTTTAATATTTTATTTTTTAGTTATCGGCAGACACAACATATTTGTTGGTATGTGGTGCTGAGGATCAAACCCGGGCCGCACGCATGCCAGGCGAGCGCGCTACCCCTTGAGCCACATCCCCAGCCCTCTATCAGTGTTCTATTTAGATGGTTTTTTGAACATAGGACAACGCTGTATATCTGGGCCACACCATTTCTTTTTTCTTTTTTTTTTTTTTTTAAAGAGAGAGTGTGAGAGAGAGGGACAGAGAGAGAGAATTTTAACATTTATTTATTTTTTCTTAGTTCTCGGCGGACACAACATCTTCGTTTGTATGTGGTGCTGAGGATTGAACCTGGGCCGCACGCATGCCAGGCGAGCGCGCTACCGCTTGAGCCACATCCCCAGCCCCCCCACCATTTCTTTCACTCTGCCTGCAGAATTGCAGGACCCTGAGTCAACTCCAAGTTCAGGGAAATGGTTCCCTCTGAGTCTGATAATCTGCTCCTCCCCAGCATGGCTCCCATATTCATTTCCTCCAGCTACCTCTAGGCACCTTGTTCTCCATGCCTCCCTCCAGCCCCTCAGGTGATTATCGCCCTCTGCCCCTGGTCCTTGGCAGATGGTCACAGTACTGTCTGGCCCATTATCTTTGGACCAACCAAGCCACTAGCCTTGGTTTTCCTTACTTGGGAGTCCTTCCCACCAGAGGTTTCTCAAGCTCTTTGAAACACATCTGGTGGTGAGACCTCCTTAGGCTTGGTTGAATTTGCAATGGTTTAGGCTGGTCTAGGGGCCCTTAGTTATATAAAGATCAGGACTATCATGATCAATCAGTGACCAGCTACATGTATTTGGCAGTATTTGGCAAGGCTATAGAAAAAATAAGAAGTGAAAGAAAGAGAGGAGAAAGGAAGAAAAGAAGTAAGGAAGGAAGGAAAAAAGGGGGAAAGGAAAGGAAAGAGAAAAGGACTGGGCATTGAAAAAATCCTAAAAGGTACCTATAAGAACTTTATTGCTGGGCTGGGGATGTGGCTCAAGCGGTAGCGCGCTCGCCTGGCATGCGTGCGGCCCAGGTTCAATCCTCAGCACCACATACCAACAAAGATGTTGTGTCCGCCGAGAACTAAAAAATAAATATTAAAAATTCTCTCTCTCTCTCTCTCTCTCTCTCTCTCTCTCTCTCTCTCTCTCTCCCCTCTCTCACTCTCTCTTTAAAAAAAAAAAAAAAAAAAAAGAACTTTATTGCTGCCAGGTGCAGTGGCATCCCTGTAATCCCAGAGACTCAGGAGGCTGAGGCAGGAGGATGGCAAATTCTGAGGGTGGTGTAGAATTTGCCATTCTCTGCCACTTAGCAAGACCCTGTCTCAAAATAAAAAATAAAAAGGGTGGGGGATGGAGCTCAGTGGTAAAGCACTTCAGAGGTTGATCCCTAGTGTCTCAAAAAAAGAGGAATGTAAGACTAGGGATGTAGCTCAGTGGTAAGGCTCTTGCCTAGCTTAAATGTGGGATTTGACTTCTAGCACCCTGGGATTTGACTTCTAGCACCTCAAAAAAAAAAAAAAAAAAAAAAAGGAGGAGGAGCAGGGGAGAGGGAGAGCCACACAGAATCTCACCAGCTCCACTCACACCCCATAGAATCTCCTCCACTGTATACTGGGTACTTTCCTTTGAGGGAATATGGTCAAAACAAAACCAGGAAAAAGAAAACAGATGAGAGCATTTGAGTTTTAATGTCAAAAGCTACAAAATTAATTGTAAAAACAGAAAGGTGTTGCATAGATACTTGTAAAATAACTTTTCTTGAAAATAGGCCAGAGGAAGTCAAGGAAGGCTGAGGTGCAGACAGAACTAATCACAGCCAGAAGTAGCCAAGATCAAGAGAACTCAGCCTCATCCAGGGCAGGCGCCTCCTATCTATCACCTGCACCAGGGAGCCACATGAACACCAAGTCAGTGCCCAGGGGTTCTTGTTAGTGTCCTGCGGAAGCCACCAACCAAGAGAGTCCAGTCAGCCATCTGTGGCCAAGACGTTCCCTACTTGACACAGCGTTCTCTTCAATGGCTCCAAATAATATAAGAAGAGATAATGTCAGCTCAGTTTCCTACTTGCATTGAATGAACGTGAACCCTAAGTAAAATCATCACTATCTCTCCTTCAACATATGTCTATTGGGGATTCTCCAAGTCCCTGTCAGTCTAACAACTAAGGCCCTGTCAACATGGCTGCCCAGTTTGTGTCAAAGTGAGGTGTTGCCACCAACCCCACAGGCTGGGAACTTTCTCACCCTCCCCACAGCCCCTCCCCCACAGCCCCCTGCACCTCCTGAAAATCAACCTCGCCCACAGCTCTGAGTCTTGACTCCCGGCTTTCAGCAGCTCAATGTCTACTCCAATGCATGTCAGATTGCTTTGGTTCCCATACAGCTTTTTCTCCTTAGGAACATACAACACTGGGGATTAAACCCAGGAACACTCTACCACTGAGCTACACCTCCAGTCCTTTTTATGTTTTATTTTGGGAAAAGGTCTTGCTAAGTTGCTAAGGGTAGCCTTGAACTTGAGATCCTCCTGCCTCGGCCTCCCTAATAGCTGGGATTACATTTGAGAATTTTAGGCCAAATGGTAAAAAAAATAAATAAAAATTAACGCATTGCCAAATTATCGTGGGAAGAGTTTAAGACCTTCCCCAAGAATGACTACCTGCTTCTCCCATGCTCACTAACAGATATGAACATTATAAGCAAAAAAGATTCAATAAGTTTGGAAAAAAGATACATTATTGTGCTTTGTTTTCATGTTTTTAAACTCCCAGTAAGGTTTTTTTTTTTTAATTTATTTGCCATTTTATATTTTCTTTTGCAAACTAGCCATGTATCTCATATTTCTGTGTTCTTTCATATGCCTCCAAATTATAAGGAAGTATTTTTTCAACTAGTAGAGGAATAATCCCTTGAGAGGTCAAATTCTGAAGAAACTTTCTAATTTCTCTTGAAATTGGGACACACACACACACACACACACACACACATACACACGACTAACTCCTGTCCCTCCTCTGCATGGAATTCCCACTGTAGTAATTTTTTCAGCAAAATTATGAAACCCTAATAAATCTTGGGGCTCTATGGGGCTCAGTTTGCCCAAAGAATCATAATCCAAAAATGACAAATGGTCATTTTTAAAGATTTTTGACATTCATGTTAAGAGAAAAATTTTGTGGTGTCCTACATTTAATTATAAGAGCCAGAGAAAAGAGGGAGGAGAGATGAAGATCAGTAAATTAGTCAACTCTAGACCAGGCACAGTGGTCACAATCCTGTAACCCTAGCAATTTGAGAGACTGAGAAAGAAAACCACAAGTTTGAAGCCAGCCTGAACAACTTAGCAAGACCCTGTCCAAAAATAAAAATTGAAAAGGGCAAGGGATGTGGTTCAGTGGTCCAGCGTCCCTGGGTTCAATCCCCAGTACCACAAAAATATACAGAGAGATAGATAAAAAATTAATAAGCTGTAGGCCAAAAAAAATGAGATTCTTATACTCATGAATGTCTGTTAAAACTTAAATTCAAATCCCATCATGAACCTTAAGACACCACTATATCCTGCTTGAGATTGAATTTGGGGATACAGAAAAAGAAAGATACACTGAATCTCAAAAGAGAAGCACCCACAAACTGTTGGAATGCAGGAAACACCCATGAACTTGTGAAATGCAAAACAAACAAGCCCCTCTCTTTTATAACCCAGAAGGGGTTCAGAGCTCCCCGGGTTTTCCAGATCATACTTTAGGAACTAACTGGACTATGTGATGTATTCTTGTAACTCCAGCCCTCCAGGAAAAAGGAGGCCAGGACACTTGAACTCTGTCCCTTGGCAGAGGTTTTAGAGAGATGGCAACAGCAGGTTGTCAAACTTTAATGATACTTTTAGTATCACTTGCCTCCCTTTGCTACCTGTCAATCTTAGAATCTTGTTTTTCTCAGGTAGTGTCCCACTGAGAACAGAATGTGTTCACAGTTGACTCCCAAATTGACCTTTTGCTTTTTTTTTATGAATAGTATTTGTGTTTTGGTTAGTGTGAACTCATATCCCAGATCTGAGGTCTGAACCTAGACCTAGCATGGCCTCAGCACACTGGTGATGCCCTGTCAGTAGATTTTTTTTAATTGGTTCTTAGTTATATATGACAGTAGAATCCATTTTGATAAGATTATACAAGTATGGAATGCATATTATTCTAGTTAGGACCCCATCTTATGGATAGACATCACGTTGGGATTCACTTAGGTATTTTTATATGTACACATAGGAAAACTATGTTAAATTTAATCTGTCTTTCCTATCCCCCTCTCTTCCTTTCATTCCCTTTTGTCTAATCTACTGAACTTCTCTTCTCTTTTTCCTCTACCCCACTTTATTGTGGTTTAGCTTCCACATATCAGTGTAAACATATGACCTTTGATTTTGGGGGATTGGTTTATTTCTCTTAGCATGATGTTCTCTAGATCCATCCATTTATTGGCAAATGTCATAAAGCCATTCTTCTTTATGGTTAAGTAATATTCGATTGTGTATATGTACTACAATTTCTTTATCCATTCATCTGTTGATGGACACCTAGATTGGTTCCATAGCGTAGCTATTGTGAATTGAGCTGTTGTAAACATTGATGTGGCCACATCACTGTAGTATGCTGATTTGAAATCCTTTGGATATACGTCAAGGAATAGTATAACTGGGTCAAATGGTGGTTCCAAAATTCTTAGTTTTTTTGAAGAATCTCATACTGCTTTCCAGAGTGGTTGTACCAATTTGTAGTTCCACCCATCATGTATGACCATTCCCTTCTTCACAGTAGAACCATAGAATCATTGTTACAGTAGAATCATTGTTACATGGTTACCACATAATGGTTGCATCCCGTTTTTTTTTTTCAGTCCAAGAATTGGTTTATAACCTTTCATCACATAATTGTCACATGGTATGATTCTGTTTGTCCAACTGCTTAAAAGGTAAAGAGAGCAGCAATGCATTCACCAGTGACGTGTGGATATGCATTTGTCTCTAGTGCATTGTCTTCACTGCGATCCTCAGGCCTAGAATTCTTCAGCACACACCCATTGTCAATGTATTTCCCAAAGCCAATTTGTGTGGTTTGTTTCCAGCCCTGAAGTACTAATAGTGTTGCCACTCAACTGGATGAAGAGCCACAGGGGAAAGGGGAGCAGGCAGGCAAAGCAGCTATGAGCAGGTCACATGATAGGGTAATACTGGCATCGCCCTGTGGTGGCTACACCGCACAGCTCTCTGCAGTGATGTGTTAACAGGCAACACATTTCTTTCTGTTTCTGGGTGAGTCCAAAAACTACTCTGCGGGCTTCAAGCTAAAAGTCATTATACTCACTAAAGAGCGTGGAAACAGCAGCAGAAAGAGTTTTAAGTGAGTAAAGTTTTTTTTTTCTTTTTTTAAAGCTTCACATAATGGTTGCACCCCATTATTTTGCAAAAATGTTTGGCATAGAATCTGCGACAATTATACATAGCCGGATACGGTTGCACTGGTCTATAAACCCAGTAGCCTGGGAGGCCAAGGCAGAAGGATTGCAGGTTCAAAGCCAGCCTCAGCAACTTAGGAAGGCTGTAAGTAACTTAATGAGACCCTGTCTCAAAATTTAAAAAAATAAAAAAGTCTGGGGATGTGGCTCAGTGGTTAAGGGTCCCTGGGTTCAATCCCTGTTACAAAAAAAAAAAACCTACAGAAAGAAAGAAATACCATACACAAAGGCAAGCCTAGGGAAAATGTGCAAAAAATCCATTAATTCTGCCCGATTCTACCTCTAGTTCAATCTCTAGCTGCTGACCCTCTGAAATGTTAGCATCCCAGGTCAAGGGGTTGCTATCGTTCCCTTTATAGATGGCCCACATTCTCCCTTGAGTTTGTATCTGCTTTCCTAAATAAATCTGCCTGTGTCTCTGACTAGTCCACATGGAAATTCTTTCCCATCATTTAGGCCAAGGTTGACACTTGTTCTAGTTGAGCTCCCTTCTCTGGAACGTCTCCAGTGACATGCAACTCCAACTGAGAAGCAACCCTCAATTCTTATGTACTGCCCTCCTAACCCAGAGCTTTCCCCTGGCTTGGTGTAATCTGAACCTCTTATCTATAGCAAATGTGGGTGGATTCAACATAAATAACATATGCCTTCCGTCCCTAAACTTCCATTATAAAATAATATTCTTATCACTGCAACCCCAGCCCTCTCTCCTAGATCTTTGTCATGAAGCTCAGCTTTGCCTCTAGGACTGAGTCCTCTCCCTCTTTTGTATTTGCCTATCATGGTTTAGCAGACATTTTTCCAACTGCAATACGACCTCGCTGCTGGAAGTTGTAAGAACTTGTCCCAAGTCTTTTTTGGCTCGCATCTAGAATGGCTCAATAAACCCTTGAATTTCAGAAATCCCTCAGTTTCAAGACTTTTGATTTAACATTTCTATATTACAACAACCATAAAATGGGATCCAATTCATAGCTCAGCACAGGCAGTTTAAGCCCTTTTGAGCAGCTGAAGGAGAACCCAACCCTCTAACACCTTCCCTCTGACCTGCTTCCTCAATAGACTTTTTTTTGTTCTCTCTTCCTCATTCTCTCCTATCTTTTTTTTTCTTTTTTTTAGTTGTAGATGAACACAATACCTTCATTTTATTTATTTATTTTTACCTGGTCCTGAGGATGGAACCCAGTGCCTCATCCGTGCTAGGCAAGTGCTCTGCCACGGGGCTACAACCCCAGCCCTCTCTCCTAGATCTTTGTCATGAAGCTCAGCTTTGCCTCTAGGACTGAGTCCTCTCCATCTTCTGTATTTGCCTATCATGCCCAGATCCTTCCTCCCTGTTTCCCTGATTTGGGTATTTAAAGAAGGGTAAGTAACAGGTAACAAACAGATGTGAGTAGCAGAAACACGGAGTTAAGTGGCTAATCTACAAACTGGACCCACTGTGCCAATCCTCACGTGCTTTCTTTTAAAAAGCAATTTACCTGAAGCCCTGCTGGCTTGTCAATAGGATATGCTACATTCCTCAACAAACAACCTGGTACCTGAAGAGAAATGCAGGCCTGAAGTATCAATGAGAAGCACACAAGTTTCTTTGAAGGGGTGGTGGTGGGGAAGGGGTTGTAACTTTTACACAGACTGGATTCCAGAATTAGAACCAGTCAGCGTGGGCCAAAGTGACCAGAGTAGCCTTGGATCTTCAGCATGTCAAATCTCCCTTCCCTGGGTTAAGACCATGAGAAGTGGGGACTTGAAATTCTGACACAATCCTGTTGTCAACCAAAAGTCAAAAGGTGAACCTAGGTGGGACTCTCTGGAAAATTCCCTGCCCTCCACCCCCCTGAAACTGGAAGGCAGGAGGGATACCTAGTCCCTCTCTGAGAGGACTGACTCCCTCCCTTGAGATTGTCCTTTTTTTCCCCTTTTCCTATTCCTTCTAATAAATTCATGCCTGCTACTCTGAGCCACATGTCTGAAATCCCCAACATGATTGAAAGAACTGAAAACTGATGCCTGGGTTCCATGATGGATTCTTGCCCTGAAATAGTAAGGAAGAAGGGCTGGGGCTAGGGCTGAGTGGTAGTGCACTTGTCTAGCAAGTGTGAGGCACTGGGTTCGATTCTCAGCACTGCAAATAAATAAAATAAAGGTCTGTCAACAACTATAAAGAAAATATATTTAAAAGGAAAAAGGGTAAGGAAGATAACTGGGCACATTCTCCCCTGGAAGTATTTGTTCAACACTTGACAAAGAGCACCAGGAAAAGCTCACCACTTCCTAACATGGAAATAGCCCCACCCTGGAGCACTAACACTTAACACATTAAGTCTATTGACTCCCACCTTGACGTTCATTCCTGCTATCCTCAGCCAGCTCCCCAAGTATACCTGCACCAGTCATTTATTCTTCCAAGTTTATGCATTTTGTCCCCTGACTTTGGCTGCTGTAAATACTAAAGGGGGAGGGAATGACACTTCCTGCCAACATTCTTTTCATTCATAACTTAACCCTTAACCAATCAGTTCTTCCCCTGTGGATCAGAATTAAATCCCAAAAGACAGATTTCCTCGTTGAAAGGAAGTTATAAACAAGAAAAATCAAGACTTTGTTAGACATGTCCCTTTTACCAGAATGAGACATGGAAGGGACATTGTTGTGGTGTCCTGCTTATGAGTCACAGGTTAGACAATAGTCAGAGTCTGTAGGTAGCCAAGTAATTTATAATTACTTATAAAACAATTGTTACCTCTTTATCTTTCTTTCCATTACTTTCATCCACGCCCTTTGGCACACATAATACCCCACAAGTAAACAATTTCTTAATTTAGAGAGTTCAAGATTTTGGTCTTCCAGGATGGGGGTGTAGCTCAAGAGTAATGCACTTTTCCTAGCAGGTGTGAGGCACTGGGATCAATCCCCAATACCACAAAATGAAAAAGTAAGATTTAGTTTTTCTATTCACTTTATTTCTTTGAACAGATTCAATTCATTCATTGCTGTCTTCAATAGTTAAATGCACAATTTTGTTGATACCAAGTCATTATGTAACACTATACATATTTACATTGCTTATTATCCATATGCTCCAATGGGTGTATTGGAGCATATGGATAATAATGCTTTTTGGGTTTTAGTTCCATACAGCTAAATTGTATGGAGCTAAAACCCAAAAAGAAAAAAACTTAAAATAAATAACTCAATATATTCTTCATTTACTAGTAGCGAAGCTGAATTGTGCTTTGACATTCACTGCAAAAGTTCATCTTTCTTAAATGCTAGCCTGATAGATTATTTTTAAGCTTTAGATTTGGGTGTTTTATATATATATTTATTGATGGACCTTTGTTTTATTCATTTATTTATGTGAGGTGCTGAGGATTGAACCCAGTACCTCACACATGAAAGGCAAGCTCTCTACCACTGAGCCACAATCCCGGCCCAGATTTTTGTTGTTGTTATTCATTTTTGTTTTGCTTTTGAATGATGAGGATCAAACTTAGGGCCTTGCACATGGTAAGCAAGTACTTTATCACTGAGCCATAACCAGAGCCTAAATCCTAGATTTGTAAGCAAATTTATGAGAAAGATTTCTTGACTTATTCATATCATATATTAAATCAACCTATTTTTATAGGGTTCAAATCTATATAAATTATTATTAAAAGCAATAATGAAAAAAAATAATTATTATTAGTGGTCCTGGGGATTGAGCCCAGGTGTGCTTCGCTACTGAACTACATCCTAGACCTTTTTATATTTTGAAATAAGATTTCACTAAGTTTCCAAGACAGGCCTTGAAATTGTAATCCTCTTGGCTTAGCTTCCCAAGTTATTAGGATTGTATGTGTGCACCACCACACCCAACTAGAAATTATTTTATGGGAGCCAAAAGATAAAATTTATGCAAAATACTCACTGATCAGTATTCTTAAATATCAGAATTACTAGCAGCAAATATTAAACTGTACAACTTAAAGAAAAGAAATGATCTCACAATTCCCTGAAGAGTAGGGAGAAAATATTAAACTTTTATTACTTTTATTTTAACCATAAGAAAGAAATTAAGTTTTAATGAAACATTTTGATGGGCACAGACATTCTCCTTTAAGCTTTTCATGCTAAAGTAAAAATGATACAAATAGTGTAAGGAAAACAATATGGGAACCAACTATTGACAAACAATTTTGGAAGATGCATAAATCACATTGTAGAAGAATTTAAGAAACAAGTGTTAAAGCAGACTGCACAGTGTAAGAGGCTTCCTATGTAGCTGGAAGAAAAAGATGATGATTTTAGTGTCTGGACTTATGCTGGATTCTGCTTTAATTAAATACCAGAAGTGATGTCTGTGTTTCATTGAAGCAGTGGTGATCAGCGGAAGACATACTGCCACCTTGGAACATGTTGAAATAGAAGGGGTGCATTTCTTGGACATTATTGTGATTGAGCGGCTAGGGACACTAGAAGTCCTGCTAGGCTTGGGATGGTCTAAGACAGTGAAGAATTATCTCATCAAAACCCTACTAATTAGGGCCAGGCACAGTGGTACATGCCTGTAATCCCTGCAGTTTGGGAGGCTGAGGCAGGGGGATTATGAGTTCAAAGCCAGCCTCAGCACCTTAGAGAGGCCCTAAGCAACTCAGAGAGACCCTGTCTCTAAATAAAATATAAACAAGGACTGGGGATGTGGCTCAGTGGTTAAGTACTCTGGTTCAATCTCAGGTACCAAAAAAATTTCAAAACAACAACAAAGCCTACTAAATCTACTTTTCTGAGTCTAGAATCTAACTGTGCTTTACATATAAATCCAAAATACTGTTTACACATTTCTCATAAACACTACATTTTGCAGGGAGGGAAAATGTTACTGGAGTACAAATTGAGAAAAATTATACTTTATTTGTTTGGAATTTTGCTTTAAAGTTACCAACAAATCTCATTCATTCAATAATCCCAAATGTACATATATACATGCATACTTTTTAAACTAGAGATTGGACTCAGGGGTGCTTAATCATTGAGTTATATCTTAGTCCTTTTTATTTTTTATTTTCAGATAAGGTCTCACTAAATCACTGAGGTCTTGCTAAATTGCTGAGACTGCCCTTGAACTTACAACCTTCCTGCCTTGGTCTTCTGAGTCACTGGGATTACAAGCTTGCACCACCCCACCCAGCTATTACCCATTTTTGACAATATGAATGAATTTAATTCTGAGATAATAAAGGGGATAGTGCAACAATAAAAGGGCGTGTTGCTCTGATAGGGTTGAGAACTAGTGAAATAAAAGAAAGATGTACCAAAGGAGAAAAATACATCATCTGTACATAGATTTCCATAATGAAAACAATACTTTATGCAGAAACTATATTGATGCACCACTGCATGAAGAGGTCTTTGGCTGGAATGTACCTTGGAATCTAGGATAAGAATACAGAGAAGTCTCCAAAAATACATTTTTTCCCCTACTGCTTTTACTAGCAAGAAGCTCTCGTAGCACACAAGTTGAAGGAGTTAGTAACATACAAAATTGCGACAAGACTTCATTGATCTATGGTTAATTTTAGGTGTCATTTTGACTAGGCTAAGGGATACCAAGGTAGCTAGTAAAACATTTCTTCTTAGTATGTTTGTGAGGGTGCAGTCTGGGGGAGATTTGCATTTGAATCTGGTGGTATGGTGAAGCAGGCCTGTAATTCCAGCTATTTGGGGAGGCTGAGGCAGGAGAATCACAAGTTTGAAGTTAGCCTGGAAAACTTGCTGAGATCCTGTCTCAAAACACACACACACACACACACAAAACAAATCACTCTCACCAGTTTGGTTGAGAATCATCCAATTCCTTGACAGAACAAATAGGCAGAGAAAGCATAAATTTGCGCTCTCCTATCCTTGGATCTGAGCTCCTTGTTCTCAGACCTTGAGGTTTATATTGCTTTCCTGCTTCTTCTGCCCTTGGTCTTGAACTGAAGCTGTTCTACCAGCCTTCCGGTAGAAGGTTCTACAAGCTGTTCTAGAAGCTATTCTAAGCCTTCCTTGTGCTTATAGACAGCAGACTATGGGACTTCTGAGCCTCCTAATTGATAAGTCAATTCATAATAAATTCCAGTTTTATGTCTCTTTATATACTATTGGTTCTATATCTGTATGTCGAGTCTATAATTGAGAGTCAAAATGTAAGTTTAGTAGATTGTTCCACTAGGGGGGAAAATATGTGTGTGTGTGTGTGTGTGTGTGTGTGTGTGTGTGTGTGTGTGTGTATACACACATGCATATCCATATACTTTTCCCCTTCCTACTTTTTCCTTACAGGGAAGTTCTGACTCTTGGGATTGTCCTGAGCTCATCCTAAGCAGAGGGATGTCAGAGATGCTGTTGCTTCACCTGGGGCGTAGGGGAAGACTGTCTTGACTGCCTTACACACTAGCCTAAGGCATGATTTTGAAAATGTACCTTGAATACAAGTCTGGAAAACAATACCATCAACAGTTTAGCGTGTGTTCACAGGATGACCTTTCTACTGCAAAAATGAAAAATGATGCAGGGAGATGAAAATGTTTTCCAAACCCCTTGGCCATTAGCAAATGTTTGCCAAGAAAACACTTCCACAATTCTCTGGAGGCCTTAAATGATTAGAGAGCACGCTGGCAGGGATCCGAGTGGCTCTTACCCTGGGAAGTTTGACTATTATTACTATCATTAAAGAAACCTTTGTAACGAGTCTTTCTACTTCTATTCTCCTGTCTTAATGGAAAACATTTGCTGATACAACAAACATCACTTTCTAAATCTAAACTAAACAGGGAGAGTGTAAAACCAAAGAAATCTCTGTGGAAACATATTACTTGGAAAAGGCAGAGTACTAATATGTAACCAACAGAGTCTGAGGCTGGATGATTTTGGGAATAGAGGTAGAAGATCTGATTTCAACCAGCACTGCAGTCAGTGAACTAAAAAGGTCAATTGCTTGTGACTTTTTTTAGGTGAAGGCCAAGACACAACTTGATGGGAAAGAAATTTTGTCTTTTAATTGTGACATGAGAATTAGTGTGGTACATGAACTGGTGTAACAGTGGTTGAACTGCACCCTACAGGCTGAGATTGCAAGAGCCTTTCATAAACAAAAACAAGGACAAGGTTGTTTAGTTCAAGTTTAAAACTGTAACACTAATGTAACTACTTGGGACCTGCTGATGTCCTCATTAATTCATCTCCCTATCAAACTTATATTTTCAGGGATGAACTAATGCCCTTGCAGAACAAGGTTCTTCCATGTTTAAATATAGGCAGAATTCGATCACTTTCATCACCTCTGTGACTATCACTCCATCCTTGCTTGGACAACCACTTCCTGTTTTGATGTTCTCATCTTTGCCCCCATATTCAGTTCTCTGTGTAGCCGTCACTATGGTCCTTATAAAACAAAAGGCAGATCATGTCACACTTCTGCCCAAAGTATTCCATATCAATTCATATTAAATCCAAACTCCTTTCTCCTCAGGGACCTGCTCCACCAGGCTCTGCCTCCAATCTCCTGTCACTGGTCTGGCTCACCCTGCTCTCTTCACCTCTGCTGCCTTATTCTTCCTTGAACACATCACACACATTCCTACCTCATAACCCGTCCCTCTGCATGGATGCTGTTTCCCTAGGTTGTCAGCAAGCCTTGCTCCTTTTCTTCAGCTTCAGTGCCACTTCATCCAAGAAGCCTTCTCTGTAATCTCCCCACCCTGGAATCCTCCTGGTCTTTTTACTTTTTTTTTTTTTTTGCACTGGAGATTGAACCCAAGTGTGCTCTACCACTGAGCCACATCCCCAGCCCTTTTTATATTTTATTTGAAAGACAGGGTCTTGCTAAATTGAGTAGGGCCTCACTGAGTTGCTGAGACTGGCTTTCAACTTGGGATCCTCCTGCCTAAACCTCCCAAGCTACTGGGATTACAAGCACGTGCCACTTACTACTCCTGGCTGTCCTTATCTTTCTCTTTACTTTGTTTTCTATTTCATTATAAGACTCATCACCACCTGACTTATTTTTTGTCTGCTTCACTACAGAAAAGCAAGGCCATCATTTGTTTTTATAATATCCTCAGCTACTAAAACAGTACCTGTAACATAGTGGGCTTTCATAGATGAATAAATGCTTATACTTTAAGTCTAAAAGTAGATAACATGTCAATATGCTCAGATAAAATATTTCCGCTTTGAAAGAAATGTTTCAATGTTTCATTTTTATGTATTTTGGATTCCAGAGCTATTACTTTCTTGAACTCATTTTTTACTGAATAATTTATTTTGAGACAACTGCTTACAGTTGCTTTTATATATACCATAATTCGATTATTGCAACTATTTGGCATATGATTGTATTCTAAAAATTATTCATTTAAAAATGCCTTTTGCATTTTTGCTTGTTTAATAATCACGTTAGTTTGAATGTGCAAATCTATGAAAAAATACAATTAAAAAAAGTAAACACTGAAAATACAGAGATATTTTAAATAAGACATTAGATAGGGAAAGTTAGATCCCTTTGGGACTGTTGCTTATGAAAAAGCTTGACAGGGACTGGCTGTGTGTGAGACTTCTCTTTGGTGTTGCAATTGGGGCTACAAGCATCAGTGTGTCATAGTTAACATCCCACAACCTGACTGTTACTGGTAGAAATGATGAAATCTACAAATGGTCCACAGGAAGTTAAAATGAGGATACAGAGATACATTGCTTCTGTATTTCTGTATGCCTGATAATATCCACCCTATTTCTCATTTTGTCTTGAGATTTTTGGTCTTAGCTACTTTCTTATTCTTCCTGCTCCTCCTCCTCTTTTTCTTCTTTTTTCTTGAATTCAACTGCATAGTTCTCATCTTTCATTCAGTTGATCTTAAGATGGCTGAAGTGATTCGGATCCTGGTGCAAATCCCAGTCACTTGAGAGGCTGTAGTCCCAGAGGCTGAGGCAGGAGGATCTTAATTTCAAAGTCAGCCTCAGCAATTTAGCGAAGCCCCAAGCAACTTAGCCAGACCTAGTCTCAAAAGACAAAACAAAAAGGGTTGGGGAAACGGCTCAGAGGTTAAGCACCCCTGGGTTCAACCTCTGGTACTAAGAAAGAAAAAAAAAGTGATTTGTGCCCACAGGTGACTGAAAATAAAATAATTTGCTCTACACTGTGTCTCCAGACAAACATGTGTAGCAGTGAATTACCTAACATTAATAATTATATGTTTGAGAATGAATGAGTGAATGAAATGGTTGGTTGTTAATCTGGTAGACTGAAGGATTCAAGAGTCACAAAGATTAGGTTGGTGAAGGATTTGGGAGAGAGGCAATGAATGTAGGCTCTAACTATCTGAAGTAAAAGGGTACCAGGGGCTCACAGAATCAAGGAGAAGTGAGGGAACAGCAGGAACCAAAGAAGTACAAAAGGTTAAAATACAATCGGGAGGTAGGAAACAATTTCTGTCTGTTCAACCTGGTCAGGGCATAGCTGCTGCTGGGGCTGCTACTACCTCTGCTCAGCGAGCCCAATCCCAACATCCCCAGCTCCCCCATTCCTTAAGATGGGTCCACTTGGCCTATTGGATAAATGGAGTGGTGGTGGGAAAGTAGAGGAATGATCTGCTCTTGTCTTGGAGGTTGCTGCCTACACTCTTGCCAGGATATTTCTCATCTGGGGAGAGGTAATTTTCTGTAAGATAATGGAACTATCACAAAAGATGTTGGCTGGAAGGATGCCAAAATGACCAAGGTGATCTAAATGGCAGATATAAAATGAACCAGAAGAGAAAATTTGGGTTTATAAATTTTACAGACAAGTGTTGTTTTTATTGAAAGCATTATTGCAAATTAACAAAAAAAATACTAATTCACTGTAGGAAAAAATAGGCAATAGACATGAATATATCATACTTAGTAAATTATGCAAATAATAAATATGAAAAATATAGTGATCAACTTTACAATCAGTAATCAAAGAAATGCTGGTTAAAACAAGATATATTTGGATGCATCACGTTTTCAATGACAGAGCATCCCTGGGTTCAATCCCTAGTACCGGAAACAAAATGTTTATAAATGTTGATCCACTTTTCAGAATCTATCCTAAATATTACAAGATCTCAACAAAGATGATAAATACACACGTGTTCATAATATGTAGCTGCAATAAAATTTGAAGATATTCCTCCAAACCATCGATATATCAATAGGGTAAATGATTGTAATATTCTTCAAAAATTAAATTATATTTTAAAGAAAAATATAATGACAATTAAAAGTACTAAAAATATTCTGTGATATCAGCAGGATTCCAAACTGTTTGTATAGCATTGTGTTAAGTCATTAACAAATCTGTATGCATGGAAAAAATAAAAAGAAAATATACCAAAATGTTAACAATGACTGTGTGTGTAGGAGGGTTATAGATGATTTTAATAAAAAAAAAGTTTCTGTGATCTCCAAAACTTTGTATTTTTGTAAAATATAGATGTTAAAATTATAAAAATAAACTCATTACTTTTGTACTCAGAAAAAAAAGAACCATTAAAGAGAATTTAGAATACCACATGTCTAATAAAAACGTGAAATTCATACTGAAATAGCTATATAATAAGATTTCTTAGTCACTTTTTCTTGACATCCCTAAAGATATGAAAGATATGTAAAAGAGTCAACAATCACAAAATCTCTCAGGAAAATAAAAATAATGACATACAAATCAAAGTATTTCTAAAACTCATGCTTGGTAATCCATAGCTTAAGTTCGTTCATCTTTAAACAACATTTGACGTTTTTCTGTTTTATTCCTCTTCCTCAGGGAGGTAGAAATTCAGTTATTCTAAGGGCACTTAATTTGTTTTATTTCTAATTATTGTTAATAGAAAGACCTATTGTTGTTGGTTGGTGCCATATGTTTTAATGGTCCTTAAGATTTGGAGATGCAATTTTATAGCCTGCTGCTTCTCAACCAAAAGTGTTATAATTTCTAAAGACAAGCTTGTAAGAGAGCAGTTACTTGTGTGCATAATACTTATCAAATCATCTGTGACTAATAAAACTTGAGAAAGAGGGGAGGAAAGGGGTGTTTAGCCTTTCAGTAACATGCTTGTTGTAATCTTGCCAAACCCCTCTTAGGCAATACTCTGTTTGCTCAGAGGGCCATGTGTTTAATTGTAAAAATCTGTCAGTATCATAGGATTCAAAAGACATCAATTATTCCTGTCAACAAGGAAAGACTGACGGCTCTGTGACTCTTCCATCATTAGGAAAAGATGTGCTCAAGAGAGAAAAATGTTGACTAGGGAGGGATGAGCAACTATAGGTTACAGGAAGACTGAGTTCCAGACTATAATTTCACTCCCTTCCCCTATTTTGGACTGAAACATGATATTTTTCATTTCATGTAGTGCCATGTGTGCAGTAAGACATTATGTAACTCGTTCAGTCTCGCTGTATAATAGCCATTAAATACTTTTAAAGTGGCCGAGGTTATTAGCAGTTTGGTGTATGGGGAGGGGGGCTTCGTTTCCTTCTGCTTTGGAGGGATGCAATATTGTGTGATGGAGTTGGAATGGGCCTGTATTCAAAATTATATTCGAAAGGGCTGCTATTCAAACCACATGACAACTGGCTCTCTTTTTCTTAAGACTATTCTGAGTGAACTAAAAACGGCAAAACTGCTGTTTCAACAGTCCCATGGGTGAAGTGGGAATTTTCCATGTTTTACTCCCAATTTATAATTTTATGCTAAGATTTCTGAATTATTATCACCCAGCTTTAGAGACATCAAGACACAATTTTCCAATCTCTTGCGACCTAAGCTGGGTGACCTCAGGCTGGTGAGTTCGCTCTTCTCAGCCTCAGTTTTCTTACCTGCAAATGGGCGACAACACCTAAGGAGTTGCAAGACGGTTTATAGGTAAAAAGAACAAAGCTCCTGCTTAAGTATGTCACCTCAGGAAAGATCCTTCCCTTGTTGGTCCGTTGTTTCCTTAATACTTTGGGGCCAGCCGTGGCAACTAGCTGCAATGGACGAGAGTTTGAGACTCTGCGCACAGTTCCTAGAACGGTACTGGTGACACTTGTCCGCTCCAGGGTACTTGATAAGAAGAAGAATGCCGGCGAACATTCCCTGGGTTGCTGCGGTTGATTTATGAAACTTTGGGAGAAGAGAGAATAAGAAACCGGACCAGGAGACTGGCCGGCTGCGGAGTCCCCTGCCCCGCCACGAGCCTGGCCCGGCGCCGCCTCGCCCCACCCCTGCGAAGCCGAGCAGCAAGTTCCGGGCAGCGGCGCCCTCGGGCCTCCCTCCCTCCCTTCCTCTCTCCCTCTACGCCTCCAGCTGTGCCAGCTGCGCCAGCTGCGCCAGAGTCCACACAGTCGGCAGCGCCCGCACAGGTGTCAGCGGCCCCGTCGCCGTGCAGGTAGGAGCCGCGCGGGGCCCGGGCTTGCAGCGCTCCCGGGGGAGCCCAGTTTCCGCCGCCCTCGCCTCTGTCGTCCCTCCTCCCGTCAGCCCCGAGCAGCTGGCCCGCTTCTACCCCAACTTGGGCGGGATCTTAGCAGCTGCGGCGGCGGATGACTCCCTGGTGGCCCCCCGGGGGGCCTCGGGTACCCGCCCACGGACCCAATTCCTGTACAGTCAACGCTGGCAACTTTGGCGCACATTTCGCCGAAGGGGCGGGCGGCCGCTTGGAGCCAGAGCCCAGCTGGCTCCAGCCCGAGGTTAGGGACGTCCTCTGCAGGAGGCATCTCCCGCCGCCCTCGCCGCCGCCGCCGCCGCCGCCGCCGCCGCGGGGCTGGACACCAAGGCAGTGTGTCTGTGTCCCCCGGTCACGTCGCGCGCCCTCCCGTTCGCGTGCGCTGTGGGATGATAGGGATGGCGGTCGCGCTGGCACCAGCATCCCGACCAACCAGGAAGTGCTGCGTTCCAAGACTTAAGAGTCCAGCCCGCCTGAAGCACGGTCCTGGGCGCGTGGCCACACAGCTGCTCGCCACAGGGCCCAAAATGTGATGTGATGATGCAGAGGTGGGGCGGGAGGATGGGGGCCAGGACCAAGGCCTGTGTTTAGGGGCTTGTTCTTTTCACTTCAATTCAAGATATTTGGTACCTAGGTCCCAGATCCAGGAATGAGGTTCTCCAAGCCTTCTGTAGGATTTCTTGATACCCCAGAGCTACCACCACTCCTGTTTGTGCCTTCTTATCTCAGATTATTATCTTCTTTACTTCCTTCATGAAGCACTAAATGCAAGTAAAATCTTCAGGACCACAGTCTGTGTTTGATCATCCTTGAGTGTCTCTCCCAGAATGGGGAATTCTGTTACCTTTCTCAGCCAGGCCTGCCAATTTCAGTATAGCTAACCCTTTTGGATCCTCCAAGGGTGGGGGAGAACTAGGTACCCAGAGACCTCTGAGGTATGTTAAGTGGACTAGTTAATGGTGTTGCAAAGAAAACTAAAGAATGAAGGGAATCTGCTTCAGTTTGAACTGTTAACAGATACCACATTTACATATTGCCTATTTGAATAAGAATCTCTTTTCAGTATTAAATGTGTTGTGACACACATACAAGAGAATTTGTACACAGCCTTTTGGCTTGAATTTGTATGCAGGCTTTGAATGTTGTTTGGGGACCTTTTAACTAATTGCATAAACTCCCAGTCTGGTTTCTTAAGATCCAGTACAATTAACTTTCCACATAAAAACGTGAGTAGTGAAGATTTTGAGGAAATGTCTTTACCATGGTCGTCTCTGTTAGAATATTTACTTACCATAGTGTTAAGAGCTGTAAAATGCTCATTTAGGTTTATTGATTTGCTTATAACCAGGTAGGTGGTCTCTGATTACTTAGTAATTTAAAATTATGGTTATACCATTTGGTTACCTTTAACTGTTACAGGTATTTTTTTTAAAGTTTTTTTAAACTTACTTTTATTGTGGTAATATTTAACATAGAATTTATTCTCTTAACATTATAAGTGTATGTTTAGTGCATTAAATACCTTCATGTCATTTTGCTATCATTTCTACCATCCATCCATAAAATGGTTTTCCCCACTTTGATACTGAGGATTGAATCCAGGAGGATTCTACCGCTGAGCTACCATACTCAGCCTTTTTATTCTGAGAGAGTCTTGCTAAGTTACCCAGGCTGGCCTGAAATTTGTGATCCTCCTGCCTCAGCCTACTAAGTAGCTGAGATTATAAAAATGTGCATTGCTCCCCTCACAACAGGGTTTTAATATCATTTTAAATAATATTTTAATGATAATGATTGCTTTGCAGTCTTTAGTTTTCTCACTTAGTAAGGTGCGAGTCTCTTTTCATAACCTTATGCAACCCCAAAATGTATTTTCCCCTTTTTGTGGATAGCGAGGATTGAACCCAGGGCCTTGTGCATGGTAGGCAAACACTCTACTACTGAGCTACATCTCCAGTCTTCTCATAAATTTGGGGAGATGTGCTTTTAAAGAGGAGAGGTAAAAAGCCACAGCCAGATGGTGTTTATAAATCTTGTCTCCATCAGCAAATGTCTAATACATGACTACTTGAGGGCTAATTTGGGAGCTACTTAAATTTGTGTGTAAAGATTTTTGAAGTTTAGCAGTTAAGAGATAAGAACAGGGAAGGGAGTTATCTGTATGTCTTCCTAACCCTGACCCCTCCTTGGAGCTACATTCCCCACCCTTCTTATTTTTTATTTTGAGACAGGTCTCACTGAGTTACCCAGGTTGGCCTCCAACTTGTGATCCTCTTGCCTCAGCCTTCCAAGTAGCTGAGATTATAGGCGCATACCCAGCAAATGATTGTTAATAGTTCCTCCTCTGAATATCTAACAATAATGCAGTAGTTTTGTCTCCTTTAGCAGTGCAGTAGTACCTATCTAAGCTATGCTTACACTCAGGTTGTGGTATTTTTTCAGTAAATAAAAGCAATTTTGATCAAGTTGGTTTCTGGGTTTAGGGGCTTCCTGAACACCTGGACCTGCAGGAGGACCCAGCACATGAGATGTGGCTCTTTAAACTTGGAGTTAGGCTGAGTCATTGTGTTCACAAGATGTAGCTGTGTAAGGCCTGGTTTAACGTTTACAACCCTTTAAGTCTTAGCACCACAAAGCACAATGTATTTCCCTGGGTGTGGTTAAAAATTGTTGCAGGGTTAAAATGACAAACATACAACCTTAGCAGCCCATAAGTTGTGACACTTCTGCTTAGAAAGGGACTCATACAAATCGCATTTTGTGCTTCAATGGGATCGCATTCCAATGCATTGGTCTCCCTGAATTCACAGTGCAGTGTAAAATCTGGATTCCAGATGTTTTAGTGTTGGGAATGAAACAACAGTTTATGTTATGTAACTGTTTCATAGTGTCAAAAGCTTTTTATCTTTCTGTTGTGAAACGTTCTTAGTTTTTAAATTTATTGGACAAACATTACAGTGACAAAATAAAATGAATTGTTTATTTAATAAACACTAATATGGTCCTTACTTGGTGCCAGACCCTGTGTTAAGCCTTTTACAAACATGAACACATTTACTGCTCAAAACAACCAGATAATCTGATTATTCCCATTTATAGATTTGAGGTGCACATGGGCAGAGCTGGAATTCCATCCTGGACAGCCTCATCCCAGAGTTTTGACACTGCTATCTCTCAAAAACAAAAAAAGAAAAACCAAAACAAGACAACAACAACAACAACAACAAACATAGCCTGCAATTCCACCTAACACCTCTGCAATTCCATATGACATATTCTAACATATACCTTTTGTAGGTTTTTGTTCCCACTTTATCCTTGTCCTTAGGGATGAGTAATTTATATAAATACAATCATAGTGCAACTTTTTTTTTTTTTTTTTTTTTTTTAGTACCAGGGATTGAACCTAGGGGCATTTAATCATGGAGCCACATCCCCAGACCTTTGTGTGTGTTTTATTTTGATACAGGGTCTTGAGTTGTTTAGGGCCTCTCTAAATTGCTGAGGCTGGCTTTGAACTTGAGATCCTCCTGCCTTAGCCTCTGGAGTCACTGAGATTACAGGTGTGTGCTACTGTCCCCGGCTCATAGTGTATCTTGGATGATCATCTCAACTTTATTTTTCATAAAGGAAGTGAAGGTAAGGCATGGTTGTGTCCAGAGCTGGGAGGTTATATTCGGAGGCAGTGAGGCAGCAGCCTGCAGACCCCCTGCTGGGCCAGGCCTTAGCTCTTGACTCAGAGAAGATTGTGGCAAGGTTCCTGGGAGGGTCTGGAAAGGTCAGGTCTGTATTTAGGAGGGGATAAGCTGTATTTGCCCATCAGGAGGGAAGCTCCTCAATGTTTTAACAAATGCTAGGACCACAGTGGAGCTAAACTGCTACACAAGAGCCCTGGCTGGGTCAGAGGTGGGCAGAGTAGAAGCCTGAGGCTGACTCTGGGCCTAGGGCAGGCAGACTTGCTGCTTAGAGCTCCAGCATCCCGGCTTCCTCCCCCAGCTGCTGCTGCTGTTGCCGGAACCCTGGACTCCCCCTCTGGATAAGGGGAATATTTTATTTTGTACTCAATCATTTTTGAGCATCTTGGATCTGAGGTTGGGAGCCTCTTAAAAGCCTGTGACGCACAAAAGAAAATCAGCCAAAAGCAATATGGACATAAAAATAACTTAGTTTAGTTGGTTCTTTGGTTAAAAGAGAGAGAGAGACAGAGATTTCTAAGGGCTTAAATTTATAACAGGAAAATAACGTTCACATTCAACAATGACTTTTTCAGCATAGGCTTTTTCAGACAATACATTTGGAAGAGGGAGAGTAAGAATAAATGGGGGAGGGGCAAGCAAGGAGGAAGTAGCAGGAGGGGCTAAAATAGAAGACAGGGGGCTTCCCACCTTTGTCAGTAATCTGTAGAAAGCCTCCAGGATCCTTACCTCAGGGAAATGCCTTTGAGAAATGTCAAAAGTCATTAAAAAGATCTGTCCTCTGGTTTATCTCTAAGTGATCTTAATGTTCAAGCTGTTCCTAATCAATAAAGCTTGGGGGCAATAAGATACAGTTCTTCCTCCCTATTCTGGTTCTTTGTAGCTCTCTAGAGTGGTAAATATTGTCTTTTATAAGGAGTGGATTTTACATATAGCATGATCTTAGAATCTCTGAGTTTGCGCTTGTGTTATTTACTCTCTGTCTTCTCTGGGAAAAGGTAAGGTTCTTGAGACACAGGCCATGGTTTTGACATTTTTGTGTCTCCTGAACACAGTAGTATACAATAAATGTGAGCAGAATGAAAAAGTGCATTTAATAGATGAAAAGAGATGGTATGATTCATTTTCTTCAAGATTCGTAAATATTTCCAGGACAGAAGATTTTATGGTTAGTGTTTTACTTCTTTCTTTTTTTCCACTTGTGCCATTTAACAGTATTCATTTTTATTGTTCGTTCTCTGCAATGTGTTCTGATGATGGTGTCCTTTGGAATAAGGAAATTGAGTAGGTACAATGGGTTGTAATTGGAGTTCCATGGCTTGAAGCAAAAAACCAATTTCAGATGTATGTTGCAATGGTGGTTGAGATACAGAGCCAAAAGTGACAAATTTAATCAAAGGGGCTAAGAATAGAAAAAATGAAATTAAAGATGATGGTTTATATATATTTTTTCAAAGTTTCTTCATTATTCCCCCTTTGGAATAAAAATGTATAAGATGAAGCAGAACAAAGGCACAGGATTTAGGAATGAAGTATATTTTTGATCCTAAGATAACTGTGACGTCAATTTTTCTTTTTTTCTTTCTGGTACTGGTACTGGGGATTGGAACCAGGGTATTTTACCCCTGTGTTATACCCCTACCTGTTTATTTTATTGATGTTTTGAATTTTGAGACAGAATCTCACCAAGTTGTCCAGGTTGGCCTTGAACTTGTGATCCTCTTTTCTCAGTGGCCTGAGTAGCTGATAGTATAAGCATGAGCCACCATGTCTGGCTTTCAAAAATATTTTTTTAAAAATGGTGAGAGGAGTACGTTGGAATTTCAGCCAGAACCTTAGTATCAAGGGGAAGAATTGACCTGTCAGAATATTGTATATGATAAATATATAAAAGCTAGGCATGTGAAGCAAAGCCCCAACCCTAATCCTGACCCTAGTCCCAGCTCCAAACCTGTCGTTGCCTTGGCTGGAAATGTGAGTGGGTGGGCCTGTGAATAGGCAAACCACATCTGTGAGGCTAGAAAGGCATCATTGGGCCCCCACCTCACTGGAAGGGGTAATAGCTGTCAGCTTCTGCCTAACAATCAGGGAGTCTAGATTCAGATCTAGATTGAGCTCTAGTTCAATATGTAAGTAACTTAATTATTCTGTGCTTCAATTTCCCCACTTGTAAAATGGGGATAAAATAGTATCTATCTCAGATTATTGTGAGGAATGAAGAAAATCGTGCCTGTGAAGAGTTTGTTTAGAATAGAGCCCAGGACATAGAAATGACACAATAAATGATAGGTTCCCCTTTCACACCCTGTCCTCGCCTTTCTTGCCCCAAATCCAGCATGAGTGACATCCAAAATACCAAGCAAACTGGAATTAGTGCTAGCATAGATAGTGATGTGCCGTCCTATGGGAACATGGGCATATGGATGATGAACTTAGTTTTGTGCAGGCGGAATTCTTTTGTGGGGGGTACTGGGGATTGAACCAAGGGGGGCAGTACTACCGAGCCCCATCTACAGCCCTTTATTTATTTATTTTAATTTGGATACAAAGTCCAAGTTGCTTAGGCTGTCCTTGAACTTGCAATTCTCCTGCTTCTGCCTCCTGAGTTGCTGGGATTATATGCATGAGCCACTGCATCCGGTTTTGTGCAGGAGGGATTCTTGAGTGAAAATAGGATTCCTTGTTGTTAGAGAACTCTTAAGTGCAAATGGTGGGAACAGGAGGTAAAGAGAATAATTCTATAGAATGGGCCGAGTGTGCTGACCCTCAAACGCTTTCTTTTCCTAGAAGTAACTTGCCTGCAGCCCTGCCTGGTTTAAGTGGACTGGTATGTCACATTCCTCTGCAAACTACTTGTTATCTGCAGGGGAAATGCAGGCTTGTATCAGTGTCAATAAGAGGAACACAAGTGACCCTGAAGGGAGAGACTTTTGTGACCCTTTTCATAAACTAGATTCTAAAACTCAGGGAGATAAGAATGACTCCTCCTAACCATAAAATCTGTAAGAATTTACGGTTCCAATTAGAACAATTGGCATGGGCCAAGGTGACCTAGAGTTGTCATGGCAGTGGGAACTTGAAAGTTTGATGTCCTCTTGTTGTTAGTCAAAAGTCAAGAGGTGGATCTGGGCGAGGCTCTCTGGAAACTTCTCTGGAATCTGGAGAGCAGGAGAGGCACTCTCTGAGAAGTCCCACTCTCTCCCTTGAGAGCGTCCCCTTTCCCTTTTCTTATTCCTTCCGTAAATGCTCAGCTGTTACTCTAAGTGTCATGTCTGAAATCTTTCTGACTTGAGAGCAAGAATAGGGTTTGAAGAGGGGGGTCTGTGCACTGCCTCCATTTTTTGGAAGGCCTCAGCTCTGTAAAAAATGTGACCGAGATGAAGGGAGGCAGTGAGAAGACTTCTGGCAATAGAGCTGGTTATGGCCAGCGACAGGGAACTGCATGCTTTTGATAATTATAATTTGGGTGTATATGAATTGACATTAGCCAGAACATTGGATTTTTCTTAATTCACAAGCATAGCATGGCATTTCATTGGAGAAGCTCTTTACCAATGGGTGGATATATGTGTAGAGGTGCATTTAAAAAATGTGTTTAGAATTAAGAAGCAATAGGGTGTCCTTTCAAGTTAAGAGTGAACTAGCTCATGCTGAGTTGGAAAAAAATCCTTCTCATCCCATTCTTTAGCTTCACATTAAATGGGAGAAGGGAAACAGTGGCACTGTCAGCTTTATAGAGTTGTGGGTAGTACCTACACACATGCATCCTGGGTGAAGTGTAGACTGTCAAGAACCTACACCACTAGCCTTTTGCTTTTTACTCTTGCTTTAAAAAAAAATCATGATTATTGTTCCCCTTTCATATCCCAAGAACTCCTTTCCTGATAACCTCTTATATGAAAGAGTCAGGGTGTAAAACACCCGAGCAACACCTGAAGGCAGGGTGTTCTTGATAATTCCCAGATGGGCACAGGGAGTTTCCTTTCCACTTCTCTCTCTTACAGAAGGCAGGTACCCCTTAGCTGGAAGCTTCTGGCTCCAGAGAGAAGATGTGAAGGCGAAGGCTCTGCTAGACCCTTGTTATAGGACATGAAAAGGGAAGGGAAAGGCAACCAGCTGTTGCCTTTAAGAACAAAGCTTTGGGCTGGGAATGTCGCTAGGTGGTGGAACTTGCCTAGCATGGAACTCTCCTAGCAGGTGCGAGGCCCCCCGGTTCAACTCCCAGTACTAAACCAAATAAATACCAAAGTATTATTTATTCACCTTTTAAGTAAACAAAAATAAATGAGAACAGGAACAGCTCTAGTGTTTTGTGGCAGAACAGAATCAACATGATAACTTTAGAAGGAAACTTGGCAATATGTTTAACATGGACAAATGTTTGGAGTAAGAAAATCTGTCCTGTGAAATAGTGCAAAGTAATGTCAAAATGTAAAATAAAAGAACATATTTCTTGCAGCCCTTTATAAAGTTGTTATAAAGTGCTTCAGTACACTTTTGCAAGTGATGTGCTAGAACTGGCTCATACGAGAGCTGATTTCTTAATTTTCAGGAATTTTGTGAGCCACTTGTTTCATCACAACATTATTAAAAATTAAATTTTCTTGGGGCTGGGTTAGAGTGCTCACCTAGCACACATGCAAGGCGCTGGGTTCGATCCTCAGCACCACATGAAAATAAATAAATAAAATAAAGGTATTGTGTCCAACTACAACTAAAAAAATATATTTTTTCAAAAATTAAATTTTCTTAAGTTTAGATTTTAAACTTACCTTAAATAAATTGTATTGAAAACAAAGGCAATAAATTTCCAAACCCATTATTTACTAAGTATTGTAATATGTTTACGGCTACCTATGCTTTTAAAGTTGTTGGTTTTGTATAGTGAAAATACAGTAACTGTTGTCTATCTCTTTCCATACTTGCTCTGGTGATGTCATGTCGGTAGCTTGATATCATCCACAGTGGGAACATGTACACGGTAGAAATTGCTAAACTTTACAGTTAGTGCATCTCTTCCCCAAGCTGGTTGTTAAGCATTTGTCACTACTGGCTTTGGCCATGAGGGACACTGGAGTGCTCCTACTCCCTCCTTCTCTCCCCCCTGCCTTTTAAAAAAAATTTTTATTGTGGAACTTTTTTTTTCTTTTTCTTTTCATTTGTTCTTTTTTTGATATACATGATGGTAGAATGTATTTTGATATATTATACATACAAGGAGTATAACTTATTCTAATTAAGAACCCATTCTTGTGGTCGTACATGATGTGGAGTTACGCTCCTCGTGCATTCATATGTGAACATAGGGAAGTTACGTCCCATTCATTCTACTGTCTCCTTCTCTCCCTTTCTTTGACCTGTCTCGTGGTTCTGAATTTGGGGATGTGATTGGGGGGAAGGAATACACTTAGTTATGCAATCTTCTCCTCTCTGTTTTCCTATTAGCCTGTACGGTTAGTTAATTTGAAGTATTTTAGATCTCAACTGCATTCATTTTAGGCCTTGATTCTTTTTTTTTCCTGGAGATAAGAGTCTTCTGATAGCCCCTCCCTGGAAAACAGCTTGCCCTCCCTCCTTCCCCATCACAGTACTTCTCAGTTCGGGCTAAACAAAATCTGCTGAGGATTTAACTAGGACACAGATTTCCAGCTCCCATCACTGTTCCTCCTGATTGAGGCTCTTGAGGAATGGGACACCCTATAGCGATTTGTAAGTACCCTTGGGATTTTGATGATCACCGTTTTGCTTTCCCCCAGGCTCCTGTGGGCTCCTCCTGCCCAGCCCTCGAACTTGTGTACCTTGCTCAGCATTGGGTCATTTGGGCTTCTGGGCCCTGCCCTGTTGCACAGTAGCCATGAGTTTTTATGTTTGAACTCAAATTCTAACCTAGTGACATTTGGTAATCAGAAGGTATTCTTTGCCCCATTAGCCTGACACTTACACAGGGCCCACTTCCCTGGGCTCCAGTTCTTTTGGAACCTATGTTCCCATTTACACAGCCAGCTCAGAGTGCTGGGTTTTGTGTCTGCTTCAGCCTCTGGGTCACCTCGATAGAACTTGGTGGTGGCCTTTATGAGCACACCAACATGTGCTTCCAAGCTTCAGGCTTTTCAGTGTGCTGTTCTCTGTGCCCGGAGCACCCTTCTCCCGAGTCTTTGCCCTATTTGCTTTTCATTATTTTAATCGATCATAAAAGAGTCAAATGTGACTTCCTGGAAAGGTCTTCCCTGAGCATTGAAAACTTCCTCCCCTCTCAGTCCACTTTGCTGTGCCCATTGCCTCATCCTGTGCTAGTCTAGCCTTTTACCTTGGATTATTTCCATGCCAGCACTTGCCACCATTGGAAATTCTTCCTGTCGTATTTCTTGTTTGCTGTGTTTTCTACACAAGAATGTGAGCTCATGAGCACAGGGGTGTGTCTGATACATCGCAGGTGCTCAGTAACTGCCCTTTAAATGAATGCTTCTCCAAATTGTTATATGCATTTGATGCTGGTGTGTGAACCCTGGGCCCCTAAGCCATTCATCTGTTTTTCTAATGGCTCTTCTCTGGCTCCACAGATATTGCATGCCAGTGATTCGTCGCCGAGTTACCACCCCCATTTGGAACAAGTACTGCTCTATCAACTGATGAGAAATAAAATCTGTAGCTTTCCAGGTGACGATCACCTTTCATTTTCAGCAAGCTTACGAACCACTTGTTGTAGCTGCGCTTCATTGTCTTGTGGGTGAGTAATCTGTGGTAGAATGAGCCAACTAAACATGGAAGTAATGTAAGATAAATGTGATCAATTTTAGGAAACTTACTTCCTTTTTTTGAATTCTACCAAGAGTAGTTTTAGGTGGGGTGGTGGGGGCTGGAGGGCATCCATCCCTCTGTGAGATACCAAAAGGCCAAAACTGTTTTGGAGATGTTTGCCCTGTCTGATGGCGCCAGGACATGGAGGATAGGCTTGATTGATGATGAAGCGATTTCTGCAGATCTGTTGTCAGGAAGGTCAATAGGTTGGTGGTGGAAGCCTTCACCCTATATTTGCAATAGTTCCCGCTCCTGCTGGTGTTGGAGAATCTATCAAGCACAGAGTCTTCTGGTGCCAGCGGAGTGCTCAGCATGTGATAGAGAGTCTAAGAGGTGGTTCCAGCTGCACAGAGCTTATGATGTAATGCAGTCATCTGAAACAGGACTGAATTGTGCAGCAGGATCCTGCCAGGCCAACAGCAAGGACTGGGGCATTTTGTAATAATGGTTGGTTCAGTTTTCCTTGATACTGATTTTCAAATTGCTCTGTCAGGGGCTGTGCTATGATCTCAATATTTATGTCCCCCTAAAATTCCTATGTTGAAATCCTCATCCCCAATATGATGGTGTCAGAGGTGGGACCTTTGAGGGGTGATTAAGTCATGGTGTCTCTGTCTCATGAATGGGTTTAGAGCCCTCATAAAAGAGGCCAGGGAGAGACTCCTTACTCTTTTCACCATACGAGACTACAATGACAAGACCGCCAACTACAGAGTAGTCCCTCTCCAGACACTGAATCTGCCAATACCTTGATCTGGATCTCTCAGGCTCCAGAACAGTAAGAAATAAAATCTGTTGCTAATAAGCCACTCAGTCTAAGGTATTTTATTATAGCAGCCTAAACTGACTTAGATAGGCAGACTGGGATTAGAGAAGGGACTGTGGCCAGGGATTTTGAGAGCAAATTCTGGATCTTGTCTTAGCTCTACATTTAAGTAGAGCATCTCATTTAAAAAACATAATTAATATATATATTTTAAATTATGTTTGTGCTTGGTGTGGTGGCACACACCTGTAATCCCAGCAGCTCAGGAGGCTGAGGTAGGAGGATTGCAAGTTCAAAGCCAGCCTCAGCAACTTAGTGAAGCTGTAAGCAACCTAGTGAGACCCTGCCTCAAAACAAAAGGTAAAAATGGGTCAGGGATATGACTCAGTGGTTAAGTGCCCTTAGGTTCAATCCCTGGCACCAAATAAATAAATTAATTAAAAAAGAATAAAATTTTCTGTTTGTTTTAAAGTTACAGGAAAGTTTCAAAGCTAATAAAGTTCCCAACGAGCACATGGTTCCCTCTATTACTAACATCTTATTTTGGTGCATGGTACACTTGTTACAGTTCATGAGCCAATATTAATTCATTATTTACTAAAATCCATACTTTACTCAGAATTCCTTAGTCTTTCCCAAACATCCTTTTTCTACTCCTGTATTCTTCCCAGGATACCACCTTGCATTTAGTAGTCAGGTTCTTTTGGGCTCCTGTTGGTTGTAGTGGTTTCTCTAACTTCCCTTGCTTTTGATGACCTTGATAGTTTGAAGGGTACCAGTTAGGTACTTTGTAGAATGTCCCTCAGTTGGAATTTTATGATTTTTTTTTTCATGATTAGACTTGGATTATGGATTTGGGGAGGAAAACCACAGAGGTAAAATACCATTCTTATCACATCATCAGGAGTACATACTATCAGCATGCATTGTCTCCGATGATGCTGATCTTGATCGCTGAGGTAGAGTATTAAAAACTCTGTCTTGTGAAGTTACTTTTCCCTGTTATAAACACTGCACTCTTTTAAGATGGTGAGTTATTCTGTATCTCCTAGCTAGAGTAGCACCTCCAGGAATTATTTGGAATTCTTCTGCATCGAAGATTTGTCTCTTCATCCTTATTTGTTTATATCAGGATGGACTCATGGATACTTATCGTGTTCTTCGGGTTATAATCCAGTACTATCTTTTTATCTTTGCCTTTTCATTTGAATAAAAATTCTGCTGTTTACAAATGTTAGAAAAGACTTGTTCTGTGTTTTTATATCTCCTCCTTTTTTTGTGTGTGTGTTCTAATAAACCTTTATTTACAAAAAAAAACAAAAAAAAAACCACATTGCTTAAGGTGGCACCTTTCGGTATCCTACAGTGCATTGCTTTTTCTCTCTTGTTATAATTAATCCTTTCATCATCTTCTTATTCCTACAAGACAAGTTAGAAAAGAATTGTAAAAAAATTTACTAGAGTAGATACCATTTAGCACTAACCCCTTGAAAGTGGCTGATAAACAAGAAATGCAATTCTGGAGCTCCTGAGCAGTTTACCCCCATACAGGATAGTGAGTTAAAAGGATACACGGAGGGACTGGGTTGTGGCTCAGTGTATCTCCTCCTTTTTTACTTTAAGTATCCTATTTATTTGTTCATTGGAGGCAATAAAAGAACATGACCACTTAGAATATTTATACTTTATCTTTTTAATTATTTTTTTGCAGTGGTCATTAAACATATGGGTATTTAAGTTGCTTTCTGGAGGAGTAGAGACCAGAAGGCATGACTTCCCCTTGTTGCATATATGTTTTTATTCTCTACTTGAAATTATTGCTGAGATCACCAATAGAGAGATTTATAGTCATCTGGCTTATTGAATCTCCAAGGAAGTTTGATAACTTTCGGGGGTAAAGAATCATTTGGGCCATGTTTCTTTTCTTTTTTTTCTTGTTCAGATTTTCCTCAAATAACATAGGATCTTTGGGTATGGGTGTACACCTCTGTGGCAGAGCCCTTCCCTAGCCTGTGGGAGGCCTTGGGTTTAATCTCCAGGACTAAAATTAAAAAAAAAAACAAAAAAAAAAAAGGAAACTTTGAAAATGCTATTTAATGTACTCTGCTTATTTTTACTGCTAGAAGAATGGTAGACTTGTTATAGGAGCACCGGAGTTGGCCTTCCATGCTTTCTGTTTCTTAAGTAAATTTCTTTTGTGAAAATTTTTTTTTCTCTACTAAAGAACACAATTCAATGACTGGATGTAAATTTTTATTTCACCTCTTTTTAAAGCATTTAAAAATATAACACATGTTTATTGACCTGGCTTAACATAGAGGGCAAACATCCTACAACTATTTTATTCCCTTATAAATTTTCTTTTATGTTTCATTAATTTTGTTCTAAGATAGAGTGTTCTTGGGCATTCTTGTTTATGTGCCAGAAACACTTTGGAGAATGGTTTTAGTTGCAGACAGAGCCGTATTTTTATGAGTTGTAGGCTGACAGTTACACTCAAAGACCAGATGACTTGGCCGAATGGGCCAGAAATATGCCTCTAAATCCAATGTTGATTTGTCACCTAGTATGTGATGGGTTACCCAGGCAGCCCTCCTGCTCTGATGCCCCACTGAAGACTCAGTTTTCCTATAAAAATGCAAAGCCCATCCCAGCATGGCTGACCCCATAAATGGTCACTTGGGCCTGTGTATGGGTCTGCTCTTAGTAGGAACAGGTAATATGTCCAGAGCTGGGTCTTGGGTCCTGGTCGAACAGGCTTGAAGAGTTTTCTGTTGCAGTCAAATAAGCAATACCAAGCACTCAGTGTAGCTCAGCAGTAGAGACAGGGCTTGGTCATGAAGTTCAATCCCCAAAACCAAAACAACAACAAAACGGTGTTAATTTGGAACATGCTGAGATGTCATTACTGTATTGCATGGCAATTGAGCATAAATTAAGCATAAAGGACAAGCACTTTACACCTTTGACTGTAATTAGCATTAATTTAAAACATACCAGAGTGAAAATTGAATTCTCCCTTCATCTTTCTCAAGTCAAACTTGTACTCAGACTGACACTTTCTTTTGATTGCATCCAGAATTTATTTCTCTATTTATTTGTTTATTCACCAAGTCATTGAATCCAGAATTTATTTCTCTATTTTATTTGTTTATTCACCAAGCTCTTAATAATGACTTCTATACAGCAAAGGTTTCCTTATCATCTCATTTCCTCAGGGAATCTGAAAATCATCCACAATTCAAAATGACCATATGTTTATCCAGTAGAAATGACTAGAGATGATGTATATATTTTCACTTCTTTGTCATTTACAAACTAAGCTGAATCCAGACAAGGAGAGAGGTTTTGTTTCAAATAAAACCTGGTTATTATTTGGCCTTGTGGTTCCTCTGGCCACAATGCTCAGAACTGATATGGAGCAAGATAGATATCCCAGTCCCAGCAGGAAAGTCTCTCTCCTGCTGGGGTCTTTAGGCCCTGAATTGACCCTTGGACTCCTCAGCCACCCTGGATCCTGTTCACTTGACAGGAACAGTTTGGAAGAGATTGTTGCCCAAAACAGAGGCTTGGTTTTCTTCAAATAGTAGACCCACCATTTCTTAATGCTACAAAATTGGGTTCAAAGTCACTCTTAATAGAGGATATTTAAGTGACTGCCATTTGCTGGGCACTTCCTTGTCATTTAGTTCTGTATTGTATCCCACAGCATTTGAATCTGTCTACTTTGATTTTGTCCAGTTCACTTTCTCAACTTTTCTGATAATAGGATGGTCTTACTTAAGTATTTGTGAATGTTCCCTGGATTCAGTGGCTTGAATTCAAAAACCAGAGACTTTTCCTTCCCTTCAAAGTTTCTTTAGGTTTCGCCTTTTAAGGGTCATTGGTAATTATATGTATCTGTCGTTTTACAAATAAGTCATGGAAAAATGGAAAATGGGTTTGAAAATTATTCTCACATGACAGCCATCATGAAACTTATAAGGGAAAATGGCAATTAGGGAGTACTAAGCCTTTAAAAAATTCTAAGAATTAAAAGAAAAAGAATAAACCCTCAAGGAATTTAGCCAATGTCAGTCAGTTTTACATTGGCAGCCCCAGATAAATGAGAAACTAAAAAAACCTTATTTATATTAGCACCTGCCATCTTTTCCTCATTAGTGTGATATTTGCATATATTTTAGCCAAAAGCTGATTAGTATAAAATATGCACTCAAAAAAAGGTATCTATAATATTGTGTTTTTTTTTAAAAAAGATGACCTCGTGGGTTTGCCTCTGAAACCATTCTGGGAACATAATTTATTTCTTTGTTATAGTGAACACTGTGAGAAGTTCGGTGGCTGATTATCTCTAGTTTCCAACAGGAAGGGCCTAAGTGTGCTTTCCTGAAAACTCAATTAATTCATCCTTTTGAAGTCACTGATTGGAAATGATCTGATCTGCTAATTATATAGTCTATCATTATCTCATAATTTGGATACATTTTTTTTTTACTCCACTACAGTATTTAGGCATATATTCAGATGGTTCAAATTCACTATTAGAAACTGTGGACATGCTAGAAAAAACCCTAGGTTGGTCATCAGGATAGCCAGAGTTCCAGGATTTTGGATCAGAGACCAACTTTGTGTGACCCCAGGCAGTTTGTGTCTGGCACTCTGTCTATTTCAGGCCCTGCCTCCAAAGCTGGAGATGAGTTAAGCTTGGTCCTGGCCACCACCCTCTGGGGATTTACGGTCTGGTGAAGTGATTCTCACACTCCACTGTGCACCCAAATCCCCTGGAGGGCTCATGAGAACACAGACTGCTGGGCTTCACCCTGGAGTGCCTGATTCGTAGGTCTGGGATGGGCAGAGAATGTGCATTTCTAACAAGTTCCCAGATGATGCTGATGTAGCTGGTTTGGGGACTACAGTTTGAGAACCATTGACCCTAATGGCTTAGCTGACACATCAGTAACCACAATTCAAAGACTAAAAGCTGTGAAATAAGTACAAGTAACACGCAGTGGGAAGCAGGGTGTGCAGGAGAGATGTTGAAACAGCTGAGAAGACTTCACGGAAGAGACAAAACTTAAGCAGGGTCTCAAAGAGTGGATTAAGCCTTGACAGGTAGGGCATCTGGGGGATGCCTGCTGGCAAAGAGAGTGCAGAGTGAATATGGGAGAAGGTATTAGCACAGGTGGAGTGGGGGGCCGAGGGAGGGGAAGGAGCAACAAGAAACAGAAGGAAGTGAGAATAAGAGAACTTGGAGTTGGGACTTGGGCAGCAAAAGAACAGCCTGATCAGAGCTAGGCTTTCGAAAGGCAGCTCTGGCGTTGTGACGGATGGCTTGGGAAGAGAAAGAGGGATTTCAGCAGAGCCAGTTAGGAATTTTTGGGGTAGCCCAATTCAGATATAGGAAGGGGCTGAAGAAGAGCATGAGGGTGGAGTGGATGCAGCCCTGTGATGTGTCTGCAGCAGAAGCCACAGATCTGGTAGCTGATTTGTTCCTGGGGGGGGAGAGTGAGGGAGGGGATAAGATAGAATGAGGACTGCAAGTTGGAGTTGCTAGGGAAGATTGATGGCCATGACTGGATCCCTCAGAGGAAACTGTTGGTTAGGAAAGTGAACTTCCTGGGACTTTGGCTTCTTTAGGAGGAAACTGGATTAGGTACACTTAAGGGTTTCTTTCTGTATGATTATAATCAATAATGTAAATGTTGTTGGTTGTCTGAAATATTATAGAATATAGTTGAGCAAAGAACAGGCAGCTTATATACAGCAGACACTTGTTTATTTGATTGGTTGTTTTCATGTTAATCATTAGCACTGAAATATTGACATCTGCAAACAGCTTTCTTTTTGTTCTTATCTTCATTTGCTTATAGTTTTCTTAGCATGTTGAGTTGGTCAGACTCCCACGTTATATATCATGAATGTCAATATTTCGGGGATAAAGTGTTCTATATTGTATTTTATTTAAGTATACATGAGTATAGCAGATATTTTAAAGATCTCTTTGGCTGTTTCTCACATTATAATAATCATTGATACATTTGTACCCAACCCTCTCTTGCCCCCTGGATTGTAAATTCTGTTGATTTTTTTTTTTTTTTTTATGCTGGGAGTTGAACACCAGGCCTTGCACATGCTAGGCTGCACCCCCAGTCCCTACAAACACCTTTCAAGTAAGGAACACGTCTTACTCATGGTTGTCCTCCTCGCTGCCCTCATCATAAATAGTTATAAAAAGTGACCCACACTGTTTGAGGAATTAGATTAAATCACTGAGTAAAAGTAAGTTACTGTCTGTTTTTTAGGAAGAGACAAGATGTCTCGGGCAATAAAGAGTCCTAGTTGAAAGGGAAACAGACCTCTGTGCGTCTTGGGAGGTAGAAAGAGGAAGCATGTTTAATTCAGTGGACTCTGAGGATGAGAATGGGTAGTGTTCAGCTCTGTCCTAAACTAGCCATGGTAACCTTGGGCCAGGCCTTTCCACCCTGGGCCTCAACTTCCTCCTTTGTAACACTGAGGGTGTAGATAACTACAGATTTGTATAACCTTCCAGATGACCTTTGGGGCATGATTCCAAGCAAAGGAAATGGCAGGAATGAGGCATCAGAGCTGAGTTTGTGTGCTCTTTGTGACCAAGTGTGACAGGCTAGGAAATGAAGCAGGACAGGGAAGTCGAGGCCTTGTTCAAAGGACCATTTTTGTTGGGATAAGGAGCTTGTTTCTGCTCTATGGGAATTAGGAACAGGAGTGTCCAGGGATAGGAGTGAAGGACCAGGGAGAGTGGGGACAAAGGCAGAGACAGTAGGAGGAGGTGTTACTGAGGGGGCCATTGTTGTAGGCAGCCGGCTGCTTGATTCTAAGGTGTCTTCTGAGAAGCTTTATGGAATGCATCTCAGCACACTTCTGTTCACCTGGAGAGAAAAGGGAGAAAGTTTTATACCATGTTGCCCATCTCTCTTTGATTAAAGGTGGCCCTAATTCTGGGTGGTTAATGGGTGACTGCCTGGGGGATTCCGTATAGTGACGGATGAAGTGGCATATATCTGGTGGAGGGAGGCTCCGCAGGCTGCACTCGCGTGTTAGTCACCTCTTTCTTGCTGTGATCAAAATTCCTGACATGAACAACTTACAGGAGGAAAGATTTATTGTGGCTCACAGCTTCAGTGGTTTCAGCCCGTGGTCGGCTAGCTCCATTACTCTGAGCCTGAGGTGAGGTAGAACATCGTGGCAGGAAGGGTGGTGGAGGAAATCTGCTCAGCTCATGGGATCCAGGAAGCAGAGGGGGAGGGGGAAAAGGGGCCTGTAAAAGGGGCCAGGGACAAAAAATGCCCTTCCCAGGCATGTCCCCAGTGACCTACTTCCTCCCAGTGGGCCCCACCTCCTACAGTTTCCACCACCTTCCCACGATGCCGCCAGATCATTAATCCATGAGTGGATTAATCAGCAGATGAGGTCAGAGCTCTCATGATCCCATCACTCTTCAAAAGCCCCACCTCTGGACATTGCTGCACCGGGGACAAAGCCTTCAACACATGAACCTTTGGGAGACATTCCAGATTCAAACCATAGCCATGTGTTTGACACTGGTTGGATTTTCCATGGAACTGGTGATCACAGCAATGGTAGGAACAGGAGTGAGTCTGAGAGATTTTGAAGTTGTGCATAGAAGAGGACAGTGCAGGGGTCCATTGAGAGATTATAAAAAAGGAAGCTCTTATCACAGTCATACAGTGGTAAATACTTTACAACCAGCTTTCCAGAGAAATGAGTGTGTGCATAGGTATACATCTGCCTGTTATAAGCTTTACTGATATAAAGGATGTGTAGTGACCAATTTACGAATAATGATAAAAAAATACAATACCCTTTATTATAAAGTCCATATGGCCAGTTGAGTCTACAGGTTTTCTGTTGGTCTTTGCTGAATTCATGTATGCACAGTCAACCTGTGGTTAATAATTGATGGAAGGGGGAGCTGATGTTTCCTTTCCAGTACTGAGGAAGATGAAAGCAAACAACAAAGGCCTGTCCCAGAGCTTCCCAGGTTCAGTTAATATCTTTGTGAGTCAAATTAGTATTTACTAGAAGAATATTTCCTCAAGACTTTGTTTATTCACAATGTAGCTACTACAAGCACCACATGTTTTTTTTTTTTTAGAATTGAACCCAAGGATGCTCTACCACTAAACTATACCCACAACCTTCCACCTTACCTTTGTAAAAAGAAACTTTTTTGAGACAAGGTCTTGCTGAGCTGCCCAGGCTGTTCTTGGATTTGTGATCCTCCTGCCTCAGCCTCCTAAGTAGTTGGGATTATGGGTGTGTGCTAATGCACTTGGCAACATTCTATTAACGTTTCACCCATCACTTTTATACCTAGATAATCAACAAAACAAATAGCATTCTGTAATATGTAGTGTTGGTCAATTTCCATGTGAAAATTCTCCCATCATGACCAATATCAAGTTGTGGGAAATTGGGGAAAGACAGGCAGGGGAACATTATACAGCATTTCCATACAGATAAAATGGAATGTAGCTTGTTGGCAGAGCACTTGCCTAGCATGTGCCAAGCCCTGGATTCAATCTCCAGTACGGTCAACAAACAAACAAAAACACAGATAAAATTGTACCAAGTAACCTCGAAGAGCACGGGTATATACCTTTGAGCTTAATATCATTTACCTCATTAAATTTTTCATCATTGCTGTTTAACAACTGACTGAAATTCAGTTTCTGGATTTCTGAGAATTCAGTTCTCAGGAGTCTGTATGAGCTAGCCCAGGACACCGGTGAAGTTATAGTTTTACAAGATTACTTTGGTAGCAATCTGTAAAAATGTTTTGAAGGGAAGTGGTCAGGAGGCAGAGAAAAAGTACTTGAACTAGAGCTATAGTAGGGATGAAAAGTAGGAGATGGATCCAACAAACATCCTCGGACTCTGCCAACATGAGAGTTCAAATGAAGTCAGTTTAACCGAGAACGTGCAGATTCCACCGGTTGACATAACCAAGGGGTTATGTCAGATCTGTAATAAGTCTTTTCCGTGTGTGCTCGGTGATAGGTCCCCTGAAGGTATCTCACCTGTGTTTTCAGAGCCCCACCCCATTTGCAGTCTTCTGCTTTGCTTCCTGGTTGGTGACTGCAGGCCAAAGGGCTTTGTGGTGAGGCCTCACCCAGAGCTCTCCTAGAGGATGGGTCCGTGCCAAGGAAGTCAAGTGCTAGGACTTGATTTTCATGTTTGTGAATTTGGGGAGGAGGCTCCAGGAAGATGCTGGGGCCTGGTATATACTCTGCAAAGATGTCTCTGCTCCCTTTGTCACCTAGAGCCTGACATTGTTGGGTTTGTTTTCGTGTGACTCACACTGGCAAAGGAAAAAATCACCCACCCTACTTCTTCCTGCAACTACTAGTGCTATAGCCTCAGCAGCCAGGAGCTGGTCAGGGAAACAGCCCCTTTCCCTTCTCCGCTCTCCCGGAAGCTCACAGAGTCTCTCTGTCTCCAGCTCCTTTCTCCCCTTGCACATCTGCTGGGGCAGATGAAATCCTGAAGGTCAGGCACTCCCTAATCTGTATGAATGCCCCAGAGTATACGAATCTCAATTTGGACTACTCAGCCCCCTCTACTCTTTTTTATAATTATTTTTTTTCAAATTAGTTTTTTAGTTGTCAATGGACCTTTATTTTACTAATAATTTCACATGTGGTTCTGAGAATTGAACTCAGTGCCTCACACATGCTAGGTACCACTGTACCACTGTACCACTGAGCTACAACCTCAGAACCCCCTCTACTCTTAACAGATGAAAACTGGATGGAAGTGGTCTCTGGTCAAAGGTGGGTCCAGTAACTGGGTTAAAAAATGTGGAGGGTCAGGCTGTTGGGCAGGGAAGGAGGATGGCATTGGATGTGAGGTAAAGAAGTTTTATTGCTTGGTGTGGTAGCAAATGCCTGTAATCTCAGCTACTCAGGAGGCTGAGGCAGAAAGATTGCAACTTCAAGGCTAGCCTTGACAACTTAGACCCTGTGGCAAAGTTTAAAAAAAAAAAAAAAAAAGAAAAGAAAAGAAGAAATTTAATTGTGTTCACTTTTGAACTTGATGAAACAGGAGCCTGTGGGACAGTTTGGTGGGGCCAGGCACACAGGAGAAAGAGTGTTCTCTGTTGGGGAATGGCAGCACTGGGAAGATTAAGGCTATGGGCAAATCCATGAATGTCTACTAGACTCCTCTGTCTAGGGGGATGGAGAAGGAGAAGACATAAAACGGACAAAGTAGCTCTCAGAACCCTAAGGATCACAGGAGTTTAAGGGGTGGCGAAAAGGAGGCCAGAATCCTGCAGAGAGAAAAGTTGGAGGAAAGAAATGGCGTGAACAAAGGGGCCCAGGCACAAGGATTGTAGCTCAGACTGGGAACAGGCGGGTCCCTTGTGCGTACGTGTAGAGCTCCTCCAGTTTATCTTCAGAGTTATGATTAGGCTAACCTCACCTCTCTTCCTCCTCCTGAAGAGGATCCGGATTCTCTGCATATCATAAATGGCCCAGGGTCACTTTTGTACCCTGTAGGTACTTGGATCCAGGTTTTTGTAGTCAGTGTGAGGACAAAACAGTCTCACTTGAAGCCGAAGCGATGAGAGAGTCTCATGTTTTCCTGTTCGACGTGTCTTGCAGTGTTTTCCGTATTAATCATTTCGTTTCCCCCTCGGTCGGTCACAGTCCTGATATTTGTTCCTCCTGCAGTTGTCAGCTGCCTGGTGTCTCAGGCAGTCTGTGATTCTGTGACACAATAGAGCTCAAGCTGGCGAGGTTGCTGCCAAAAGCGTGTGTCACTCTTGGTGGTTTTGTTCATGAACATCCTGAAGGCCCAGTGCTCCGGAGAGCCAAATTACAGGCTTCAAAATGACCGTGCGGTTTGAGTTCAGCAAAAAGTACACCCCAGACATGTTGAGGGTTGTGGGTGTGGGGGAACTAGATGACACCAACACGGAAAGACAGAGCCTATATGAAAAGAGATAGCAGAGTGACTTTTCTACAGCACAGATCTGTTGAATAAGTGGATTTGGACGTAACCACAGGCTTGCCATGTGAAATTCTATTCCATGGGAATTCAAGTTTGTGGCTTTGGGAAGGCATTTATTGCAGACTGTGAAAACTTCTCTCCTATTCTTTTGCCAAAGCACAGAGGCATGGAGAGATAAGGATGAGCTTTTACTGTGGCTGTTTGTCCACTCTAATCCTCTTAAACACTTGATGTGTCCCCACATGCATAGCAGTGAAATTAAATATAGCTATTCCTTATAAGGAGCCACTTAGATATAGAAGTCTGTTGCTAAGGGAATGCAAAACTGTTTTTTTTTTTTTTTAAATATCAGTTACAAAACTGTGTTTGCTTCAAGTATCAGAGACCCTCAGGTCATGTTTTATTTCCCAAATAAATGCATCTGGCACTTCAGAGGGGGCATGACTACTCCAGGCATCTCACTCTGCCATCTCCAGGATGTGGCCTGGGTTTGAGGTGGATGCTGGTGCTTGAAAAGTCATGTTTTCATTATGGGAAGGGAGTGGAAGAAGGGAAGAAAAGACTAGCACTTCCCCTCACATCTCAACAACCAGAGCTCTGTCACATAAGCTGTCACACCTAGCTGCCGAAGTTCACTCTGCATCTCTAAATTATTATGAATCTCATATTTTTGATAAATGAAATATCTCACAAACTTGTCTTCTCCTGGTCATTACTGCAAGAGATTGGGAGAGAGCTCTTGGAAGAGTCTTTAGCATCCTCTGGATGATTCCATGCAAGGAGGTCACCAGTAATGACTGTAGCATCAGGAACCACCTGGGGCTTACCAGAGAGACAGAATTGGTAAAGCCTGTGTTTGAGGAGTTATTACAAAGAATAAACTTACTCATCTGTGGGGCTGCCTAAGCAGACTTGAAATCCCTAGGGCAAGGAGTCAGGCAGGAAGACCATGAGCAGGAGTGGAAGCTTGGAGTCTGCGGATTCAGAGTCCAAAGCCTCTTTACAAGGACTTTCAAGTGATCCCTTCAGTCCTACCCAGGATAATCTCCCTTTTGACTAATTAATGTCAACTGATAAGGTACCTCACACCTGCAAAATCCCTTCATGGAAACACTAGATTAATAGTTGACTGAATAACTTTTAAAAAGTGTGTGTGAGCTACAAAAGGACTTCTGCTTCCTTCTTTTCTCCGCCTCTGAAAAAAAGTTCCTTGTAGCTGACCCTGACGGGACACACACAAGAAATGGGATTCTAGGGAGTGTGACTCTGCCCAGCCAAGTTGACACATCATGTGCCATTAATCAGTTTTTGTCATATAGAGTGATACATAGGGTAAAAACAAACATGTTAGTGTTCCTTCATTCTTCATTTCTGGTATTTCTTCATTTCTAGTATCTGTCTGAAGGTTGATAGAATTACTGACTGTGACAAGAATCTGGTACTAGTGGTTCATTTTATTATTTTTTCTACTTTGGTCTTTGTTTATCATAGGTAGTTAAGGCTGTACTTCTAATATTTTCATTATATGATCGAAGAGTTTTATCAGCTATTGGGAGCTTTATCAGCTATTGGGAGGTTTATCAGCTATTGGGAGCTCATCTAAGTTAATTGCACTTAAATTTTGCTTTTAAAACTAATGGAAAGGATGATTAAGTTTTTAATAGCACATTTATATATTTTTTTATTTTTCATTTCTACTTTTTTTCCTGGTCTTCTTAAATACAGATATACTAATAGACCTTTTCCTTCTTTTCCAAACCAATAATAGCTCTTGTAATTTAAGCAAAAAATTAATAGCATTGCAAATCTGTTTTTATTGAGACCCAGATGTGCAATAATCCTTTATTGAAAGAGTCATCTATTTTCTTTTCCGTTTAAATGATGGTTCTATTGAGATGTTGTTCACATGCCATAAAGTTCACTCTTTAGAGTGTACAACTCAGCGGAGTTTAGCACATTCACAAAGTTGTGTACTGAATACCATTATCTAATTATAGGACCTCTATATTTTTTCTTACTAAATATAGAGTATCCCTTATCTGAAATGCTTGGACCAAAAGTATTTTTGGAATATTTGTGTACATATAATGAACAATCTTGGGATGGGAGCTAAGTCTAAACAAAATTCATTTTTTGTTTCATATATAACTTATAGGCACAGTCTGAAGGTAATATATAAGTTTTAATGTGCCTGTGTTTCAATTCACTTGAATTCAGCTTTGGCATTTTTAATTTGAGATGTCAGATTACTGCTCGACAAGTTTCAGATTTTGAAACATTTTAGTTTTTTTTTTTTTTTTTAATACTAGGGATTGAATCCAGGATTCACTGAGCTACAACCCAGCCCTTTAAAAAAAAAAAAAAAAGTTATTTTGAGACAGGGTCCAGCTGAGTTGTTTAGAGGTTTACAAAGTTGCTGAGGCTGGCTTTGAACTTGGAATTCTTTTGCCTCAGACTCCTGAGATGCTGGATTACAAGTGTGCCTGACAAGATTTTGCATTTTAAAACTGGTGATGTGCACTCTATTATAGATGTAAATGTTTTTTTTTTTTAATGAAGAGTTTGAAAAATTCTGAGACAAATCCTATTGTCTTAGATGTAAATTCACCTGAAAACTGAATAAATGAGTAATTTGGGGTAAGGACAGAGTTGGAAATGTTTGTCTCAGCTTTGTGAGGAGAATACACATAGGGCCATTACGAAGGGATTTTCTTCTAAATTTAGGTAAATGCTTCCTTAGGATGTGTAATTCACAATTGAGTTTTCATTCATTTCTTTAGTAATTACTTCTTGAACTTTCCCTTTGTTCTAGGCTCAGGGCTAGGTACTGGCAGTCCATGTAAGTGAGACCTTCTCAGAAGCCTTGTGGCCAGGAGGGTGGAAAGATTGGTAAAGCTATTCTGGGGTTCATGATAGTGATAGGAGACAGACACATGTGAGAACACGAGGTTAAGAGAATAATTGCATAAAATGGGCGCACTGTGCTGACCCTACATACTTTCTTTTCCAAGAAGTAATTTACCTGCAACCCTGCCTAGCCTAAGAGAACAAGATACGTCACATTCCTCAGCAAACTATTTGTTATCTGTAGGAGAAATGCAAGCCTGTACTAATGTCAATAAGAAAAACCCAAAATACCCTGAAGGGAGAGACTTTTGTGACCCTTTTCATAGACCAGATCCTGGAACTCAGGAAGATGAAGATAATTCCTTGTAACCATATCACCTGTAAGAATTTATGATTAAGAATCCAGTCAAAAGCCAGTTATGATGGCATGCGTCTGTAATCCTGGTAGCTCAGAAGGCTGAGGCAGGAGGATTGCCATTTCAGAGCCAACCTCAGCAGCTTAGCAAAATCCTGTCGCTAAATAAAATCTATATAAAAATGGGCTGGGAATATGGCTCAGTGGTTAAGTGCTACTGGGGTTCAATCCCTGGTACCAAGAGAAAAAAAGAAAAAAATCCAATTAGAATTAGTGGGCATGGGCCAAGGTGACCTGGAGTTGTCATGGCAGGGGGTATTTGAAATTCTGATCTCATCTTTCTGTCTGTCAAAAGTCAAGAGTTGGATCTGGGCAGGACTCTCTGGAAACTTTTCTGGGAACCCCAATAAAACTGGAGTGCAGGAGAGGCACGTTGTCCCTCTCCTCTCTGAGAGGACCCACACTCTCCCTTGAGAGTGTTCCCATTTTCTTTTCCAGGCCCGTCAATAAACTCTGTTTTATTGGCAGTTCCTCTGAGCGACGTGTCTGGAATCTTTCTGACTAGATCACAAGAATCAGGGTGTGAAGATGTATTGGGGGGTGTCTTTGCACTGCCTTCATTTCCTAGAAGGCCCCAGCTATGTTACAATAGCATCTTGACTGGATGCTCAGGGGTCAGGAAGCCACCAGGAGCTGGCATGCTCTGTTTGTGAGATTCCATATCTATGAAGTTGCCGGAGGGAAGTGACCACAGCTATAAAAAAGATTATGAGAACTCATTGGAACATTCCATGGGAGACTCAGGTCTCTCGTGTGGCTGGTTGCACAGCAGATACGGGAGCCATTGCTAAGCTCTTCTAAGAAGTGGATGCAGATTCTAAGAAGCACAGCAAATGTTGCTGCCTGTAGTGAGAAGGGTTCCCACCCCAGTGTGGTTTGCATCCTCACTTCCTTCAGAACTTCAGTATCACACATTAGAGATGCATTCCTTGGCCATGTATCCTGTCCTGCTCCATCATTTTGCACTGCTTTCTGTTTTTTCTGAGCTCTGATATGTTATGCCTGTGTTTTGTTATTGTGCTCCCTACCCTCAACCCTGTTAAAGTGAAAGAAGATATATCCTTTGTTTGCTGTGCTCTTTGTAGTGCAGTGTCTGGAAGGTAGGTGCAAAGCAGATTAGCACATACTTGAACCGAGGATCTATACAAAGGTGCAAACTATAGAATTCTGTTCGTTTGATCCCCTGTGCAGGCAGTAATTAATTTTTTTTAAATGAGTACTTCAGATCTTTAGGTACATTAATTTGTGGAGGATATTCGGTGAGGCTGTCTCTCACTGAAAAACAACAGACTGAAATTTGCATGTGTTTTACCATTTCTATTCCTAAATCTCAGTGTAAAGTTGAAGATAGTGGGGGATATGCCAATTGACTCAATTTAAAATGCTAATTAGAATGTAAGCTTCAGTGGAGGAGCAGGGTTGTCTGATACTTCTGTATGGAGTCTGGAACAGTGTCTGGGATTCAAGATGGCCAGAATAATCTTCTACCCTTCTTTCTCTATTACCAGCTTAACTCCTTTCTTCTCCATGAAAACAGGCCGCAGGGGTGAACTCCCTCAGCATCTCCTTATCCTCCAAACAATTCCATCTGTCCTAGGCTCTTATCTGTCCCAGACAGCTTGGAAATTCTGTTTTTCTTTTACTGAACTTTCTGTGGAATCCTCCTACTTTTCAGACATGAAACCATTTAATCAGTATTAAATCTTTCCTTTCAGCTTACAGAATGTCCTAGTCTCTCCCAATGTTCAAATTGTCTTCTTGGCCCAGCGTATTTCTCACTTTTCTTCCCAGTTTTGGCCAGCTTGTTCAAAAGAGGCTGTAGGGGCTTGCAGGCTCCTGATAGAGGTCATACCCCTCCCCCTTAGTCTCCTGGAACTGCCCCAGGAAGATCATCCTCTGAATTGTAAAACTGGGGGGTCTCATCTCAGTATGCAGCTTCTCCACTGCCTACAATTCAGTGAATATGTTTTAAAAATTTGTTCTATTGTTCTGCTTTTTGCTGTGTCGCCTACGGGCTTTGATTTTTATTTGGGAAGCTGCTTTGGCCTGTTTGGTTCCGCTGACCCTGCACCCCCACCCATCCTCTGGAAGTGGCCACCATGACACATATCCCCTTTGACTGGACTGGCCAACACCTTCTCACTGAAGTAAGAAATGTGGTCATTAACTTTCCTACCTCTCTGCCCTTACTACCCAGCCCATTACTAAATCTTTCCTCAATACCTCCTTTCCATTCCCGCTGTGGCCACTGCCCAAGTGGGTTCTTACCTCAGGGCCTACTGCTCATTCTCTCCCTCCAGTTTAAGGGTGATCTTTCTGAAACACAGATTAGATTATGCTGTTTTATTCTTTAAGTCCTTCTGTGCTCCCCATCACCAAGACTAAAGCTCAGTGACAAGGCATCTGAGATCCTTCTCAATGTGGTTGCCTTATGAGATGCCTTAACCTAGGTCTCAGCCTCCCCGACACACACACACACACACACACACACACACACACACACCCCATTCACATCCTCTCTCTTCCTCTGGCTGTTCAGTGCCAGGACGACGTGCCATGTGCTATCCTACTTTGGTCTCTGAATAGGATGCCCTTCCTCCCTTCCCTGCTTATAAATAGAAGCATCCGGTACCTTGTTGGCGTCTGCCTTGACCACCCATTTTCCTTGCATGCTGAGTAACTCAGCGTTTGAAAGCTGTATTTGTGCCCTGCATACTTTTCGTGGGTTGGGCCACGTACACTGCCTCCTTCATGAATTTTCCAGCTTTCTGAGAACAGTGGCTTGCTTATTCATCCTCGAATCCGCAGAGCCTACCAGACCGCAGAGCGCATAGTAGGTATTCAGTAGACATTGGAATAAAGGAATAAACTTCAAATAAACAGTCTCATTAACAGGTGTGAACCAGCCTCTCTAATGACAGCAGAGAATTTAAGTTCAAACAAATCCTTCGAGCTGGCAGTAGACGCCCGTAGACGGAACCATAATAAATGTTCTTCTTTGTCTTTTAAGTCATCTTTGACAGTGGTGTGTTTTTGTAAGTGTGGATTACTACACACAAATGTGTTAAAGCTCCTTTGTCCAGGAATAAACTGAGTTTCATCATTGTCGTGACAGTACTTTCTGAGGTCAGTTTTCAGGAGACAGGAAAAAAATTTTAGAACAAATCAGTGAATATGTAATAAAAATTTGTTCTATTGTTTTGCTTTTTGCTGTGTCGCCTACAGGCTTTGATTTTTATTTGGGAAGCTGTTAGATGGCTATTAGAAAAGCTAGAGGCAAACTGCTTGGTTTGTTGAAATCCAGAGTGAGTTCAGTGGTAGGAGGGATCCAGGAATCCTCTGTATTAAGGAAAAAAATCCATCCTTTCTCCTCTGTGGTGTTGGTAGCTAACTCTGCCCAGCAGCTGATAACCTGGATAATCACCACATATCACCCATCTCATCAGTTTAGAAGTCCACAAACTCTCCTTCCAGTGCTCACAAAAAGAACATGCAGATGCATGTGTTCCTGAAGCTGACCATCACAATAATTTCTTCCTATCTTCTGTCTCTCTTTTTTGGTGCCAAAGCCAGGGAGCTTCTCTGCCTGCTCCCCCACCTAGCTAAAATAATTATTGAGTGTCTAAACTATATAGATTATCAGGGGAAAATATTCCCTTTTCCTGAATGATAATCCCAGGACAACAAATTACTACTGTGAAGGGGCTGTGTCTGTCCATGGACTCATACAACCTTCCTTTTTGATACTGTTCCCCACTAAACACACACACAACACAACACACATACACACCATATCATGAATATTAACAAGGGGATAATAGCCTTAATTTTATTTCTAGAGGTGCTGACATCTAAATGAGTTATAGCATATATCTATATATCTATATCAATATCTCTCTATATATCTTATACCATATATAGCAAATATATTTTAGAGTCCTTTCCAGGTGCACAAATTCTTTTTTAAAAATTTTTATTTATTCTGATTTGTTATACATGATGGCAGAATGCAATTCATTTCATATTACACATATAGAGCACAATGTTTCAAGACTGATTTGTTCTATTGTATTCCCAGGTGCACAAGTTCTTAACATTTTCTCTTTAACATTATAATTAAGAGCTTTTCTTGGGGTGCTTTTCCCTCTCTTTTTTCTTTCTTCTTCTTCTTCCTTCTTTTTGGTACTGGGGATTGAACCCAGGAGCACTCAACCTCTGAGCTACAATATCCAGCCCTTTTAAATTTTTATTTTGAGCAGGATCTCCCTAAATTGCCAAGGCTGGCAACTTATGATCCTCCTGAGTAGCTGGGATTAAAGGTGTGAGCGGCCACATAGAGAAGGTGCTACATTTTGTACCACCAGCTTGTTCAGAGTGAGGGAAGCATCAACCACTTGGGGGCACCCAGGTGTTTTTTTAGTGAAGAAAAGGGAGGCACTGCAAAGGGAAAGTAATTTGATGCTCAGAGAGAAGGGGTAAACAAACACAGTGTAGATGGTCCATTCCAATACAAGAAATTCAGAAAGGAAGACTACGTTAAAATTATATGTGTGGAAAGATACACAGAGCTCCTCGATTTATGACGGGCTTTGTCCTGATAAATCCATTGTAAGTTGAAAATGTCAAAGTTGAAAATGCATGTAATACACTTCACCTCCTAAATGTACTGGCTTAGCAACACAGATGCTGGCAAGTATCAGTGGTTTACCCTTGTGATTGTGTGACTGATAAGAGCAGTAGCTTCCTGCTGCTGCCCAGCATCACAGGAGAGTATTGAACCACAGATCACTAACCCAGGAAGAAGATAAACTTCAAAATTCAAATGATGGCTTCTACTGAATGCATATCACTTTCACATCATCATAAAGTGGAGAAACTGTAATTCATGGAAAGTGGAACCACCAGAGTTTGGTTGGCTAAACTGAATGAAAGATGAGAATTGACTGGGAGATGTCCATGTTACCTGTTCTAGTTGAAATTTTGTCAGGTTGAGATATTTTGTTGTAACTTTTATATATGTAGAATATATACAGACTCAGTTTGTGTTTTGAATAGGTAAGCAACACAGAATCCTCAATCATATTCAATCATAAATTTGTATAGGATCATGTCCAAAAAGTTGTCCTTTAAGCTTCTGTGTTGTTTGAGCTCCCGTATTGTTTGATGACTTAGTGGCTCTGGGCAGACAGGATTCCATAATGTAAAATCGATCTGATCCCCTATTGCTGTGGGGCTCAGGTATGACTCCTTCTTCATTCAGAAAGACAAGCAAGCACTGGGTCTTTCAACTCTGGCTTTTGTAACTTAAGATATTCACATTTGGGCTGGGGTCATGGCGGAGTGGTAGTGAACATGCCTAGCATGTGTGAGGCACTGAGTTTGATTCTCAGCACCACATATAAATAAATGAATGAAATAAAGGTCCATCAACATCTAAAAAATTACTTAAAAAAAGAGAAATTCACAGTTATTAACTCAGCCACGGGTGCATGAACCCTGTGCACTTGCTCAAAATCAAATTCATTGGGGACTGATGAAGACCAGGCTAATGGTTTATTTGTTCTGAGAAATTATTTCCAAAAAAGTCTGGGATAGTTTATTGGTTGGTAAAATGTCCTTCCAACAGGAAAACCTGCTGTGAAACTACATTAAGGTCACATAGCTGCTTGTAAAATACAGAGAAGAATAAAGGGAGCCTGATGGTCTGAATCCTAAAGCACCATTTATTTCCATCTTGGAAATTCAATCTTGGAAGCATTTATTGAGTGTTTGCTGCATGTAATGGGAAGGAAGCTGGCTATTATTGAACTCATTCTATGCAGCGAGCACCGTGCCTACTGCTTTTACAAGTTCATTGCATTTAATCTCATTGAATGGGTAGATCACTGGGATAGCATACTGCTGAACAAAGTAGCCTCTGCCTTCAGGGCCTTCTAGATCCATGCTGTCCAGGACAGTGTGGCTTTCTAGCAATGGGAACGTGCTCTAAGTGTAAAATCACCATGGAATTCTAAGACTGAGATAAAGGAAAATGTCTCATTAATATTTTTTTTGTATGTATTGAAATTTGCTTAGTATTTTGGATTGATTAGGTTAAATAAAATGTCGTTAAAATTATTTTCACCTGTTTCTTTTTACTTTTTAAAGTGTCTATGAGAAAATGTAAAATTACATATGTGGCTCTTATTTGGGACTCATAATGCACTTTATTGGATGATGGTCTTATAAAGGCAAGGCATAGATGTGAATTACTAGGATCTAGATTCTAATATAATGATGGCATTTTAATTGGGGTAATTGGCTAGGCCTCGTAGCCACAACTGTAATCCTAGTGATGTAGAAGGCTGAGACAGGAGGATTGCAATTTCAGGGCTGACCTGTCTCAAAATAAAAAATAAAATGGGCTGGGAATGTAGCTCAGTGGTAGAGCACTGCTGGGTTCAATCCGCATTACTGCATAAATCAGTGAATAAATAGGGGTGAACTGTGGTTATGGGATTTTTTGTTTTTGTTTTTTGGTACTGGGAACTGAACCCAGGGACTCTTTACCGCTGAGCCACATCCCCAGCCTATTTATTTATTTATTTATTTATTTATTTATTTATTTATTTATTTATTTATTTAAAGACTGGGTCTCAGTTGCTTAAGCTTAGGCTGGCCTTGAACTTGTGATCTTCCTGCCTTAGCCTTCTGAGATGCTGGGATTACAGGCGTGTGCCACCACACTCAGCTGGGGCAAACTTTTGAAGGATAAATTGGCAACAATCTCATATAGTAAAATTTGGATCTCCTTGTGAGTCACCCCAATATTAGACACAGAATAGTTGAGGTTAACCCATTAAGTCCTCTGTTTTCAATTCTGCAAAATTTTCAATGAAATTGACATAGATACATTAAAGTAGGTTGGAAGTCATAATCTGGAGCTTTATTATCATTAACCTATTACTTTTCTCAAAAGTACTCTAAAAACATAAATATTCATTTTAAAGTTACCATATGTGGTGTATTTATTGCTCAGTTTTTAAGGTATTCAATAATGGGATGATGGGAAATAATGGCGTGGTAACACTAGCATGCCTAATCTGGTTTTCAATTTTTCCTTATGATTAATTCCCTCTAAAATATATTTGTAGTGGCAGTAGCTGTTTGCTGACTAGCTGGACTAGGCCAGGTACTCTGAGAGACATCCAGTCCAAAAGGGAATCCTCTGGAGTTTCAGACTCACAGCTGATTCTCCCTAATGGGGGAGAGTCTATAGAAATGCACTTTATTGGATGATGTCTATCTAGGACACCAGAAACAAAGTGATAGGTAAAGAGCTTTGCTGTTTCCAGAGGAATGTGGTACTATTTGGCTTGGAGTCAATGCCTGAAGGAAGACAGTGCCAAGATTGGACAGGTGGAAGGGCTGACCCAGGGGAGGGAACAGCCAGAGCAAAAGCTAGGAGGTAAGAGGGTCTTAAGGAGGAACAGGTGTAGTTCCTTTGCCTGTGACATGGTATGTGTGCAGGAAGATGGCATTTAATAGTGGAAGGCCAGGCAAGGGAATCTGGACTTTATCCTGAAATACTTAAATTTCATCGAAAGTGTGTAACCTTAAAATGATTTCCAAAGTGCCCTGTTAGCAGTCCTTCTAAAAATATGCATGCCTGAAGGAGTGCTAGCATCTTTTTTTTTTTTTTCTTGGAGTGAGGTCACTGATTGCTTAAATGTTTTTTAAAACGAATTCTCTTGAAATAATTGCTTTGAGTCTAGTTCTTTCAGATGTTCCAGATGTGGTATTTGTTTTATTCTGAGTAGCAATGTGTTCTCTTTAGGAGAGGGAAGTATAAGGCACAAAGAGATGTGTTGAGTGAGACAAGAGGATACATTTTCTTTACTTGTAGTCAATATGTTAAGATAGTTAAAAAAAATCACACCAGCTCTTTATGTCTTAAATTCCTCATTCCATGAAACACACGTGTGCGCACGTGCACACACACACACACATTCTTCTATAGAAACTATTTTTTAAGGATAAATAATGCCCTTAGGGGGCTGGGGCTGTAGCTCAGTGGTAGCCTCACAAGTGTGAGGTCCTGGGTTTGATCCTCAGCATCACATAAAAATAAATAAATAAATGAATCAAGATAGTGTGTCCATCTACAGCTAAATATATATATATTTATATTCACACACATGTATATATGTATATATATACACATACATACACACACACATATATATGTATGTGTATATGTGTGCGTGTATATATGTATTATATATGTATATATACATATATATTGCCCTTGGGTCTTTGAGAGACCAAATTGGTAGGGAAATTGTCCAAACACAAAGTATCATGGAGACCAGCAGTAATGGAAATGTGGGAGATTATTCCAGTTAAGAGAGCAGAATTGGGAGGCAACAACTGGTTACAGTCCTACTCCATCATCTACTAACTTTTCTGTTCACTTCTTCTAATATCTCAAGATCAGTTTAACCTCCGAAGTTTTGACTCTAGAAATAGTAGAATAGTGAGTGCTGAAGCCAAGGAAGGGTGTGGGGAGGGAGGAGGGGTGCAGGATGCAGTTAGAAAGGAGGACTAATTTCTCATGTTCCATAGCTCAGCAGGATAACTATACATGGCAACAATTAACATTACATCTCAAAATAGCCAGTAGAGAAGATTTTGAATGTTCCCAATACAAAGTAATGATAAAAATTCAAGGTAATAGATATGCCAGTTACCCTAATCTAATGGTTACACATTGTATACATGTATTGAAATGTTACATTGTCCCCCATAGGTAGGTATTATAACTATAAATTAAAAATTAAAAATATAGGTCAGGCACAGAGTGGCACACATCTGTAATTCTAGCAATTCAGGAGGCTGAGGCAGGAGGATAGCAAGTTCAAGGCCAGCCTTAGCAACTTAGTGAGATCCTATCTCAAAATAAATATGAAAAAAAACTAAGATATAACTCAGTGATAAAGCATCCCTGGGTTCAATTCCCAGTACCAAACAATAACAACAACCAACCCCCCCACCACAAAAAAAAAAAAAATATATATATATATATATATATATATATATATATATATTAAAACTACTTCATGACCAAGTTGGTTTTATCCCAGAGATGCAAAGATGGTTTAACATATGCAATTCAGTAAATGTATTTCAGCACATAAATAGAATTAAGGACAAAAATCATTTAGTCATTTTAATATATGCAGAGAAAGCCTTTGACAAAATTCAGCATCCATTCATGATATAAAACACTGAAAAAACTAGAACAGAAGTGACTTACCTCAACATCATAAAGGTATATATCCACACAAACAAACAAAAACCAAAGCCAACCTCATAGTAAATGGGGAAAAACTGAAAACATTTTCTTTAAAATCTGGGACAAGACAAGGATGTTTTCTCTTATGACTTCTATTTAATACAATACTAGAAATACTAGCCATAGCAATTAGGCAAGATAAAAATAGGAAAAAAAAGAAGTCAAATTATCACTGTTTGGAGATGGTGTGATCCTATACTTAGAAGAAAGATTCAAAAAAGAAAAATAAAATAAAACTTCCATCAAAAGGCTGCTAGAGCTAATAAACAAACTCAGCAAAGTCACAGGTTACAAAATTATCATACAAAAAATCAATAGCTTTCTTTTACACCAACAATGAATCTGATGAGAGGGAAATCAGGAAAACAATTCCATTCATAATAGCCTCAAAATAAATAAACAAACAAACAAAACAAAAACCCTAGAAATAAATCTAACCAAGGAGGTGAAAGACCTCTACAATAAAAACTATAGAACTTTGAAGAAAGAAATTGAAGAACACACAAGAAGATGGAAATACCTCCCATGTTCATTGATTGGTAGAATCAATATTGATAAAATGGACAAACTAGCAAAAGCAATATACAGATTCAATGCAATCCCCAGGATAATATCAATGACATAATTCACAGACTAAAAAAAAAAAAGTTCTAAAGTTCGTTTGGAAGAATAAAAGACCCAGAATAGCCAAAGCAGTTCTCATCCATGAAGGCAGTGCTGGGGGCATCACAATACCTGACTTCACATTATAATACAGAGCGATGGTAACAAAAATTCCATAGTGCTGGCATAAAAACAGACACATAGACAGTGATACAGGATAGAAGACACAGAGAAAAACACATTTATAGTCATTTGATTCTTGACAAATGTATCAAAAGCATACATTGGAGAAAAAAGTCTTTCAAACAAATGGTACTTGGAAAACTGGTTCTATCCATATATAGAAGAATGAGACAATAATCAAATACAAATGAATCAAAGATCTAGGAATTTCATCAGAAACTATGCAACTCCTGGAAGAAAACATAGGATCAACACTCCATAATATAGGCAACAACTTTCTCAAAAGGACCCCTAAAGCTCAGCCAAATGTTAATATATGTGATGGCATCAAATTAAACAGCAAAGGAAACAATTAAGAATGTGTAGAGAGAATCTACAGAATGGGAGAAAAATCTTTGCTAGCTGCTTTTTTGACAAAGAATTCATATTTAGAATATGGAAAGAACTCAAAAGCTTAACATAAAACAAATAACCCAATTAATAAATGGGAAAGTGAATTAAACAGACACTTCTTAAAAGTAGAAATATAAATACCCATAATAAATATAAGTACAGAAAAATGTTCAACATCATTAGCAACTAAGGAATGGAATCCAAATCAAAACTACATCGAGATTTCATCTCATCCTGTCAGGATGGCAGTCATCAAGAATATAAACAATAATAAATGCTACAGAAGATGTGGGAGAAAGGAACACTTTTACACTGTTGGTGGAATTGTAAATTAGTATGATCGCTATGGAAATCGGTATGGAGGTTCCTTATAAGACTAGGCATGGAACCACCATATGACTCAGCTATGCTACTCGTAGGTATTTGTCCTAAAGAATTAAAGTCACCATATCCCCATTTATAGCAGCATAATTCATATTAGCCAAATGATAGAACCAGCCTAAGTGTTCATTAGCAGATGAATGGATAAAGAAAATGTGGTATATATATATATATATATATATATATATATAAACAATGGTGTTTTATTCTTTATTAAAGAAAAATGAAATTATGTCATTTGCAGAAAATGGGTAGAACTTGAGAACATTAAGTAAAATAAACCAAATTCATAAGGTCAAGGGTCATATGTTTTTTCTCATATGTGGAAGCTAGAGGGGAAAATGTAAAAGAAGGGTGGGGGGAATCTCATGAATATCGAAGGGAGATCAGTAAGGTAGAGGAAAGGGATCAGGGGGAGGGAGAAAAGGAAGGGAAGGGGAAATAGCAGGGAGTGGTATTGGCCAAATTCTATTGTTATATCATGTGCACACACAAATATGTAACAACAAACATGTAACAAGAAATCCCATCATTGTGTACAACTATAATTCATCAATTAAAAAAATGCAGAAAAGAAACTCCTTTGTCTCCTTCTACATTGCCCCATATCTTTGTTCTTCTTTAAAACAAACTCTTTGAATAAATTCTCACTGTTTCAAATTCCTTACCTCACACTCTCCTGCCCACCCCCCACACAACATCTTACTGTGAACATTTCAAACATATGAGAAAGTTGACAGAATTTTAAAGCAAATTCTCACAAACCACCACCTAGACTTCACAATAAATGTTTTGCTTGATTGATTTGACAGACACTTATCATCCATCATCCCTTCATCCTTCCATTAACTTATCTTATGTTTGGGGTACATTTTAAAGTGAGTGGTGGGCATCAGTGTGCCACTCCTGAACACTTTGGTGGGTGTATTATTACTTTGGGTTCAGTATTTGTTTATAGTTCTCTCTTTTGAAGTAAAGTTTGTACATTGAGAAGCACATATCTCAGGTGTACCATTCAGAGCTCTGACAAATGCACACACCACCTCTGTAATCCACGCTCTTTTCAGGGTACAGAACGTGACCATTGTCACAGAAAGTTCCTCACATTCCTTCCTGATTCATCCTCACACCACCCTCCCATCTCCTTCCAGAGGCAACCACTGTTTGAAAAACAGTCTGTCTTGTATTATTTTTGCTTTTCTAAAAGATCATAAAACGGCAATCCTAAGAATGTCCTCTTTTGTGTCATCTTCTTTCACTCAGCATATGTTTTTTGAGATTCATCCATAGCATGTGTGTCAGTGATTCATTCCTGTCTACTGCTGGGTATCATTCCATTGTTGACTGCGTGACAGTGTGTTTATTCATTTTTCTCCTGATAGATGTGCAGATTGTATTCAATTTTGGTCTATTATAAATAAACTTGCCAGAAACAAACATGAATTCATTTTTATGGATACTCGTTCCCTTTTCTCTTTGGCACATACTTAGGAGTGAAATTACTGAGTCACAGGGTAGGTGTGTGTTTAGTTTTATAAGAAACTGTGAGAGTTTCTAAAATGGTTATAGTTTTATATCCGACCAAAAATGTATGAGAGTGGTTCTCATCCTGCTTCCTTGCCAGCATTGGCATTTGATAATCTTTTAATGTTTTTTTTTTTTAGTTTTTTTTAAAGAGAGAAGTAGAGAGAGGGAGAGGGAGAGAGAGAATTTTAATATTTATTTTTTTTTAGTTCTCCGTGGACACAACATCTGTGTTTGTATGTAGTGCTGAGAATCGAACCCGGGCCACACGCATGCCAGGCGAGCGCGCTACCACTTGAGCCACATCCCCAGCCCCATCTTTTAATGTTTATACAGTCTGGGGGGATCTCACAGTATCTCATTGTGTTTTAAATTTTAATTTCCCTGATGAATGCTAATTTTAATTTTCCTGATAATGTTGAGCACTTTTCATGTGCTTGTTGACCATTAGTTTATCTTCCTTTGTGAACTGTCTTGATCTAATTGTTTTGCTCTCTTTTTATTGAATCATAGGTACATGGGAATGGAATCCAAATCAAAACTAACATGATGTTTCCTAGACATCAGCTCTTTGTCAGATCTATAACTTGCATATATTTTCTCCTAAGCCATTGCTTAGCTTTTCATTTTCTTAATGGTTCTTTTGGTAATCAAAATTATTTAATGTTGACTAAATAATCAAAATTAATTAATTTTTTTTCCTTTTATGTCTATTGCTTTTCATGTTATAGCTAAAAACTTCATAGTTTTATGTCTGTGATCCATCTCAGTTTAATTTTTTGTGTATGGTATGATGTCAGGGTTGAGATTTACTTACTTTTTCCACATAGATATTTAGTTATTTTGGCATTATTTGTTGAAAGTCCTTTTCTTTATTTATTGTATTTTGGTGTAACCTTTGTGAAAAATCAAGGGACCATGCATGTTTGAGTCCATTTCTGAGCTCTCTGTGCTGTCTCATTAATCTATATGTTGATTGTATTCCAGTATCGCATTATCTTCATTATGATAAAGTTACTGCTTGAGCCACATCCCCAGCCCCTATTTTAAGATCTTGAAGTCAGGTAGTTCAAATTATCTAACTTTGGTTTTATCTTTTTAATGATTTTTTTTTGGATGTTAGAAGTCCTTCACATTTCTATACACACTTCACAATAAGCTTGTCAATTTACACACACACACACACACACACACACACACACACACACCACCTAATGTAATTATAATTAGGATCAGTCTGTGGACAACAGGCAATAATATTCAGTCTTGTAGTTCATGAACATGGTATATCCACTTTAGGTCTTTATTTTCTTTCTGCAATGTCTTGCTATCACGGTTTCATTTGAACTCACTTTTTAGGATTTCATGCCTAAAATTCCCCTGCAATTACTCTTGCGTAGGATATTGGTGCCCCTGTCTTTCTCTATCCATGTTCAGTTCTCAGTCTCCCTGTTTCTCCATTTCTCAGCCACCATTGGCATAATCAGTCACTCTGCACTTGCAGTCCTATGCTCCGCTGCCTTTAGTATCCCAGTGCTCTCCTGGCTTTCCTCCCATCTTACTGGCAGGTCTTTTTTGTCTGTTTTACTGGATTCTTCTCTTCTTGCTGATATTTAGATGTCGTAGAGCCCTGAGCCTCAGTCCTCACATCTCTCTCTCTTTTATCCTCCTTCAGCCAGTCTCATGGTGAAAATATGTCATTTAAAACCAACTATCTTGTTTAAAGCCATCTGACTCCCAATTTTATACCTCATTTCTGAACTCCAGGTTTATGTATCCATCTTTTTGCTGATATTCATTTGGGTAACTAAAACAGCTCTCAAACTTGATCCCTCCGAAATGGGCTTAAGTTGATTTGCCCCATTTAAATCTCTCTTGATTTGCCCCCCAAAATGACTATTTCTCCTCACTCCCCACCACCCACTGTGTTCCCCAGCTGAGTAACTGGACTTTTCTCCCTGTTGCTCATGGGCCAATCTTAGACAGTCTTTGACACCTGTCTTTTATATACTGTACCCCAATGCACATGAGAAAACCCTTGGGTCCTGTCTTCCCGGTATACCTTAGGTTCTTCCCAACAATGTCTCCCACCTGGATGACGGCAATATTTTCCTGAGTAGTCTGCTTTCTCTGCCTGTTCATTACCTGAACAATCTGAACAGTCTTTTAAAATGTCACAGTGTTTCACTCCCTTGATTGAAATCTTTCTGGGCCTTTCCCTGGAAACAAAACAACCTTGAGCAACGATGACCAATCCTAATATGATCAGAACTACCTGCACCCTCTCCAACTTCTTCCTCCATCATAACACTCTGACTCTAATGGCCTTTTGTTGTTTTTGAACATTCCAAGTTTATTTAGGCCTCAGGGTCTTTGCAGTTTCAGTTTCTTCTGCCTAGTTTCCCCCAGATAATTGTGTGGCATTTTACCTGACTCTACTCAATGTCTCCGTCTTTGTGTCATCTCCCTAAATACTCCTCTTCTGACCACCCTGTCTGAGGAGTGTACCATTTCCCATTATTCCCCAGACCTGCTTTGGCTTTCTTCCTATCACTTGGCATAATCTAGTCTTATATTTATTTATTTTAATTTTTGACAGTCTCTTTCCCCTAATAGAATAACAGCTTCCAGAAGATAAGGTCTTTCTGATTTCCATCATTAATTATTTAAATATGTATTTCTTTTAGTTGTAGGTGGACACAATTCCCTTTATTTTATTTTTTTTTTATGTGGTGCTGAGGATCCAACCCACTGCTGCTGCAGTCCAGCTGCAGCAAAATAACCAGGGGGTGACGAGCAACTTGTGTACATTGATACAGCAGGAGTGAGAGCCATTTATTGTAGGACAGGAGGGGTATATATACATTCCACACAGCTTATCTTAATTAACATAAACTAGATACAGCAGTCGACCAATAAGGAATCTCCACACTTAATGGCTGGCTGGCGTTACTTCACAAACCACTCCCTCTGGCAAAATGCCAGGTGCCATCTTGACTTGTTTACAGACTCTAACACACTGCCTCACACGGGCCAGGTGAGCGCTCTATCCTCACTGAGCCCCAGCCCCAGCCCTCCATCATTAACATTGATAATAACAGTTGCCATTTTGTAGGTGTTCAATACTTATATGTTGAATGAATGACCTTGGGAAGATTAGCCTTTCTGATCTCACTTTCTTCATCTGAGGAATGGGGGAAAAATATAACAGTATGTACCTTATAGGTGAATGGGAAACAAGATACCAGGTATAATAAGATTGTGGCGATGGGTGACTGTTATTTTGTGCTTATCATTAAGTTATAGAAATTATTTAAACCTCTTAGAGTCAACCCATGAATCTGTATGAGTGTCATGTGAGGTGGAATTTGCACTATGCGTTTTGCAGTGGTCGATTTGGGAGCTGTAGCTTATATTATTGATAACTTAGAAGAAGTAAAATAAGTACCTGTATCCTCAACTTATGGTTTGGCTCAACGATATTTTGACTTTAGGATGGTGTGGGAGTGTACCCATATATGAGACACCCAACACTGTATTATAAAACTGTGTTAAACAATCTTGCTCACCTCCAGGCTCAGGTCAAGTGTTCTGAGCACCTTTCTGCAGGCTAGGTTAAGGTGGTATGCTGTTCTGAAGTTTTGCTGGATTAACTGCATTTTGGACCTTGGATACTTTCAGTTTAACTATGGGTTGTTGGGATATGTCTTTGTAGGTTCAGAGCATCTGATACTTGAAAAGTTAAATGCCAGGGCATATTCAAGTAGTTAATCCAGACGACAATGGAACTAAGGTCACGAGTTACAATTAGTTGTCTAATGAATCTGCTGTTGCTGATGGCTGTAGTGTGGAGCAGTCATTTACAACCTGGGTGGTCTGGGCAGGCTTTGTGGGAGATGGGGGTCTGGGCTTCCCCTTGAAACACTGGGGAGTATGGGGAAGGGCATCCCAGGTGGGACAGTGGCACAAACCTAAGGGGGAGGAGCAACTGTCTGGAAAATTGGAAAAATAGGATGTCAGGGAGGCGTGGTCTTGATTGGAAGCAGCATGAAAGCCCCACAAACCCATCAGGGTGGAACTCCAACAGGCAGCCTAGGACCAAGGAGCCCACTGGCCACAGGAAGCCCTTCGTGACTTAAAGTGGGTAAGCAAGTTAGGAAATGCTTTTGGGTGATTAGCTAAAAGGTAATTAACCCCAGGCATGTTGGTGCCAGTCTAATCCCTTCCAAGGTAGTGCATGGCCAGGTGCCAAGCTCTGCTGGGTACAGTAGTCCAGGTGCCACTGCAGGGCCAGGGCAGAGATGGCAGTAACAAGCCTGTCTCCTCCTTCCTGGGGCCCAAAGGCCAATTTAAAACTCTCTTTTAACCTTCAAGAATTCCTTAGTTTTTAAGTAACCATGACTAGAAGGCAAGTGACAATTTTCCCTATCCTTATTTAAAAACAAGAAAATCGGCACCTGGCACACCCAGTACTCCTAAGTGGTTACTCGGGAGGCTGAGGCAGGAGGATCACAATTCAAGACCAGCCTGGGCAATTCAGGATATTGTCTTTAAAAACTAAAAAGGGCTAGGGACATAATTCAGTGCGAGAGCCCTCTTTCATTCAACTCACAGTAACAGGATAGGAGAGGCATAGACTGAAGGTCAATCAATTAACATAGCAATTTTCATTTTTACATATTTTTAAGAAGGTACTCTGCTTGTTTTTTCAGCAGAGCATATTGTGTCAGATGAGTTATGTAAAGCTAAGTTCTCATTATTGTGAAAAAGGAAAGCACGTGTTCAATGTGGGAAGTAGCCAGAGTGGTCTGTGAACTGATCAGTTTATTGAAAATGAAAGGTCACCTAGTCAACCTTGAGGGAGCGTTTGCTTGAAATCATACTGCTTTGTGTAAACATACCGTCATCTAAAAGGGCGCCAATGCACACATCTTCAGTTTTTTTGTTTTTACTGAGTTTCAAGACATTGCTGCTTTTTGGAGTGTTGGACTAGATTTCAGGTCCATTTGTGGTAAATAAGAAAATAACCTTGTCAAAGAAAGAGAAGCAAAATAAAATATATAGATATGAGCCGTGACAGATGTCATCGAGCGGGGAGTGGATGTGAAGACAATTAGGGCTGTTGTCATTAACGAAGCCCTGGCAACACGTGTCACAGATTAAATAATGAAGGCCAGTTGGTGGGCCCTGTGAGGAGAGAACAGAGAGCCCATTGTGTCCGCTTTTCCACTGAATTTCAAACTAATTGCCTAAGTAAAGGCTTCTATTTTGGTCATAAGCGATGGAAAATTAAACAGTTGATATATTGTAAATCTTGTAATTCACCCTGGATCACCAATCAGAACTAAATAGAGCAGCTTGGAGCAAAGAATCCAATTCAACTGTGAGCCTTGCCTGCAGAGAAGCCCAGTTCAGTTGTTGGGCTCTGCATGGACTCTGCCTTCCTGTTGCAGTGAGGTTCTAGCTGGTGTGGTCTCAGAGACTGGCCTTCACTTGCTAATCCTCTGTGCTAATGGCTATTGCTGCAGACTGGGGACAGATGTCATGATCCATCCAGAACTGGCACAGTGAGGAGCCCAGGGAGGGGCCTCTCAGAGGGCAGCCTGGGCTGAGTCTCAAGGCACGTTGGGGTTGTGGCCTTTTCTATCTGGTCACTGTGATGAACAAATACATGTGAAAGCACTTTGTTTATACAAATGAAGAGATTACTTTTGTTGTTGTTGTTGTTATGACTATTATTATTTTAGAAGTGGAGTCAGGAGGAGTCAGGGTTCTGGATTCTGAATCCTGGATTTGAATGCTGGTTTCATTTCATATGAGGGTCCCTGCTTTCTGAATGCCATTTTTAGCAGTCTTCTTGTGACACCCCTCCTTAAATCACATGATCTTCACTTCTTTGTATGACATGGAGATCTTCTGGGCATTGTAATGAAGCTAACAAGTCCCTTAATAAAAGAATAATGTTGACTTCACAAAATTAAAATGGATAGGATTCCAAAGAACACTGACATAACAGTTAAAAATATGCTAATAAGTAAATATGTAACTGGGCATGGTGGTACATACATGTAATCCCAGCAACTCAGGAGGCTGAGGCAGGAGGATTGCAAGTTTGAGGCCATCCTCAGCAACTTAGTGAGACCCTGTCTCAAAAAATCAAAAAATCAAAAAGGATTGAAGATGCAGATGTAGCTTGGTTCAGTCCTCAGTACCAAAAAAAAAAAAGAAGATGAAGAAGTAAATGTTTAATATTATAATATACATTCTTTGTTAAAATTCTTTAAGTACTAAGATGTAGTGGAAGGTCTAATAATGACTGTAATTTTGAAGTAACAATGAGTGGAAATGATATTATAAGGTATCTGCAATAGTGCTAATGATGTAACATGAAAATACCTTCAATTTCTATTAATGACAAGTGATGAGAATGGACCATTTGATTGCTGATTATTGCCTCCATTTGTAATAGAAGAACATGCTAAACTTCAGTTCAAGATTAGTAAAGAAAGAAATGAACTGTTTTCCCACCCACATCCTGCGTTCTGAGCGCCTCACACCCCTTCTCTTAAAACGTCACTCTTTCCTTTTAGGCTGTACAGTTTGCAGGGCCAAAGTCTGCACCCCAGTGATCCCCAGCCGTGCTCTCCCTCTGTTCCTGTGTGCACCCCTGTGTCTGGGTGCAGGAGCAGAGCATCAGGGTCCCCTTGGGGCCTGCCAGACCACACCCTAAATGGTCCTCAGGACCTCCAGTCCAGACTTCAAAAACACCTCCCAGACTTGGCCATCCGCCTCCCCTTGGTCCGTCAGCCCTCCTCTCTGTCCTGTGCGCCCTTGCTCTCTGGATGACAGTAGCAGCCACTGCTGGGCTCAGGCTCACACCTGGCTTGGTGAGGGAGTTTGTGGGTATGATGCTGCCAGGACTTCCACACCAGCCTCATTGATAAAGTTCATGACATTTTTAAACACTAAAATATGCCTGTCCTTTTATCTTGAATGTCTTCTAAATTTTGACTCATCTGACATAGCCTAGTTCCTCCTCCTCATCTTTTTAACATGCTTCTGTGATTATTCTCAGGTTTAGAATCCTTGGTTATGACTCTTTGCCTTCATGATATGACATCAGAGGGCTCCTGCCTTCCTCATGGTGTGTTCCTGTGCTGTCCTCAGTCCTATCAAGCTCCCCACAGACAGCCCCTCCAATATCCATCCCGTTTCCTCCTTTGCCTTGGCAGGCTAAGTGCCTTCTGCCTGGGGACACCTGGCCTCCCTGACATCTCCAGGTCTCAGTTCTGTGGCTCCTTCTTTGGAGAATGTCATGAGGACTGTTCAGAGTGCAGTCCTTGTCCATTTATTTCCTCCTCCTTTGCAGTGACCAGAGTCTGGCAGGGCTTCCAAAGTGACAGGCACCTGGGATAGAGTAAAGTTCAGTGCTCATCAGTATCTGAAGGGGATTGGTTCCAGAACCTTCCTCAGAACCAAAATCCATGTATATAAAAATTTGCAGATGCTCCAGTGCTTACGTAAGATGACACAGCATATGCCCATAACCTACGCACATCTTCCCACATACTTTAAATCAATTCTAGATTACTTATAACACTGAATGCAGTGTAAATGCTGAGTAACTGTATGACGACTCATTTGCAGTATAATAGTAATTAAACTTCCACACTATAATTATTTAGAGAGTAATGACAAGAAAAAAAGTCTGTACAGGTCCAGTATAGACAGTTTTTTTCCATCTGAGGTTGGTTGAATCCATGTACATGGGGATCAAACATACATGGCTGGGAGCAGTATCTTACTTGGGTCCTAATCTTGGCTCTGTGGCTAGCTGTGTGATCTTGAAAAGGTACGTGACCTTTGGACAACTCAGTTTTCCCACCTGTAAACCTAGTATAATAACAGAGTGCTTTGGTTTAAAAGAGTAAATACTTGTAAAACACTGAAGAGCCATGCCTGGCTCATAGGAAGAGCTCAAAAAATAACTGTCCTAGCCGGGTGTGGTGGCACAGGCCTATAATCCCAGCAGCTTGGGAGGCTGAGGCAGAGGATTGTGAGTTCAAAGTCAGCCTCAGCATAAAGCTAGGCGCTAAGCAACTCAGTGCGACCCTGTCTCTAAGTAAAATATAAAAAAGGGCTGGGGATATGGCTCCATGGTTGAGCGCCCCTGGGCTGAATCTCCAGTACCAAAAAAAAAAAAAAAAAAAAAAAAATGCTATTCTTACTCATTTTAGTTAAGTGGCCTGGGCTCATTTAAAAGTCACATCCCACTATGCTATTATTTTTGCTGGCGTTTTATTAAAGAGTGTAGTATAGGGCTGGGGTTGTGGCTCAGCAGTAGAGTGTTGCCTAGCATGTTCGAGACACTGGGTTTGATCCTCAGCATCACATAAAAATAAATAAATAAAGATATTGTGTCCAACTACAACTAAAAAAATATTTTAAAAAAAGTGTAGTATAATTTGGGGTCAAGTACTTAATTATTGTTTCATCTTCATTGGGGTTGGTATCAGATTTTGATTTCACGTGAATTTATTTATATGAGACAAAAGGAAATGCTCTTTGACAAAATAAGAGAAATCTTGGGGACAAAATTTAATGGAATGATGGAGGCACAGTCTTATCAATAGTTTTCTAGCCTTGTTGGGGATTTATCCATATTTCTTCCATTCCAGAAATTGAGTTTGACTTAACAGGAATATTTCTTGTAAGTAGGCAAAGGAGAGAATGATATTATTTATCAGAAGATTTCCTTAAGAATGTAAATCATGTTTGCAAACCAAATCACTTTTTTCTTGCATGAGCATTTTCATATACTCTGGGAATATTCTACTCTTGTGGGGGAATTTTTTTAATGATTACTAACCACCTAGCTCATGTGACATTGATGTGCTTTTTTAAAGAAGATATTTATATTTAATATACACATACATAAAAATGTAAAAAATGTATGCATCACAACAAATTTTTATGTAAATGAAAATAAGAAATATATTACATTTCTAAAAACTTATAAATCAATTTGGGATAGTTATTTTAAAAGACACTCTTGAGCCTGGCACACAGGTGCATGCCCATCATCCCAGAGCTTAGGATCTTGCTAATTGGTTTAGGCTGGCTTTGATGTCATCTTCTAACTAATGCTTCCTTCACTTTTTTTTCCCATCATAAAGGTTATTTCCCTTGAGGTTTGTTCCACTCTCCAGCCGTCTCTCGGTTTCGCCAGCAGGTGGAGTACTAGCTCCTTTGAAAGTCATCAGCCATAGACCTTAGGGCTAGTTTTCTTACTGTTGTGATTATACTCTCACCCCCGGTGGGGAGGGGGGAAGACCCTATGAGAAACTCTTAAATATGGCGGGGTAGTGGGTAGGGGAAGTGGGCAGGGTGGATGTTGGGTCTGAGGTTGTCTCTAGGATTTTCATGCCGGACACTTGGGAGCTAATATGCTAATGACTTGTATTTCATAGGTTTTGAGTAACTCGAATTTTATCAGAAAACATGTAAGTTTTTTTTTTTTTTTTTTTTAGCAACAGGTGAATAAAGTTTTTCTTGGCATATTTTTGTCCAATCTCACAGTTTAGAAGAAACAATAATTAAAGTTAGGAAACCTGACTATTATGTTAAAATAGATCTTACTTAAATAGAAATCATGGAAACAAGCCATGAGAATTAAAACTATTCTTGTTGAAAACTAGTAGGAAATAGTGCCTACTCTGAGCACATTAAATGCCAAGCATGGAAACTCCATCTGTCCCTGCTCTCTGCCTGGGATTGAACCCAGTGACTCTACCACTGAGCCAGATCCTCAGTCCTTTTATTTTTTTCATCTTGAGACAGGGTCTCTCTAAATTGCCCAGGCTGGCTTCAAACTTCTGATCGCCCCTCGATTACAGGCATGAGATTCTACATAAGTGTCTTAGTCTTTCTTAAGCAATATGATGAAACATTATTGACCATGTTTTAGTTTTTAACTGCATTTAGGATATTATCAATTACATTTTTCTAAAATGAAAACTAAATTTAAATTCCTTAATTCGAAACCCATATGTGTTCTTTTCCCCATAATGTGTTATTAAGTTCCATTTTAAAAGTCAACTAAAGAGATCTTTGTTTTTCTTATAAATGTATCTTAAATGCAGGTGATGAAACTGAATTATAACAGTGATTTCAAAATTTACAGATACCAAGTCAGAATCAGAAGTTAGAAGATTCTTTGATAAATTTTCTTCTCGAGCTTATACTGATGTTTAGACTTGAGGGATTAATGAATTTAGACTTATTTAATGTTATGCAAAAATCTGAGACTCATGTGAGTTTGATTCTCAGAAATAATAATTTCACATGTCCATCATGCAAAGTGAAATTATAGTGCTATGCATTCTGTGACTACCACCCAACCTGGTCAACAACAGAAAAGTCATTTTATGGCCCTAAGAGTGCAGACTGTAATCCCCTTGTTTAAAATGAATCAGTCACTTTAATTCAGTGTCTGAAGGGAGAGAAGGGAGTGAGAGATTTCTTTGTCTGTGTTATGGTTTTCTTGAGCAGCAAGTATGAAAAGGAAGCCTGAAGCCTTAGCTCATTGTGTATGTGGTTCTTATGTCTCACAACAGTGCTTATTTAACATATGGGGAGTGGCTTCAAGTTCATTAGCGAAGCTTATAGGCTCAAGTGCCTTGTGGGCTTGGCTAACTTAAGTTGCCTTTGGGGAGGGGCCAAAACAGTCTGGGAACAGCAGCTTTTCCCTCTTGTGGATTCTCAGGGTAGTCAAAAGTTCCCCCCTTTGGCTATCAGCTGCCTAGGAGATTAGCTTCCTAGTAAGGATCCTTCTTTAGAGTAACATGAAGCGACTACTTTCACAGGGGCACCAGGTCAGTAAATAACGTTTTGAACTTTCTGTTGCATTTGTCAGAATTTCTTTGCGTGCTCAGGACAGGCAGGAGAGCTGTTGTGCTGTGGCTGTGTTCTTTTAGAGAATAGTCTGAGTGGGTTGATACCAGGGAGATTGGGGGTTATGTTTCTCTTAGAATATATGCATGGTTTGACAATGTTCAATGCAAGTGGAAACCAGAAGAAAAAACGTGTGTGTGTGTGTGTGTGTGTGTGTGTGTGTTTGTATGCTGTATTTACAGCCCAGAAATTGGTCCCTGTGTGTAAGCATTTTCAGTTCCTTTTTTGAAGTTACTTTCTTCATGTCCTCCCATTGAATATTCTAGGTGTAACTCCGATTTGATGCACAGCCGATTTGATTTTCTTTTTGGACCTTGAGCAGCAGGTGTTGTAGTCAGCCCCCCCCCCCCCCCCTCTCTCTCTCTCTCTCTCTCTCTCTCTCTCTCTCTCTCTCTCTCTCTCTCTCTCTCTCTCTCTCTCTCTCTCTCTCTGTCTCTCTCTCTCTCTCTCTCTCTCTCTCTCTCTCTCTCTCTCTCTCTCTCTCTCTCTCTCTCTCTCTCTCTCTCTCTCGCGCGCGCGCGCGCGCGCGCGCCACACTTGTGCAAGCTTGTCCAATGCTCCGTTTCCCCATGGGCCTACTCCTTGGAGTCACAGTGAATCAGAGTTTCATTTAAATCTTTTCTTCGAAAAATCTGGCACTTTTCTAGAATGTTTCACAAAATACCTATGTAACAATGGTTTTGGACAGAGTGTTCAGGTGACTAAAGCAGAACCAAATCCCTTCCTCAGCTGTCCCTTGTTTCCTTCACCAGTGACGCCTCAGAGTAGATTACCCTGGAGCACTGAAGGATCGTAAAGATGAAGTGTGACTTGTAAGCATGAAAGCAGTGTTAATAGCAATAAATAATTAAGTCAATAAAGTTAAGTACCAAGAGAATACCTTCCTCAATCTCATTAACTTAAAGATCTAGAGAACTATTTTGCCTTGGTTAATTTACCACCAAAGCAATCTGGAATGAAATTGTTCTGTAAGGGTGGTTCAATTTGATGAGGTCTTAAACTTTACAGCCCTTGGTGAAATACAGCTTCTCTTGCTTTTATGCTACTTTAAGTATACTTTGGCTCACTATTATTTTAAAATAGGCCAATATGCTTATTGCTACTTAATTTTTTTTCTCCACTAGGAAATAGTTTATCAGGAAGGGTCTGTTCTTTCATGTTCTCCCCAGTTAAAAAGAAAATTGAGGAAGAAAGCAGACAGAATATAGGCACTTTAAAAAAAAACAACAAAACTTTGATCTAATATACTAAATTTTAAGGATCTCACTTTCCATCTGTACTGAAATTGAAGTTGGAAAGTTATGGCTACATTGCCATTTCAAGATTATAAAACGGTACTTTAAACCCCTAAGACACAGCTGCACAGCTTTATTATTGTCTTTACCTCTGCAGATATCTCCTTTAACAGCAAATCCATGAATCTCTTTTAAGCTTTCCAGAAAGTTCAAAGATCGCCACGACTTTGCTATGCTTAAACACACACACCATGCTATCATTGCATATGTCTGTTATTGTGAGATCATTATTAAATGCTATTAGATCAAATCTTAAAGGAAGACATTGGTTAACCTAATCTCTGCCTAATTATTTTAAAGAAAAATATCAGGAGATTTTACTTTCTGATTACTTGGTTGTACTTAATGGGTAGGGATAAAATCTTGAGTTCACACAAAACTCATTTGTGTCCTGTCAATCTCGGTTTCTGTGTTCCTAAGGGCTTCAGAGCTTTTCATCTAGAGATTGTAGTGAAGGAATATATGACTGATTGGAAACAGAAATAAACAGTGCAGCATAGAATGGGGGAAACTCCCTAAAAACCAGATTTTAGGGGGTTTCCCAGAGAGTATACACATTAAAATAACTTCCTTGAACATAAGGGGAAAAAGCCTGTGCAGAAGAGTGTATCTTCTGTAGTTGTAGAATAATGTAACTCAGCAAATCTGGACCATTCCTGGGTTGGGATCTTGTACTGCTGCAGGTGTCCTCATCTTGCTGGACTGGTTTGGGATTGTTACATCTTTGCTTTTCAGCTCAAATCTAGCAGAGATGGCATTTTTCTCATTCCATACCATCAGATTTCTAGTTGAGCTTTAACTGATCAATTTTTATCTAACATGTTTTCTTGATGACCATTCAAAGTGATTTAAGTGTCTCACACGTCTCAGATGGTTTAGGAACCCAGCCAGTGACCCCGTGGCATGTGATGCCAAGGTTTCCCCCCCCCCCATATTTCTTATTGGTGCAATAGTGTATATAATGGTGGGATTTGTTGTTACATATTGGTGCATGCGCACACTAGAGCAATATAAATAGGTTAATATCATTCCCTGGTATTTCTCCTTTCCTTCTCCTCCTCCCACCCTGGTCCTTTTCCTCTACTCCACTGATCTTCCTTTAACTTTTTTTAAGATTTTTTTTTTCATTGTAGATGGACACGATACCTTTATTTTGTTTATTTTTTGTTTTTTTATGTGGTGCTGAGGATCAAACCCAGTGCCTCACACATGCTAGGCAAGCACTCTACCAATGAATCACAACCACAGCCCTTTCTTTAGACTTTTGATGCCAAATTTCTTTTAAAATGCATGTGAGTTTCAGAGTTAGAGATGAATCCTTAGGCAAACTATTTCAACCTGAATTGGCTCACACCCAAAACACGGGAAAAATTGAATAGCAGTAGGAGAGAAAGAGCCCAAGGACAGAAATGAATAACTGATAGTAGTTGTACAATTAGAGGTAGGTTTTCTGACTGCTGGACTTTGATAGCTTTTTACCTGATAGGAAGGTTCTATTCATATTTCAGATCATTCTTCATTTCCAGTCTTGATCTTTGCAGTACATGGTTTGAGATGTGTAGGCTTTTGACATGCATTTATGGCCTTGTCGGATTCATTCAATGACTATAGTGAACAGCACAATCCCTGTTTTTTCTATCCCTGACCTCATTATTCTTGTCCTTAATCTTCTCACTCAAGGTGCCGTGTGCCTGGGTCTTGGGCTTACATATCAGAAAGCAAGGGAGATTGTATTACCATCCTTCTCAGAAATACCTTGTGTTAGTAAACATTAATATCTCAGAAGGATTGTAAAGGCAGAGGATAGATTAGGTTCTTGGAGCACAACTGACCACCCCCCTCCCCTCCACTTCCTTGTATTTTTCTGAAGAATGAAATTTAAGTCTGACCTGGCAGATCTGGGTATCGTGGTGGTGGTGTCATACAAGAGTAGTAGAGTAGGGGTCACAGTGATAACGGACACCCAAAAGGCATTTCCTACTGCAACACCCAAAAGGCATTTCCTCACTACATACAACCTGAAGAGATGGCCTGCCTGTCATCCCCATTTTGCAGTTGAGGAACTGTCTCAGAAAAGTCAAGTGAGTGGATCCATGTCAGAGGAAGCTAGTAAGTAGCAATGACAGTATTGTGCCTTGGAGGGATGAGGTGAGAGGAGAAATATGATAGATTTGCTTTTTTAGAAAATATCATCCAATGTTTATGATTAATGAGATGCAACTATATAAATACTGACGTGTGTGCTGCTCTTCATACCAAAGATGTTTCTGCTGACCCCATGACTCACTACAGCATGTAACTTTGAGTCCTTTTTACTGGGGTGGGAGGTGAACTTCCCATCTGTTCTACTGGTGACCAATCACAGGATATCACCAGCCGTGACTGGTTCATATGGAGGATGAGCCCAGTGCATTGAAGGCTGTCTTCTGCCTACTAAAGCTAGTCCTGGAATTTTTGAGATTTTTTTTTTAAGTAATAAAACCATTGAAGCTATGAACTTGGACCTTTTGACTCTTCAGTTTTCATGTCCTCTTCATTCCTGCCAAGTCGGACTTCCTGCTGATAATCAAAACTCTGGTTATTTTGTCATCCTAAGAGATTTCTGAAGCTTAGTAGAAAGCCGACATTTATCAGACATGTAAAATTCCTTTAAAAACATAAATATGCATATAAAAATGTTAGACAAGTAACTTAGATTAGATTATGCTAACACTTAAATGTAATAAGTTTAGAACCTTTAAGAAAATATAACAGTACAGCACAGGTAGATTAAAGTGTTAAGATAAAAATAATAATAAACAAAAGAAATGAGACTAAACAATACAAATTCTGATCTTTGTATGAAGAAGTACTTTCTCTTCCCAAAATCAATAGAGGAAATGACCAAAGGAAAAAGTTAATGGGTTTGGACTTTTTAGGTGGAAGTATAAAAGCTTTAAGTACGAAAATGATCATTGAAGTATTATATTATGAAAAGTTGGAAATAAAAACATCCAGTAGTAGGGAAAATTTATGATGAACTATTACAGTTTTGTTTATGAAGAATTGTAATAGAAAATAGTGATGGTAGATGCTGTATATTTAACTGTACATCACAGTTTGGATATACTTAAAATATTCCTATCTGTGTGTGTTCTGCATGGGGGCAACCATAGAAAGGATTTGCACCTTAAAAGTAATTGAGTTTATAAGGTTATTTTGAAGGGTAGGATTTCTGGTGCTTTATAGTTTCTTCTTGTACTTTTCTGCATGTTAGTATTTTTAAAAAGAGGTACTTTGTATTTAGAAAAAAATAGAAGTACAAAACTATTCGTAGAGGGAAAATGAGAACAAAATACACCAAATTTTAATAGACTCACCCAATTTATAATCTATTGAAGATAATAGCTCTAAGAAAGATCTTAATTTCTTCCACGATTTTTATAAATTTAGATTTTCTTTTGTAAGAATTCATTATTTTTATAATAAAAATGAATAGATTAGGACTTACAGATTAGAATTGAGACAAGATCAATCTTTATAAAGAACAGGATAGGGGCTGGGGATGTGGCTCAAGCGGTAGCGTGCTCACCTGGCATGCGTGCGGCCCAGGTTTGATCCTCAGCACCACATACAAAAGATGTTGTGTCCGCTGAAAACTAATAAATAAATATTTTTTTAAAAATCAAAAAACAAAAACAAAAATGCTGTACTGCTTAAAAAAAAAGAACAGGATAATTTTACTTTTAAGAACAATTTTTTTTTTTGTGTGTGTGTGTGTATGGTACTAGAGATTGAACTTAGGCTGCTTTAGCATTGACTACATCCCCAGCCCTTTGTATTTTTTATTTTGAGATGGCATCTCACTAAATTGCCCAGGCTGGCCTTGAACTTGTGATCCTCCTGCCTCACCCTCCCAAGGTGTTGGGATTACAGGGGTGTGCCACACTGCCTGGCTTCTGCTGCATCTATACATCATGTTAGGAATCTATGTATTTTATTTTTCCACATCAGGCTTAACATTTTAATCAGATCTATTATCAGGTAGATAGTTTATTTAGTGAGGGATACAGGAGGAAGTTCACTTAAATACTTGAACATCAGTCCAGGAAAAACACTTTGGTAGACTTTCAGTGTGCCCAGATGTCTCAGTAACACCTGTTTGGTCTAAAAGCAGTTGCAGGTGTGTAGAAAGAACAAGTCAAACTACTGAGAAGAGATGATGTGACTAGGAAAATGATGATGGAAGAAACCTTAGAAAAGTCAACGGCTGTCTTCCCTTCTCTTCTACAGATGAGTGACTGACTCCCAGAATGACGGAGTCCCCGAGTCCACTAGGTTCTGGTAGACTTGATTGGAATCTTTTGGGGACTTTTGAATCCACCATTGCTTTTCTTTATAATATTCCATTCTTCTAATTTTAACACATTTTGGTAGTAATGAATAAAATTATATTTTCATTTATCCTAGGCTGATAAAAATCAAAAGCTAGTACCCTTCTATGTTTATCTAAAGGTATTTGAGAAAGGGGCAGAAGGCTGGTCACTACTTCCAAGGAAAACCTACCCCCTTGCCAGGCAGAGCTGTTATTCTCATCATTGATCAGACGTTCTGTTCTTTTTTTTTTTTTATTGGTTGTTCAAAACATTACAAAGCTCTTGACATATCATATTTCATACATTAGAATCAAGTTGGTTATGAACTCCCAATTTTACCCCAAATACAGATTGCAGAATCACATCGGTTACACATCCACAATTTTACATAATGCCCTATTAGTAACTGTTGTATTGGAGAAATGAATTACAGTAGGTGGGGTAGAGAGAGAAGATGGGAGGGGAGGGGAGGGAGGATAGTAGAGGATAGGAAAGGTAGCAGAAGACGTTCTGTTCTTGAGTGCAGGCTCACTTAACAAACATCTGGTTTGCTTGTTTGTTCTGGAAGACAGCAGCCACATGGAGTGACTAGGGAATGCTTGATACTGAGCCTAGGAAGTTGTTTTATAACAGATTTACTGACATTATATAATTTACATGTTATTACATTAACACTTTGAAATAGGTGGTTCAACAATGTTTAGTATATTTATAGAGTATGTGACCAACACCATAATCCAATTTTTGAAAATTTTCATCACTCTAATTAAAGAAACTCCTTTCTCACCCATTTCTCTCCTAACCCTAGATAGCCATTTTTCTGCATTCTATAAAGACCACTTAGGTGAGCATGACCTGGTTACCATGTGGGACCCTTCTGCTCAACAATGTCCTTAAATGGGAGATAAAACCAAATTAATCCACTCAGGATTGTCAACTATTGTATTAGATTGAGTGACTGTGTCTTCTAGAGTTTCTAACCTTTAAAATGTTCAAAAAATTTTTTTTAAATATGGGATTACATACTCATTAAGGTATGAGATGTTTGCAGGCTGTGTTGCAAAACGTTGGATAGACTTGTTACTTATTAGAGTGATCTTGAGTGAATTACTTGACTTCACTCAGACTCAATTTGTTTATCTATAAAATGGGCATGATGGCTTGGGTGTGGCTCAGTGGTAGAGCACTTGCCTTGCATGTGTGAGGCACTGAGTTTGATCCTCAGAACCACATAAAAGTAAATAAAATAAAGATATTGTGTCCATCCATAACGAAAAAAATATTTTTTAAAAATGGGAATCATGAAACGAATGCTTACTTCAGAGGGTTTTTGTAAGAATTTAATGAAAAAATGTATGTAACAGGCCCACCAAAGTATCTGGTGCATTATGTGTTAAATGGATGTTAGTTATTTTTTTTAGATTTATTTTTTATTTGTAGATGGACACAATATCTTTATTTATCTTTATGTGGTGTTGAGGATCAAACTCAGTGCCTTGCAAGTGCTGTACTGCTGAGCTATAGCCCCAGTCCCTGATGTTAGTTATTATTATTCATTAAAAATAAGCTGTTAAATGTGACTTTATTTAAATTTTTATGAGTTTATGTTCTTCTAAGGATTTGAGTTGGCTGATAATTATATTTACATACTATTAAACACATACACAGAGGAATAAAACCAGGGATTAGGGATGAGAGTACTAGTACAAAGATAATATTAGAGGAAATAATAGTGATGATGGTAATTATTAATTAATAATTAATAGTAATTAATTTATATAATAAGTTTTCAATGAACATTTCTTTGAAGTTTTTTAAGAATGTTTTAAACTCATAAGTTGAGGAAGTCATGCCAAATCAGAAATGACATATATAACCAAATGAGATCCCAGGCTGGGAGAGACCTTTAATGGTTTCTAGTCTACCCTCATAATCATGGGAGATGACAACTTGGTTGGAACTCACAGTGTGAGGGTGAGGCAAGTATCTCCCAATACGTATAGCATATACACACACACGTGTGTGTGTATATATGTGTGTGTGTTTACCACGTGTGTATATTTATATATGGTAAGCACTTTTTTGAGATAACGAGTTAGAACCCAAACTGTCTCCCAAACTGTATTATTAGGAGGTAACATTGCCTACTCAGGACAACTGGTTTTCTTGGTAATGGTTCTGTTTTCCAGAATGTTTTCACACACATTAAACTGAATTGTACACTCACGTAGGTACACTCCTAGGTTCTCATCATATCTCCTATACATAGAAATATATGCCTAGACAAGTAGTCTGCAGATATCACAATTATCATGACCCTCACCCCACCTCACTTTCTTGCTCAAACATCCAAAGTTGTATTGATTGTTCTTTAGGTTACATATGCCAACCCCTCATACCTGTTTCTTTGTCCTTGAATGGATTCCTGTTCTGAGATGCTCAGTGAGCTTCTAAGTAGTCTTCAAGGTTCCATTCCATTGCAACCTTCCGTAGTCTCAGATTGAGCACCTCCTCCTCTGAGTTCCCACCACACTCTGTTCATGCTGTGAACTTACTGTCACCTTCCCTGGACTATGAGCCCCTGAGGGAGAGCACATTTACTTTTGTGCTCCTAAACTCCTTACAGCACCTGACACACGGTAATTGCTCAAACAGCATAAGAGACAATATTGGCCTTACTTCATGTGGATACCTTTCTATAATGATTTTAGAGAGTCGGCAGTTATGACAAATGTTTTTGGGTACAAAATGTCTAGTGAAGCCTGATTACCTGAGGGCTAAAACAGGCAACAAAAAGCCTATGGCTTCTCTTTGACCCAAAGTAGCATCATCTAGGGAAGAAGCCTACCAAAGCCTTCCATCCAGTTCTTCATTTAGTGAACGTGAATGTATCCACTAATACCCTCATATAAGCTAAGTACTTGTCTGTTAGGCAGAGTTGATTCCTATCACCTTGAGTGGTTGCAGGAGGTCTGGCCTAGGTCTGAAGGAACAAGAGTCCGGCAGAGTTCTAAAGCTGAAGCAGATGCAAAGATGTGTTTTTTTTCCCCTGAGTCCACAAAGAGGATCTTCTGGAGAGCACTGACAGAGGGAGACAGGTACCAGTGAGCATGTCCTATTTTAGGAAATACTGCATTTCCTGAGACTTTTGCAGTGATGGATGGCTGAGGGTATTAGAGGGTTTGCTTTGTTAAAAAAAAAAAAAAATTACATGGGCCTCTCTGAAATAGTCATCCTGTGTTACAGTTTTACTGGAACCACAAAGGAAATACCTACTTATACTCGTAGGTCTTGAGGTGTTTGATGGGCCTTTCATTTGTGTTCAGCCTAAAATCCCCAGATTCTCTCAATCATTTCTCATAAGTTCATGAGCAGCATGCTCTGTTTTCTGTCTGCCTGTGGTTTGCCTTGTCTTTGTTCTGCCGTTCTCCACCTGAACACAGTGCTCCACCTGGAGACTAATTTGCAGCTAGGATGATTGGCAGCTCTCCTGGGATACAGCTTTCCTTATCATGTCTCCTAAGAGTGCATCAATCTTAAAAGATAATATTAACAATGTGCCATTTTGGGGGATACTCTCTCAAGGTACTGTGCCAAAGTGCCTTGTATATGTGCTATATTATTCTATTCCCTTGATTTTAGGACTCTGTAAATGGCAAGATAACATCATAAATTAAAGTTTAGCGTTTTAGGGGAAACAATAAGGTAGGGAAAACCCCATCACATTAAATGTAGATGTAAAATGAATAGTCATGTTATTTTCAGGAAAGTTAAAATGTGTGTGTGTTGGGGAAAGATGGATAGAGAGCACATCTTACAATCAAAGAAATATCGTATCTCCATTTTACAGATGAGGAAATTGAGACTAAGGAAATTTGAGTAATTTGACACAATTTTACAGTGTCTAGAAGGTGAGCTGCATTCAGATCAAGCCTGACTGCAATGTGTGCTTCTATCATTCCCCATGCCTTCTTGAGTATCCCTATCACGAGTTGGGGATGTCGCTCAGTGGAAGAACACTGGCCTTGCTTGTGCAAGATCCCGGGTTTAATCCCCAGCAGACAGAAATCAGTCAGTTGATCAATTACAGTCGAGTGTCTCTGTCATGAAGTTGGCTTGTACAAAATTCCGAGGGTTTTCTCAAGAAAACAGTGCTAGTGTAGGCAAACACCAACCTGTATTTGTGTGTGTATTTAAATTTGAATGGTAATGTGTATATTCGGTTTAGTTTTTTCTTTCTTGGCAGTGAAAAACTTGGTATATCTTTCTTTTTGCATATTTTAAAAGGTGATTACCAGGTCAAAAACTACAAATATTTTTGTGGCTTTACAAACATACTATTACATTATACCTGAGAATGGGTTATCTATTAACAGTGCCACTAGCAATGTGTTGAGTTTAGCACGACAGTTACTAGTTTTTAACACAATCCATTTCTGGTCTTATTTGGACTGGAGACTTGGTTCTGTTGTGGAAACTCATTCTGAGATCCCTCGGGCTGTGGGTTATCTGCTTGGGACTCCTTCACTAGTTAATGTGTGTCTCCTGGTTGCAGTGGCCTCTGGACTTGGCTTTGAATCATACTCCTTGAGGCTACTTTGCCCTAAACTTTGCTCTGCTTCCCACTCACCTTTTGACTTTTCAGCTTGCTCACCTCCTTCATTTTCCTCTATTGTAAAACCCCAGGTTATTTGATGTACTTTATAGGAAATCTCTTGAGTCCAGAGGATGATTCCTGGCAGTAAAAGAGAATTGAAAGCAAATCGTTTTGTAAATCAGTGGTGGTTGAAGAAAGGCCATCTTGCAAATTTCCTAGGAATCATTTCAATGATCAATTAGTCAGAAATTCATTCTAATTGTTCTACTTTTTCCCTACATGAAGCAAGGAAAGGGATAGTAGAAGTGTTAAGAATGAATAATGGAAGACTTTGAGGAAAAGAACCCACTTAGATTTCAAATAACATAAAGGATAAAACTGAAGAAGGAAAATAATTTCCACTTAGATGCTGTGCTATTCTCTAAGGTCCATAGAGTAAAGATTTATAGCTAAGAAATAATAATTTAACTCATTTTTTTAAATTTTTAAGATGGAAATAAAGAAAAAAAAGTTAAATATACATCTTACCTTCTGCTAAGATCTCTTTATTTATATGTATGAATTTCATGGGTGGAGTTTAAATAGGTAAGAATTTCATAGCTCTGTTTAAACAGGTAAGAAATATTGAGCAATAGATGATTCCTTAGATTCTGATTTATGGCCCAACATGACTCAGATCTCTGGTGAGAGGAAACCACTGTCCCCATCACTGAAGGTAAAAATGTAGTCTACTTTTTGTCTGAATATGGCATGCTACTTAGAAATAAAATCATAAACCTTATTGAGAAAACTCAAGTTTAAGCCAGGTATGGTGGTTCACACCTGTAATCCCAGTGACTCTGGAGGCTGAGGCAGGAGGATCACAAGTTCAAGCCCACCATGTGCCACTTAGCAAGACCCTGTCTCAAAATAAAAAATAAAAAGGCCTGGGAATATAACTCAGTGGTAAAGCGGCCCTGGGATCAATCCCTAGTACTGCAAAAAAAGAGAAACAAACAAACAGAACCCTCAATTTTAAATCCAATGTAAACACAAGTTTACCTTTAGTGTTGTATACATGCTCAAAAAAGTGTGTTACTATTCAAAAGGACGAAGTGATCTTGGTGAGAAGGAACTCCTGGATCATGAAGGACAGTGGTCATATCATACAGATGTTTTAGCAGTCCATGGGACTCTACTCAGCTTGATGAGTAATTCAGTATTTGCCAAAAACTCAGTCTATTTTCATTAGCTTCATGATACTTGCTTCTAAAGACACATGTTTGGAAATTTTAGAAGCCAATGGAGCTGTGGATTCACTCGCTGTGGATTCTGTTCCTGCTGCTGTATCTGGGATCTTGTGTACATGCTGGTTTTGTTTTCACTGAGTATAAAGGTTCTGTCACATTTTTCTCCTCAGACCTTCTCTCTTCTTGTCATAAAGGTATCATTTTGGAGCTAGTTAAAACAGTGTCTCTCAAACTGAATTGCCTGGATATTTTGCACAGGAATCGCCTGGATATTTTGTGCAAATGCCAACCCGTTTCCGGAGAGCTGCCAAGATTATGCATTTCCTCCAACCCCCTGCCTTGCTGCTAGTCCATGGACTAGGGGATCTCTGGTTCTCACTGTGGTGCTCCCAGGGAGACAGATGGTGGAAAAGGTGACCTATAAAACAAACATCCAGTAGAGGAGCTGTGGATGTTCACTGATCACTGTGATTCCTTTGACCAGCGCCCAGTTAAGTTCAGACAGGCAGCAGTGCACATTGATTAAAAACTTGGTCTCTGTGGCTCTCTTTTTGCCACCCAGCAGCTGTATCACATGGGCTGATAACTAATCTCTATAAACCTCAGTTTCTGAATTGAAGACATACAAATAATATGAAAACCTATTTATAGGGTTATCATGATGGTTAAATAATATAATGCACATAAAATATTTAGTAAGTGCTTGTGAAATACTAGCTTCAGTAGTAATAATTCAGGAAGCATTTATCGAACACCTGCTTCATGCTGGGCATAGTAAGGTAGGTGTATAAAGATTAAAAGACAACCTTTTAGTTTCAGTGGAGATTTAATTGGATGATTTGAAAGTCTCTAGTGTTGAGATTAAATCTAAAATAATTCTATATGCTTTTTGGATATTTCTTATGTTGGGTAGACATATTAAAATAAAGCTGGGGTTGCTGGGGTTGTGGCTCTGTGGTTAAGCACTCGCCCAGAGGCCCTGGGTTTGATCCTCAGCACCACATAAAAATAAATTAATTAATTAACGATATTATATCCAACTACAACTAAAATATAAATATTAAAAAAATAAAGCTGGGTTCAGATCAGCAGAAATTAAATAAAATTTATGCACTAAGACAGTGAACTCAGCGTATTCTAACTTTTTGTTTTTTTGATACTGGAGATCAAACTATTAAGCCACGTCCCCAGCCCTATTTTGCATTTTTATTTAAAGGCAGGGTCTCATTGAGTTGCTTAGTGCCTCACTTTTGCTGAGGATGGCTTTGAACTCCTGATCCTCCTGCCTCAGCCTCCCTAGCCGCTACAATTACAAGCATGTGCCATCACCTCTGGTGTAACTTTTAAAACCAAACATTTCTTATGATTGGTTCTTTGAGTGAATTATCTCTGAGAGTGGAAATTGAAGGGCAGGTTTTATTTTTATTTCTTTATTAGTTGAACTGTTTTGTTTGAGCAACTGGAACTGAAGGATATGGAAGGACAGGCATGATCAATTTCTATTTTGGTGGATCAAATTTTGAGCACACACTTGCTTTCCATAATTGGCATCGGCCTTTTAAAGTGATTTCAAAAGGACTCTGTCTTTGAATGAACTGACTTGTTTTTCCAATAGAGACCAAAAAATGAGCACCCTGCCTCTTCTCTATCAATCACCCAGCACAAACATGTATGCCTTTCAAGAGCTGGGTGTTTCTGCTTTTTATCCATCTTTTGTCCCTTTGTTTGGAATCCCATCTTGCAAAAGAAATGATCACTGACCCAGAATTTTTTTTTTCTTTATCTAAATATTTTTCCAAGTTATTGAGAGCCATGTGCTTTTTCTGAACTTACAATGGTTCTCTTTGTGATGCATACTTTTGTAATTTTTTTAAAAAGATATTAGTTTGGAGAAAACTCTGTGAGTGTGACTTTTGTGTTTGTGAGAACATAATTATCTCACTGAGCAGAATCTTCAAATAGTGGAAATGGTGGAACTAAAGCAATATTCACTGCAGGCATTCACAGTTGCTTGCATTAGGTGTTTCAACAATGGCTTTTCTCCTTACCTTTTGGGTTATAAATATTAGTTTCTCTGTTTTTGTTACAAGAAACGTCAGAATGATTTTTACTGCCTTTTTTCTTTTGTTGAATCAAGGAAAATTACCTGCTTTTCCTTTAAATATCAGTGTGTGTTTGTTGATGGTTACAACACTGCTTATTGTTTAAAAACAAAGATTTGTTGGGATATATTACAGACCATAAAGTTAATACAATTAAAGTATACAATGCAGTGGGTTTTAGAATATTGACAGAGTGGTCTTTGAAGATTTTTGCTATCGCATATTTTTTATTTCATCTATTATGTATGCCCAAACCCCTCCATATTTCCATTTCCTCAATGATTTTTTTTTACTTTATAGATTTAGGAAAATATGTGTATCATAACAATGAATTTCATAAAATCATTATGTAGCTCAATGATAGAGTACTTGCTTGGAATGCATGGGGCCCTGGGTTTAATCCCCAGCACAAAAACAAACAAAAAAATCCCCCTAACAATCATAAATCACTTACTAATCATTTCCTGATTACTTTGTGGCTTTTTTATTTATATTAGTACTATTTTAATGATGAAACAATAACCTATCAACTCAGCCCATGTGACATTAAGCCTGACATGTTCTATATTACTCTTGCAATCCTTTCTTACCCCTAAACCTCACATCCACACAATCAATTTTGGTTTGTTTACCTTAAACATTATGCTGTCTTTCAAATATGACAGTGAAGCCTGATAGTTCATTTTACTCAACTGAAATTCACCCGGAGATCATTGTGTCCTGTGGTACCTTTATAAGGAGAAAAGATCTGGTTTTCTTTATGGCACAGAATCATTTTATGAACGACCAATATTGTTTATCTGGACAATAAAAAACTAACCAAGTGTAAGTGACATTGCTTGTCCTACAAAATCCTATTTTGGGCAGCCCAAACTTACTTCATTGAAAACTTTTTTGGCTCTGGATCTATAGCATAAGACCATCCTGCGGGGAGGGGTGTTGAGGATAAAGTCTAAGTGCTGGCCTCCTGCCCTATACCCAGCCATAAGGCCCTCCTCCCCCCCGTTTTTTTACTTTGGCTATGTGATAAAATATTAGTGGTCACATGGATGAGATATTTAGGATTTGGCAGGACCTAGTAATTATCCTTGAGAGTTAAGGGAAGAGTTGCTAGGAGGAGTTCCAGGATTCTGGGTTATACAGCTGGATAGATAATGTTTCCAATTTATTCAGGAAGGAAATATAGGAAGGATATGTTTTGCAGTTAGAAGATGATGAAATCTGTTTTGAGCATTTAAATTGAGGTTATTTATGGGATCATCCAATGGGAAACTTCACAGGCATTTGGATATATAGGTCTGAAGCCCAGAATGAAAAACCTAGTTGGAAACAATTATTGAGAGCCCAGTGGACACTAGTGGTTGGCAACAGAGATGGCCTCTGTCTTCAGGAAGTTCCTGGTCTTAGGACTACAGAGTCCAAGTGGAAAAAGATGTGCTCAGTGGTGGGGTCACTTGGAACCATAGAAGTATCATGGAAAGAAAACACTGGCACATATTTTAACCATTAGAGTAGAAGAGATCACCCTGAGAAATATATAGAGTAGAAAGAATGATCGTAGGATCCTGAGGATCCTAAAAAATATTAGCATGTAAATGTTGAGTACAAGAGGAGCAGCATCACGAGAGACTCCATCTCATATGTCAGAGAGGGAATAGAAAAACCAGCAGAATGTGGAAACATGGAAGCCAATGGAAAAGACTTATGAAATGCTTTTATTAATGCATTGTAGTTAGACATAATAGCTGGGTTCATTTTGACAATATCATACGTGCATGGAATTTCATTTACTCCATTTTTTCATGTATTCCTTGACCATTTGTATTTCTTATTTTGAGAAATGTCTGTTTAGTTATTTTTCTCACTTATTGATTGGGTTATTTATTTATTTTAAATATTTTTAAATTTTTTTTTGTTGTAGATGGACACAGTACCTCTATTTATTTATGTGGTGCTGAGGATCAAACCCAGTGCCCCATGCATGTGAGGCAAGCACTCTACCACTGAGCCACAATCCCAGTCCAAGGGTTATTTATTTTTTTGGTATTAAACTTCTAAAAGTTTATTCTGGTCATTAATCCCCTGTCAGAGGAGTATCTGGCAAAGATTTTCTCCTGTTCATGTAATAGAAAGTGAGATAAGAATGGGGAGGGGACCTACAGATTTTATTATATGCAGGTGGTTATTAACCTTGCATGGTTAATAACCATGGTGGAATGGAGGCCATTTGAAGTGGGTTGAAGAATGACGGAAGAGTCATGAAGTGTAAGGATCAAGTAGATGACTTTCTTCAGAAATTGGCCTTGAGATGGGGTGAGAGAGAGATCTGGAAAGGCCCATCGATACCAGTTTGTGTAAATAAGTTCTTTTGCTCCAGCCATGTTTAGAAGACAAGCAGGGACATAAAGCAGGTAGTCCGATTGGGCCAGGATTGGATTTTTCTAGGTGACTATGATGGAAGGACAGTGGGACATGAGAGTAGAGGTTTGGGGCAAAAGGAGTTGGAGTGATGGGCTGCACACTTGAGAGTGTGGCAAGAACAGGAGTGTGAGGCCTAGAGGGGGCTGATGGAGAGCCAGCAGCTCCTAGTGCTGGGCGTCAAGTGTGTTCCTCGAGAAAAGTTGCGTGCACAGTTATTCCACCAGGCAGGATTGGGATTTCCTGGTTTTAACAATGAGTATGTGCCTAAACATATGCATGTGTATGTACATACATATACATACACATCTCAATGGCAGATCTGGCCATTTTCTCATAAGCTATTTGTTGGAGATGTCTTGCAGGCTTGAGGGAACTGTGCAAGACCACTAATATTTGTGTTTGTCCATCGCATCAGAAAAAAATGGAGGTAATAACTCCATTGTTCTGGCATTATTATGTCCTTTCTTAGCTTTACTTATTTTGTTCAAATTAGCCAGAATCTGTCTTATGCTCATTTAAAGACATAGTTTGGTTAGGCATAAGCAAGAAGACTGGTTTTCAGATGTCAGGTTTTGATGAGGGGAACTTACAGGGAGGTGCATTCATCTGAATATGGAGGCAGCAGCTTATAGAGAATGGAGAAGGCAGAGAACTTGAAGTTCAGGGGTCCTCATTTGAGTCTCAGACCTGCTTAGCTACATAGTATCACCTTCATCATTTTAAATCATTGCTTCTTCACATGAAAAGAGTTAAAAATAATACTGTTTGTCCTGTAGAATTATTAGGGAAATTGGGATGTGTATGTGAAAAAAAAAACTTAGTAATTATGCACATAGTCTGTGTTCTGCACATACTGTGAGCTATTCTGAATCTTACTCCTATCCATCCATTCCTTGTTCTGTTCAACACAGTAACTGAGAGCCAGCAGACACTAGTGACTTGGGACCTAGAGCCAGCCTCTCCCTTCAGGGAACTCAGAATTTTTAACAGGATACAGAACTAAGTAGAAAGGAATGGACTCAATAGATTCACTTGGATGCCACAGAAGTATTAAGGAAAGACATCTAGACAAGTCTGGGAGGTCAAGAGAGGCTTCCTAGAGGAATTGGCACCTGAGATGTGTCCAAATGGATGATAGGAATCAGTCAAGCAAAGAAAAAGTTTGGAGGAAGGTGAAGACTACAGGAAGGTGAGGGTTGGAGAGTATGGAGCATGTGTGGCTGGATCCAGTTGAGCCTGGGAACATAATACTTTCAGAAGCTGAACTATGAAGTCACAGTGAGAGAGAAGTGATAGCTAGAGGGGAACGTCCATGTAACTGAAGTCCTTGAGAATGTTTTAAATGATTATGGTGGAAAAGCCACAGAGGAGAAGTTGATGAGGGTGTTGGTTGACGGAGTAATGAGAGGAGGGTTGGCAACAAGCACAGGTGGGCAGGACTGGTGGGAGGGGAGCCTCTTCCAGGGGTTTGGTGAGGAAAGAGGCCAATACACAGGAGAAATGTTGATATTGAGAGTTTCTCCCCTAAAGCTCTTCTTCTTTTTCACAATGAAGTAAGATGCATGAAGCCCTTTGTAACCCCATTGACTAGTATTGTTGCTCAGTACTTACTGAGTGCTCAACAAATACCTATTAGTGAATTACTGTCATTGTGAGGGGCTGTTTGAGTGGTCCCATGAAGCAGCCTGGCTGGAAAGCAAGATGGCGCATCAGTCGCCCTCTACACAGACTTCCTCCAGTTCTTTGAAGTTTGGCAGCCTGTATTTCAGTCTGCCTATCTTGTTCATATTGGTGCAACCCATGTCCTTCTAACCCTCATGGACGCTGCAGGAGTTGGGTGCCCTGAGAATAGCTCTGACCCAGGTGCCATGCATGGGAGTTGAGTTTTTGAGCAAGGACTGAACTAATTCTTTCCCAGGGAGCAGCCTGTTCACACCCACTGAGCACAGTCTGGCAGCAGCTCAGATAAAAGCAGTTTATCCTGCCTGTCTGGTTGTCCTTCTTACACATTGTGGTCGTGGTTCAAAGCTGCATTATATGAAAGGAATCCACCCTGAAACAGACATGTGTGGGCTAGCAGGCTGCAAGGAGTCCTGTGATCCATCTAGTCTTATTTGCATTCTCTGGGTGATTCTGAGCCTGTCTTCTCAGCGAAGTGAAGGGAGCTGGGCCAGGTGAGTGCCCAGTGCATCATATATGCTAGGAGTTACTGACCTTGTGTCACATCATTGGTTTCCTCAGTCTAGAGATGGTCTCAGTTCTCACCAATGCATGCTCCACAGTCCACTGAGAGGGTAATTCACCCTCTTCACTTAATTCATTTCTACTTAACAAACACTAAGGACATAAAGGCAGATCAGACTTGATTTCTTTCAGAGATGGCAAGGACCTTCAAGGCTCTGGAGTGTAGGGTGAGAAGAATTAGAAGATATATCCAGGCTCAGAGAAGAAAATGGGCCACGATCACTCAGTGATGTCTGCCGTGGGGATGTAATTGGGGAGTCTATACACAAATTCAACTTATTGTCACTCCATATTCCCCAGAAACTCACAACTCAGTAAGAGTGAAAGAGCCATGAACAGGTAACTTTAGTTTGGCAAAATATGTTGGATTTGTGTGATGGAGACTGAAGCAATGGCAGATGTGCTGAGTTTTTTCCCCACGGTTTATTTGGCATTGAGCAAACATATTTGCTATTACCAGGTTTATTTCTGTTTTGTTTGACTAGACTATCAGTGCTTAATGATTGACATTTCTTTTATACTAATGATACTAATAGTTAACAGTTATATTTAATATTGACTATGTGTTGAGATCTTACTTTATGTCAGGTACTGGGTTAAGTACTTTGTATGCAATAATCCACCATCCTCTGAGGTAGGATTATCCTCAGATGAAAGAACTGGGACTCAGGTTAAGTAACATACATAAAATAAAAGGCTACTGGCTTAAAGGTTAGTAAATGGCAAAATCAGGATTAAGAGTCTGTACTCTTAACTCAGGTGAGCATGCCGAGTCTGTACATTGGTTGCAGCTAAGGCAAAGGAATCAGTAAAGATGGATTGGAGGGACAGGGATTTTGTGATAGGGTAAACTCAGTGGATTCAAAGTTCTCACCTAATTTTAATTGACTAGTCTTGTTTTAATTCAGCAAAGAGTGCCTTACTATGTACATCTTTGGGGATGATCAGCTTCCTCTTCCAGTGAGTTTATAGAAGAGATGAAGCATGCCCCATACCTCCAGCTGAGACAGAAATGCCACCAAAGACTTACAAACCATGTGAAGCTTAGTCATGGGAGAAGATGCCTCCAATTTGAGAGCATGGGTAGGGAAGAACCAGCAAAGTTTTAGCAAGAGAGAGTTTGGAAGGCACCATCAGGCAGAAGTGGAGAAGGAGGGTGACTGGAGAAGATTACCTGAGTGGGGAAGGACTCATGGACAGCTTAATGACTCACGACTAGTCATACACTTGTGTAATCACTATTCAGATAAAACAGAACTGTGTCAGCCGCCCCAGGAGCCCATCCCACATTTTCTGCCTCAGCCCTAGCCCTAGCCCTCCTGATTCCCAAATAATCACTGTCCTTGCTTTTCTTTATGGTTTTATCACCTGAATGAGCATCCCTAGACATGAGAGTGTAATCTTGCCTGTTGTGTTATTCTGTCATTCAGCCTGTATTTTGAGTCACTTTTAATATGCAGAGTCTCTTGTATCTTTTTTTTTTTCCTTTATCAATTTGTGTTGACCCCTGCAGTTGCCCACAATCTGGGTTTTACTGATTGCATCCACAGGGTGTGGTTCAATGTGTCTTTATGTCCTCTATATTTCCTGCAAATTGGCAGCTGCATCTAGAGGCCTGATAGACCTGGGCTCCCTCCCCAGCAACAGCCTGACCTGACAATAGAGAAAGCATAGAACATCAGTAGGAGGTTGAGCTGTGAAGGCACATTGATTGAGGTTGGATCAGAAAGTCCCTTAAATGTGTTAATAAGCTTGAGCAATGATCTATCTGTGTGGGGGGGTTGTGTGTGCATGCGTGTGAGTGGCAGGAGAGACAGGACCTGAGGGGCCAATTTTGTAGAATTTTGAACCAAGCAACCAAATCTTCTCAGGTTCCTCTTGGCAGCCCCATGTCTATGTAGGAGTGACTCTCTTGGTCATACCTTTAAAGGGGCGAACTTATGAATGTGAAATCTTTTGAAATATGCAGATGGTTGCTGCTCATTTTCTATAGCATTATAGTATAAAGCTGCTAAGAATTTCTTATTATGAATGTGTTGTAAACTCACTTATGTAAACTTATGTAATGATAAGTTCATAGTAGAAATACTCTTGTGAACAGCATTATAAATCTTTAAGTCTAGGGAGAAATATATTGGTTTTAAATAAGAATATATAAAACAACAAATCTAAGAAAGTTGTTGAAAGAAAGGGCAATTTACACTTATTTTGCTTAAGGAAATCCAAAATTTCTCATTGTTTCTCTAAATGATTTATTGAAAATTGCAACCACCAGTAGAATTTAAATAAGGCAGTGGTTCTTTTAATATTATTCTTTAGAATCTTGAGAAGATTCTTGGCATCTTCTTATTATTTTTATTATTATTTGTTTTTTTAAAAGAAAGAAGCCAGTTCACAGTAATAGCAACTAATACATCATAGCACTTACACTTTGGACCCAGAATTACTTTTGGCATTTTGTAGAAGTTAACTAACTTAATCTTCACAACAACACAAGAAGGCATGTAGTATAATACTCCTAATTTTATATACAGGGAAACTGAGGCACAGAGAAGCTAATTTGCTAAGGTTTACACCACTGTGAGGGTGGAATGGATAATCAAACCTAGGAGACTCTTCCTTCGCCGCAGTGGGCTTCAAACAGAATCCAGGTGCCTCAGCCTCCTACATGGTACAGCTTCCGTTTTGAGGATTGTTTCCCCCTTAACGTAATGTCATTATCACTAACAGTGGATACCCTAACTTCATAGACAAGAACCCTGGAACATCAAAGCCAAGTTTGCTCTCAATCTCTGTACAGGCCCATTTAACTTCATCTTTTTACTGGGTGTTGAACTGATCCCCAAGCCTGGCCAACATTTGTGTTATGTCAACCCCTGGTTGAAAGGAGAACTAAGTTGGCATTTGCAGATATAAATATGCAAAGGTGGATATGAACTGTAGGGGGACAAAACATTTCAAAGTATCTATCATATTTCCAAGTTAGGGGCTTATCAATATCATCTGAATTTAGAAAGAGCAATGAGTTTTATTTGTTTGCAAGGAACGCAAGAATCACCAACCAGGCTTGGGTTTAAGGACGTTATTAAAATGTTATATATAGTAGCAGGTTTTTTAAATTGTGTAATTTAAATTAAATATTTTAAAGGAGATTAATATTTAGGAAATAAAACTTAAGTGCATGTGGCATCCATATATAGCAATTTTTTCACTTATACATGTATCATTCAATGTCTATGTAATAAATTGTTACTGATTTTCCAAGTTCTCTTCCTACTTTTTTTTTTGATACAAGGGATTGAACCCAGGGGTACCCACTGAACCACATTCCCAGCCCCCGCCTTTTTTTTTTTTTTTTTTTTGTATTTTATGTTGACACAGGGTCTCACATAAGTTGCTTAGAGCCTTACTAAATTGCTGAGGCTGGTTTTGAACTCATGATCCTCCTGCCTGTGCTGATTGTGTTCTCTTCTCTCCCTTCCTCCCCAGAGCTAACCATTTTTCTGAAGTTGTTGTATATCATTTCCTTCCTTCCCCCCCCCCGCCCCCGTGTGTGTGTGTGTGTGTGTGTGTGTGTGTGTGTGTGTGTGTGTGTGTTGGGGCAGGGGTATTGGTGATTGAACCCAAGGATGCTTTACCACTGAGCTCATCCATCCATGAGCAGGCTGGCCTCGAACTTGTGATCCTCCTGCATCCGCCTCTAAAGTTGCTGGGATTATAGGTGTGCACCACTGTGCCCAGCTCCTCAAGGCTATCTAGGTCATATTTCTGCATATGTTTATCTGCATACAAGATTGCTTGGCATTTTAAAATCCTAAATAAAAACTATAAGCTAGATTTTTTCCACCAAGTTTTGTGTTGAGATTTATTCATGCTGATACATGCAGTTTTGATGCATTTAGTTTCTCTGCTATATAGCATTTCATTAAAATACAGTTCACCAAAAAATATAACTCATCCATTCTGATAGATATTTCAGTTGTCTAGTTTCCCTTATTTTGAATAGTGCTTCAGTGCCAATTTGAATATATGTCTTTTTGTACCCCCCTTAGGGGAATTTTGTTGTAAGTATACTTAGAGGAAGAATTACTGGTGGTAGGTGCTACCATCTTTCAGCACACTAGATAACACTAAATTGTTTTCTAGAAGGTTATTTCAGTTGACATTCCTTCTAGCAGTGCATGAGAATTCACTTTCTTCCCAATACAATGTAACTTTAGACTTGCAAAAAGTTTACTAATCCAGTGGGTATGATATGGTATCTCATTTCCTGATCATGGAAAAGTTGAGACCGTTAAGGTTTATTGATAATTTATAGTTAATAATCCATGAGTTACCAGTGTATTTTCTGTTATGTTTTGGGTCTTCTCTTTTTAATTTTTTTGTTTAAATTTGTCAGTTATCTAATAGAAGTTTTAAATTGTAGTGTAGTTGATTTTTTCATCTCTTTCCTTCATGATTTTTCTTTTTATGTCCTGTTAATATTCCCTCCTAACTCTAAGGTCCTAAGAACATTCTTCTGTATTTTATTTCAAAGGTTTAAAATTTTGTTGTTCACATTTAGCTATTTGGTTCCAAAACCATTTGTTGCTTACTTTTAGGAACCATCTGGAAAATATTCTTCTAGGAACTCTGAGGGAAAGAACGCATTTTCTTGCATATTTAAGTATTACCAATAATTTTAGCATCATTATTTCATGCATGGGTTTGTTTTGGGGATCTTTGTTTGATTCCCAGTTGTTACTATACAATTTTAATTTCTTCATGTTTATAATACTTATTGATCTATAGGCAAGCCTTATTTACTTATAACTTATGGTATGAATTTTAGCATCATAGTGTTGAATTCTGTGAGTTATTCTTAGGAGTTTGAATTAGTAGGCTGTTTCAGAGGAAAGCCACTGCACTCAATATCATATTTATTGAGCTTTAGGACATTTCATCATCTTATAAACTTCATTTATTTCTGATGAGAAATGAATGGTGATTAGTATGGTTTTTCTAAATACAGTAAGCTATTTTTCTCTGGCTGCTTTTTAAGATTTTTCTTTTTTTTATGCTTCAGCAGCCTGATTTTTGAAGCACCTAGCTAGGTTTGATTTTCTTTGTATTTATTCCTGCTTAGAATTTACCAAATTTCTTGAATCTGTAAAATCATCCACCAGTCTAGTGAATTTTTGACCATTATTTTTTCAAATATATTTATTGTCCCATTTTCTCTTCACCCTGTTCTTTTTAGGATTCAAGTTATATCTGTGTGATTTTGAAATATATGTTGTTACATAAGTCATTATTCTTTTTTATTGATTGGGTTATTTGGGGGTTTTTTTGGTGTTAAGTTTTTGAATTTTTATATATCCTGGAAATCAATGCTCTATTTGAGGTACAAATGGCAAAGATTTTCTCTCATTCTGAAGGTTCTATTCTTTTGTTTTAAAGGGTTTTTGTTTGTTTGTTTGTTTTTTTCCTTTCTGTTCTTAAACTGGGTAATTTCTAAATGGCCAGTCTTTAAGTTTATTGAATCTTTCTTTGGTCATGGTCATTTGTCTGCTAGGTGTATCCAGTAAATTTTTCTTTTTCTTTGTCAAATTTTTAAATGTATTCATTTATTAAGAATGTATTTCTCTCTACATTCTTGGGCATTATCTTAGTGATTGTTTTAAAATCTTCATTAATTAATTTCAACCTCTCAAGATGATAGACAGCCTCTTCTATTCAGAATGGATTACATTTTTTCCTTTCTTCTGTGTCTAATAATTTTAGGTCACATTATGGTTGATATATTGTAGGGAACCCTGGTGTCTGTTATGTTACCATCAAGAGTTGTGCTTGTTTTTAAAGCAGTCATTTAATTTACTTGAACACAGACTTTAAATTCTGTCTCTCCTTTGGTGGTAAGCAGCAGAAAAAAATCTGTTAAGTTCACTTTAGCAGCTCAGGAGGCTAAAGCAGGAGGATCATGAGTTCAAAGCCAGCCTCAGCAACTTAGTCTAAACAACCCAGCAAGATCTTGTCTCTAAATAAAATGTGTGTGTGTGTGGGGGGGGGCTGGTCATGTGACTCAGTGGTTAAGTGCCCCTGGGTTCAATCCCCAGTACCAAAAAAAAAAAAAAAAAAAAATCAGCCTTTGGTTTTTTTTAATAGAGATAGAAAAAGCAGTCATGAAATTCATTTGAAAAAATAGAATATCCAAAGCAATCCTTACTAAGATAAGTGATATTACAATAGCAGACCTTAAATTATACTATAGAGGTATAGTAACAAAAACGACATGGTAATGGCACCACAACAGACATGAAGACCAATGGAACAGAATAGAAGACACAGAGACAGTCCCACATAAATACAGTAATCTCATACTAGACAAAGGTGCCATAAACATACATTGGAGAAAAGATAGCCTCTTCAACAAATGGTGTTGGGAAAACTGGAAGTCCATATGGAGCAGAATGTAATTTAACCCCTGTCTCTCACTCTGCACAAAACTCAAAGTGGATCAAGGACCAAGGCATTAGACCAGAGACTCTGCACTTACTAGAAGCTAATATAGGCCTAACTATCATGTTGGCTTAGGAATCAACTTCCTCAATAAGACTCTAAAGTGCAAGAAGTAAAACCAAGAATCAATAAATGAGACTAAAAAGCTTCTTCACAGCAAAAGAAACAATCAAGAATGTGAAGAGAGAGCCTACAGAATGGGAGAAAACCTTTGCCATTTGTACCTCAAATAGAGCATTGATTTCCAGGATATATAAAAAACTCAAAAACTTAACACCAAAAAAACAAATAACCCAATCAATAAATGGGCAAAGGAACTGAACAGGCACTTCTTAGAAGAAGAAATACAGGTAGTCAACAAATATATGAAAAAATGTTCAACATCTCTAGTAATTAGACAAAAGCAAATTAAAACTACACTGAGATTCTATCTTACTCCACTCAGAATGGCAATTATCAAGAATGTAAGTAACAATAAATGTTGGCAAGGATGTGGGGAAAAAGGTACTCTCATACATTGCTGGTGGGACTGTAAATTGGTGCAACCACTCTGGAAAGCAGTACAGAGATTCCTCAGAAATCTTGGAATGGAACCACCATTTGACCCAGTTATCCCACTCTTCAGTATATATCCAAAGGACTCAAAATCCTCATAAATGTTTATAGCAGCTCATAAATGTTTATAGCAGCTCAATTCACAATAGGTAAATTGTAGAACCAACCTATATGCCCTTCAATAGATGAATGGATAAAGAAAATATAGTACATATACACAATGGAATATTACCCAGCTTTAAAGAAGAATGACATGATAGCATTTACTGATAAGTGGACGGAGCTAAATGAAATAAGCCAATCCCAAAAAACCAAAGGCCAAATGTTTTCTCTGATGTGCGGATGCTGTCATAGTCTTGGAATCATGTCTCCTAACAGTCACTCGGGGTAACAGAACTGTAAACCCAACCTTTTATCCAAGCCCAAGACCTCCTGGGCCCCTCCAGCTTCAGCTCCAGTGCATCCACCTGACTTTAGTTCATTTCTGTTTTCTTGGACACTGGCATTCCTCCTTCATTATTGTTTCTGTTGCTACGACTGCTATTATCCTTGACTACATATTTTCTAAAAGTAATTACAATTTATTCAGCAATCCTGTCTTTGTAGTAGAAGGGGGTCATTCTTATTCAATTAACCTATTTTATTTCCAGAAGTTAATGGCGGGGTGGGTGTGGGGGGGGTGTACCTGATGTACCTGAAGCTCTATTTTACACCTTGGGAAACTGACACTTAGATATCAGCAACTGTGTCAGCCTAAGGAACATCAGATTTCAGGTTATTTGACTCAACGTCGCATACCTACCATGGTACTATGCTGCCTCTACAAACGTTATTTTGTAATTATGTCAATGATTTTAAAATTGAGATTTTGCTATGTCTACTAGCACTTGTGACAAAATCTGAGCACCAACTAGCCCTGGAGAATGTCTGGAGGTGATTACCTCTGTGCCTCTGCCAGCTTCATTCTTCTCATAGGGGAAGTGAATTGTTCTGCCCGTGGGCCGTCTTGTGGGTTATTAAAAACACTGTACTTTATAAACACACCTCAACAAGAGTTATTTGCCCATTGCTTTAAAGAGAAATGAGAGGGAGGAATCAGATTTTAGATACCCAGGAAGATTTTTTTTTTCCAGTACTGGAGATTAAACCCAGAGTGCTTTACTCCTGAGCTATACCCCCAGCCCTTTTTATTTTGAGACAGGGTCTTGCTAAGTCGATGAGGCTGGCCTCAAACTTGCAATCCTCCCACCTCTGCTTTCTGAGTCATTGGCATTACAGGTGTTGTGTCCAGCATCTGAGAAAAATTTTGAGTGATAAAGTCTATATGAAGGAATGAAAGTTCTTCTGGCTAAGTGGGACTACTGTCATAAGAGCAAGACCTGTTTTAAGAAAAATAAACAATAATAGTGGAATGATGGAATTAAAACTCTTGAATACCTATAGCTTCTTGATCATATGAGTTCTTACCAGTAACACTGTACTCCAGAACAGTTTTTCTTTAGTATTCGGAACCAGTAAAGAAAAGTTTTTCTTTCAGTCATTTTCATACAGATGAACCCTATTGGGGAAAATCTTTACCTTGACATTTATTGCTCCCTCACGGAATCAATGGTGGTCTCAGTGTGCCTTAGAAACATTTTTCTCACTTTTCTTAGCACAGTTTATCAACCAGAATAAATTTGTTCCTAAAAGAGTCCATGCAGTTAATGTCCTCTCCTGAGTCACATATGTGAATGTTCTTTCACTGGCTGTACAACATCGAATATTCGTTTAGCATTGAAGGATATGATTTTTTTGAAGTCTAATCAGTTTTTTTTCCTTATCAGTCTTTTTCTATAAAGAATCTCCCCCCCCCCTGAGATTTTTATTGATTGAAGTTAACCCAGCGGTTGTACAAAGTCTCTCACTCATACCTAATACACTTATTATCAAGTTTTGAAATTAGGAGTGGCCTTTCCTTGTTTTCTCTTCAAACACACATTCACATGTGCATTGTCATTAAGAGAGATGGGAAGAAGGCTTCTGTGTTGGCTCACATTCCTTATCTACATACCCCTGGCATTGGGACTGGTTTTCATCTTCTGGGTGGAGTTGCTTAGAAGGTTCTGGATTTTTTCTTTCTCTAACATATAATAATGCTGAGAGAGGAGTTTTCTGGGTAGTATTGTATAATGAAGCCCTCCACACAGATAACTGCATATTCATGTAAAACAGATGTTTTTTTTTTTTTCAGGTTTTAGATGAGGAAGCTGAGCACTAACTAAAGTGACTTTTCTCAGATTAGTCAAGGCAAAAACAAGAACAAACCAGGTAGCTGACTCTCCTCAGGTGGCTGTGTGACCTTGGGCAAGTCACCTGTGTTAATTAGCTTTTCATCAGTATGATCAAAATATCTGACAAGGACAACTTGGAGGAGGAAGAGTTTATTTTGGCTCATGGTTTCAGAGGTTTACTCTGTGGTGGCCGCCATGACTCAATTCCTCTAGGCTCATGGTGAGGCTGTATGTCATGGCAGAAGGGTGGCAGCAGAGGAGAGCTGCTCAGCTCAGGGTCGCCAAGAAGCAGATATAGAGGGGGAGGGGCTTCAGGGAATTTGTACCCTTTCAGGGTACACACCCAATGAACCACTTCCTCCAGCCACACCATGCCAACCCCAGTCCTATGGTTACCTCCCCGTCAGTCCATTCAAACCAGGATGGAGTGATTAGGTTATAGCTCTCACAATCCAATCGTTTTATCTCTGAATATTCCTGCATTTATACAGGAGCTTTAGGGAACACCTCATATACAAATCATAACCTAACCCAACCTGTCTGTGCCTTCTATTTCCTTGCTTATAAAAAAAAGGGATAAGAATAGCAACCACTGGGTAGGTCTGTTGTCAGGCTAGACAGGATTAATGTGCTCAAAGTACCTGGGTTCCTGCCTGGTACACTGTAAGCATGATGCGATTTTCTTTTTGGTTATTATCGTAACTTCAACACAAAATGGATTTTTGCAGGAGCAGGATAGTTCAGTGGAAAAAACACAGGCTCAGGAATCCTGGTTCCAGCCCGATGCTAGCTCAGGTTTCCTACCTAGAGCTGAATAAGAGTTACATGGTGGGCTTCATGGGAATAGTTGTATCTACAGCCTCCGACGTGAGAAGAGAGACAGGGAAAAATGCAAGGGAGGGTGTTGCCTAACTATTAGTGTCCCAAGAAAGGCAGCTGGGACACTGCCTTTCATAGAGGTCAGTGAAACATGGAGCTGTGTTCCATGCTGTGCCCTGCCTTCACCCAGGGGGAGGGTGACGTGCTGGTGGTGTTAGGGTGAGAGTGGCTTTGACCAGTGGTTTCCATAAGTAGAGGCCAGAGAGGGTGCTGGGATTGAGCGCATGAGGGAGGCCCACTCACTGGAACCAGTCCCTCCACACACAATGGTGCAGCCCAGCGTGCTGCGGTGGCCCTGTATCCTGGATTCCAAAAGGAGATTGCTGTGAGGATTAGGAAGTAATACATATGATGCGTGTCATGTGCCTTTCGGTGCAGGATGTGCCTAATCACCAATATTTGAACTAGATGTCAATTTCCCTTAACACTCATATGTGCCTGTAGAAATAAAGCCTGAATTCAGAGAGATGACAGATTAACTAGGGCAGATGGTACTACTGCAAAGAGGGTGATATTCAGTTCTAGGATGTATCAAAAAAAGTTACTAAGAAAGCTCATGCCAGATCACAGAGGCCTTGGATGTTTCTAAAAGCCCACCCAAGGAAGTCAAAGGATTCAGGGAAAATCATATGAATCAAGAAATAACTCAAACAGCCAAGTGCAGTGGTGCATATCTGTGATCCCAATGGCTTGGGAAGCTGAGGCAGGAAGATGGCAAGTTTGAGGCCAGCCTCTGCAGCTTATTGAGGTCCTGTCTCAAATAATAAAAAGGTAGTGTACCCCTGGATTCATTCCCCAATACTGCTGAAAGGAAAGGAAAGGAAAGGGAGAGGGAGAGAGAAGAAAGCAAAAGAAAGGAGAAACTTGTGCAAAGATGACGTCAGTTAGGTCCTAGTTCAGTAGTAGGTGGGGAAACAGCTGGGTAGAAGGTTGTCTTTTCTAGAAACAATGACATCTCAATGACATGCACTTTTGTGTTATAACGCTGCCCCAATTTCTTGGGTTACTATTAAATGGCCATAAAGGTCATTATTAGAAGTCCCTGAATGACATACCAAACTAGTTGAAATTCACCAGTGACAGACATGATGGAACGTTTAAGAGCCATGTAAACATCCTGCTTTGTGTCACCATAGATTTGTTTTTGTTTTTAGCTAGTGAAAAGTGAGAACACGACTCCTAACTTCAGGCCTGTGGGCACCAGGAATCCAGATTTAATGTCATCATCTCTGACCGCAACCCCTTGGGGGGAAAAGCAATATCACTCTTAGGCCAAATGGAAGATTTGATCTGAAACCAGAGGGAAGGATAAATAAATGGAAGACTGCAGGGCTCTGGGGTCCTGAGATCAGATTAGATGTGGAGATCAGCAGGAGGGTAATGCTTGAGAATCATTGCTGTCTCTTAGAACTGCAGCTGTAATAGCAAGCTGGACTCCCCGGCTGGGGGCAGGAGAGGGGCTATGTGATTCCACAGCACAGCATCTCTTTACCTTGGCACAGAGGCAAGTGGAAGGGGGGTAAACAGGCCGGTGGCTTGCAGATCAGCCAGTACTTGGCTGAGAGCTGCCTTACTGACTCTATGACACCTGGGTCAACCTGTCTCATTATCTACAAAGTGGGAATAATGGTAGAACACCCTTATGAAGTCATTGTCAGGATTACCTGGGATGATACATGAGAAGCCCTGGGCAAAAGCCTGGCTCACCACACTCTGGTAGCAGTTTGCTGTGTTAGTTGTGATGGCTTTGGACGCCTATCTCTTTCATGTCATGCTTCTCTCAGGGGTTCTTTCAACCAGCAGCCAGTCACATCTGAGCATCTGTGGGATCTGAAGGGAACAATACCTCTTTGTGTTTTGCATTGACCAACCTGCAGCTGACAGGTTTCTCTGTGGACAGCTCACTGATTAATTGACTGAATGACAAATATTTGCTGAGCAGGTGCTCAGCAAGGTGTCTGTGGTGAATGGCCATGGGGCTGACCCTCCTACCCTAGGAATGTCCCTGTCTTATGGGAAGACGGTGCATCGGCACATCAGAACATGAGCGCAACTCAGGGGACAGGGCTTTTTAACCTAAGACAACCACAGACCTACAAATATGTATGCAAAATGCTGGGCATGAGTGCACATTTATTTTTGGGTGTGGCTGTGGACTAGTCGAAGTCATCAAAGTCACAAAACTAACTGGATCCCAAAGGAAGCAGGAGCCATTGTCGTGGAAACAAGTGACAGTGCATGAGTGTGTAAAGAAGGAAACGTGTAACCAGGGAGACAATAAGGGGTGAGGCCAAGGAGCTGGGCAAAGAAAGGAGTAGCATCTGAATCTGATGGTGACCACCATCCCTGATCAGGTTTGCAGGGGAGACGTACTGGATTCTCTACAATTTGTGTGGGGTGGTCCAGAAATGGCAGGACTTGTTGAATGGGAGAACCCCATTCATGAAATAGCCCAGTTGGAAAGACAGATGTTAGAGCACACTTTAGTTTTAGGAGCTAAATGGGATGACAGTTCGAGTACCATGTAGCAGGCTGGCCCTAAAGAATACCGACATGAAGGAAACTCACCTTCCAGGGGTCACCTTTTAATTGAATTAAAGGTGATAACTGGCAATGCAGATCACCTTGGATTTCACCCATTACCACCTCACTTCTCAAAGCTTCCTAAGAGTGGAGATCCAGATGACCCTATTTCCAGTTTACAAGGGGGACACTTACCCTCTGGAGTTGGTGGTAGCCTCACGTTACAGTGATAGTGAGCACAGAACCATCACAGGTCATTCAACCTGTCTCCTACACCACTGATGTCTAACTTTCTGCATAATAAGCCCTCCATGGGTATTTATGGAAGTGATTTTTTTTAAATTTAAAAATCCAAGCAAATGTCAAGAGGTTTTTTAAAAACTGTGTTATTTTTCTCAAAATATATAGTCTGAAAAGTAAAATATGGTAATGCCATTTACTTTGTTCTAAGTCAACTAAATTAAAAAAATATTTATCCAAGGCTTACATCACTAGAGACTGAGTTTAGTACTTAAATCCACATTTATGATTTTACTTTAGGGAACGTCAAGTTTATTTTGCTAAAAAATGTTCTGTATAATATCTGGGAGGGAATTGTATGATATATAGCCTCCAATTTGTTCCATCATAATAAAAAAAATGGGAAAACAAGAAATCCCTATAAATTAGTTTCATTTTAAATGGTCTAATTTTAATTCTTTTCACATTCCTACATCGGGATGTGATTTTTGGCTTGGAACTCTTCTTGTGTTTATTTCTCCTGGTAAGCACAAGTAACACATAGGGAAAAAATAGAGAAGAACTTCACATATTATTTAGAAAGGGAAGCAAGAAGTAAGTCACAATGACTTTCACAGAATAAATGCTGGGTTTTCTTGTTGTTGTTGTTGTTGGTTTGGGGGACGTTTTTAAAGAATATACAAACGAGGCGTAAAAGACTTTTGGTGGCCCACCCTTCCCTCTACCCCATTCTCATTACTGGTTTGTTAAGTAGCTGGACTTTGGAGGCCTGTCAACTAGGGTCAGTTCCAACTGCCTCATTTTGCAACCACATGGACCTGGGCGAGTTTCCTGCCTTCCCTAAGCATCTCTTTAAAGCATGGTTAACAGAGAGACTGAGCTTCTAAGATTGTTGTAAGGATTAAAAGAAGTCATATGATTAATCTCTCTCTAGAGTCCCTGGCATGTTATACAACATTTAGCAAATATTAGATAGTTTCAAAATTTATTTTAATATCAATAATTATCATTAATAATGTTATTAATGTTATATGGCTAAGGGAATGTTTATGTATTTATTATCTGAAAAGGAGGATATCTGCTTCTCTTTGATGTCCTGTGCTTCCTAATCTTGTTGAAATTGAGATCAGACACAAATGCTAGATTCCTCTGATTTCATCACTGAATCATAGGAGGTCATTAAACCTTCCCTAAAAAGATTTTTAATTTTAGTATTCAAAACCAGGGCAGGCGGGGGAAAGTACCAGAAACCAACTCTTACTTATTTCCCACATATAGATGCAAACAGAAGTAAAACACAGCTGCTCTTATCTCTCCATTGGCACCATCTCTTCCTGGTACTGAAAGAGATAAAAATCTTGCAGTATAATTTTATAAGGCAATAACAAGTGATTTACTTTATCTTAAGGGTAAACAATGAAGTCCTTATCCCACTGCAGGGTAACATAGGCTGGCAATCTGGCAGATGCTCAGCCCCCAGTATGGATTATTTGAGATGAAAGGAAACATTGACTAACCGTGAAGATTTGACAATATAAGAGGGTACCTGTCTGTATAGCTTGATATTCAAGGATACCAGCAACATAGCTGTTGGATGAAGCGAAGGCAGTGGTGGACAAACCACCCGATTTGTTTTCCATTGTTAGGTGGTGCAGTCTTTGGGATCACATGAACAAATCTGCAAACCCTCTGGCTCCACTGTGGTTCTATGCGATCTTATACCATGAATTATAAAAATTCAGAAAGATGTCAGGATATGTTGTTTCCATCATTGTAATCATGGTAGGGTTAGTGTGATTCTTTCCAAGGTACGATTTTTTTATTAAAGTAGAAGCCATCTCTTGTTGTCACAGAACATACACTTCACAGAAAAGATTAATTTTAATTTATAGACATTCAGCCATAAAATAAAATCAATAATTGTAAACCTGCATAGCCAAGTTCATGAGATTTTAGAGCCAGTCTTCTTTAAAAACTGGACCATGGTATGAACTGAGTGACTTTGGACAAATTACTTAACTAAATCTCTAGAGTAGAATCTGTTATGAGCATTAAAAAACATAATTGTGCAAAAATTATGCTTAGCACATAATAAATACTTGAAGATAAATGTTAAAAGACTGTTATCAAGGCTTTTATCCTGTTTCTTTTTTTCACTCATCTACAAGTTAATATGTTTCTTTTCTCTCTTTTTAAAATTGGTTCTTTTTAGTTATGTATGATAGTAGAATTAATTTTGATAAAATTATAAAAGCATGGAATATGTCTTATTCTAATTAGATTCATTCTTGTGGATGCACACGGTGGTGGGATTCACTTAGGTATTTTCATACACGTACCTAGGAAAATTATGTTAGAGTCATTCCACCATCTTTTCCTCTATTGGAAATAAGTTATTTATATTGACTTGATCCAATGACTCTATACTATTTGTCTCAATTATCTTGTAATGTAGAGATTAATCTATGTGTACTTTAAAACCAACATGCATTTTAAAATTCTTTCATTAAAAAATATGTGTCAAGGATCTCATGAAAATAGGAGACCAATAGAGTAAAGGGAAGGAGAAAGGAGGGGCATGGGGAAGTACTGGGGACAAAATATAAGAAATTACACGATGTCCATGTACAAAAGTCCCACAATGAATACTGCTATTATGTATAATTATAATGCACTAATTAAAATAACAGTAATAAAAATAGAAGGGGGATTATAAGACTATAGCAGAGTACAGCAAGAGGATTGGGGGAGAGGGGAGCGGAGGGAAAGGGAAGTTACCAAGGAATAAGACAGATCCGATTATATTATATATGTATACAAATATGGCATCATGAGTCTCATGATTGTGTAAAACTGTAATGCACCAATAAAATTAAAAATTAAAAAATGCAAAAGAATTACATATGCAAAATAGTATGTTTATCAACATGCATTTTTAATGTTAGAACTTTGTCTAAAAGGAAGGTCATTTGCAATAACCTTGTTTTTCTCTGCTATGCTGAGAAAGTTGGCAAAGTTAAGCATAAATCTGTTTAATCGATAAAAAATTCTAAAGTCTATAAAAATTAACAAGTGACAATGATATGATGTAATATCTGACCTGTTTTTCCTTGTCTCGTTTCCTCTAAACTTTTAATTACCTTGTATGTTAGATAAAGCAAAATCCAGCTAATGCTTGGCATCTAATAAGTGTTTCTTTGTTGAATTAAGAGAAAAGGAAATAAATAAATATTTTATTGTGTTCAGAGGCAACAGTTCCTGAATGGAGGCTAACCAGACCTTAATTAAAGTATTCAGGTTAGAAAACATTCTGCCACCTACTCTTATTCAAGTGCAAAACTACTTGGATTAATTTCTTGGGATAGTACAAGGGTTAAGTTCATTAAACTAAGAGAGTCTGAACAATTTTATGGCACCTGTTATGTACAATTAAGGTTTTATTATAAAAGGGACTCTAGAGATGAAATGGTTCAATCTCCTTAATTTACAGATAAGGAAACCAAGACCTTAAGAATTGAAATGGCTTTGTCCTATGGAGACTGAGCTTCAGGGGGAATTTTCAGTTCTTTTCATTAGTCATATCTTCCCTTCTCACCCTCTCTGTACTAGGGAGTGAACCCAGGGGATTAAGTAAAAATAAATAAAAAAGGAGGGTTGGGTTCAGCCATTTTTATTTATTTTTAATTTTGAGAAGGGCATCTCAGTAAGTTGCTGAGATTGTCTTTGAATTGACAATCCTCCTGCCTCAGCCTCCCAAGCTGCTGGGATTATGCCAGTCATTTCTTAAAGGGATTTGCCCCAGGATGCTTGTTTATGTGAACATTTCCCTCTATTCCAAGACACTTACATATTTCTAAAAAATAGCAAGATAAAAGACTGTGGTTGAGAACCTTGACTTTTGGGTCATAGCAACCTGGATTGAAATACTTGCTTCACCACAAAGCGTTGGTCAAATTATCTAATCTCTGTTCTCAGTTTCCTCATCTACTAGAGAGGACGACAAACTCTTGTAATCTTCAAAACAGAAATAGCAAGATTTTGACAGTTTATTATTAATTATTAAGGTAATAGTTTATAAAGGATTACCACCAGCTGGGTGCATGCTAAGCCATTAGTACCCATTAACTATTATTGGGATATAAATTAGAAGTGGGAGAGAAAGTTGAATGGAAGAGATATAGGCAAGGATAATCTTATATTTTGCTAAAAAATAAGTTTGAGTTTATGAGTTTGGCTTCAAGTTTCCCTATAGCCAACATGGAAAAATAGAAATGATTAATTATATAGCTCACAGGAACTTAGTATATTAATTTATATATATAAGTATAAATTAATGTGTGTGTCTCCAAACCAGAACTTCCCTCTTTCACCCCTATCTTTGAATTTCCAAAGTTTCTTTCTACCAGACACAATAGTGTTTAGGTTTTAGAAACTAGTTGAATTATAATAAGGGTTGCCTGAGACTCTCCTAGGCACCCAGTTTCTCCTATAGGAGAGCTCCTATAGGAGAGAACCCTGCTAAGGATCTTCTCCTTGGTACCTTCTATCCTCTGAAAGACCTTGGATGTGGGCAATGATGAACTGGGTTATTCAGTTATTTCCCCTACCCACTTCAGATACTCATAAGGTAGTAGCCTTATTCCCCTTCATATTTTCATTCCTTGAGTCTCGCATATGGTGGATGCTTAGTTAATGTTTGTGAATTGCAATAATGTTAATGAGCATGTGCAGAAGAATCACCTGTATGAGAGCCCTTCCATTTAGACCCTGGTTGTGACAGAGAGATTATTTCTATATTGAGTATTATAAAATTTTCAACCAACTCGGATGACAGTGCCAAAGGCTTAAATCACAGTATTTTAGATGAAAAATAAAATCTATATGAACTCTTCTTCCCTGGGTACTGATGTGCAGCGACTTGTGTTATTAAACGTCAGGATGAAATAGAACCAGTTTTCTTTAAAAAAGGAGAGAAGTGTAATTCTAGCACTTCAGGTATCTTTAGGAGCAGGGATATTAATCAATTTTCTTTCAAGACACGTACATCATTTTACCTCATGCAAAGTCATGACCAAAACCTTATATCTCAAAGATGTAGTGTACTCTGATTGGAATGTCACCAACAGAGGAAAATATACAAAGATTATGTTATCACAAAAACATTTCTATATCTGCATATTTAGATATGTGAAATACCCTAAATTTTCTCTAGGAAATGTTGAAAGGTACTTATTTTACAAGATTCTTTTTTCTTTTCATGTATTTATTATAGCTAAGAAGCAATTTATTTTCTCAAAATAAGCATTCCCAGATTGGTTTCCTTTACATCTCTCTTCATTTATCGAAGTTCATAAAATTATATGAGAGAAATGATGGCACTTATTCAATGTGGTGTTTCTTTTTCTTTTTTGTTTACAATTAGGTATTTCTCTCCATTTTAATTTACAGCTAGGAGTCCTTTAAATGTTAAGCAGGAAGGTAATTGAAAGGTCATTTGGCATTAACTGGGGTTCACACTGAGACTTGACTTGCTTCCCGGTGCTGCATGTAAGCCAGGATTCAAATTGTGGGACAGGGTTTTCCTGGACCAAAAGGTAATTATGTAACCCTTTTTCCTTTCTCAGCCCCATTGCTTTGACTGTCTGAAGTTAACATGTCCCTGAAAAACGAGCCAAGGGTAAATACCTCTGCACTGCAGAAAATCGCTGCCGACATGAGCAATTTGATAGAAAATCTGGACACTCGGGAACTCCACTTCGAGGGAGAAGAGGTGGAATACGATGTGTCTCCCATGGATCCCAGGACTCAGGAAGGTAAAGCCTGCGGATCTGAGGGAGAAGGGAGCCCATCAGAGTTGGTTGACACAGCACAGTTTGAAATAACCAGCTAATGATCTGTCTTCCTTGCAGAGATCAGAACACAGGGCTGAGAATCATCCCCTAAGAGGCTTGCTTATTTTAACGATTGATTCTCAAAAGGAGGCCAAAATCATGCTACTGTCACCTGTTGGAATAACTTTGTTTACTTTTTTTTTTTTTTTAGGATATATCCCTTTCTCTGCTATCTATAACACTCAAGGCTTTAAGGAGCCTAACATACAGACATATCTCTCCGGCTGTCCAATAAAAGCACAAGTTCTGGAGGTGGAGCGCTTCACGTCTACGACAAGGGTCAGAGCACTTAAGAAGTTGCCTTTTTTTTTAGTTTTTTTTTTTTTTTTTTTAGTTTTTTTGTGCTAATTTTTATTTCATTTTATTTTTATTTAATTAATTAATTTGTTTTAATTTGTTATACAAGACAGCAGAGTGCATTTTGATTCATAGTACACAAATGGATCACGATTTTTCATTTCTCTGGTTGTACACAAAGTACAGTCACACCACTCGAGTCTTCATACACGTACCTAGGGTAATGATGTCCATCTTATTCCACCATCTTTCCTACCTTCGTGCCCCCTCCCCCAACTTCCCGCTATCCGAAGTTCCTCTATTCTTCTGATGCTCCACAGGAGCTGCCCTCCAACCCCCCCCCCAAAGAACTTGCCTTTTTGTTAATACATGTGGATTACTACGTTGACTTCCATTTTCCTTTCTCCCAGCTATGACCCTATTCTTTAGGTTTTTGTTTGTCTTTTTGTTTGGACTGTTTCCAAATTCTCAAATCCTGAGATTTTGATTCCTTCTTATTTCATCTTTATTTGCATACTCCTTTCTCCCCTTTCTGGACAATACTCTTTGTGGCATTGAAGGCAATTTATTAATTTAAATTGCAAGGTGCCTCTCTGAGCCTTCCTCTTTCCCCAGTTTTCTGTTTCATTTTAGACTTCTCAAGCATATCCATCATAACTAGAATACCAAGTACAAGTCAGGGAAGAGTTTAGTTTTCCTAATGCTTATTTAGCAAGATACTGCTTTTTCTACTTGGCTTTAAAAAAATAAATACTTCCAGGTTCTGTGGCACATACCTGCAATCCCAGCAACTTGGGAGGCTGAGATAAGAGGATCACAAGTTCAAAGCCAGCCTCAGCAACTTAGTGAGACCCTGTCTCAAAAATAAAAAATAAAAGGTGGGGATGTGACTCAGTAGTTAAGCACCCCTGGGTTTAATCCCCAGTACCAAAACAAAACAAAATAACAAAAAACATGATTCAAGATTAGCCAGTGTTGTTACCCAAAGCAATGCCGAGGGAATTCTACCTGCAGACTCTGCCTCTCTGTTTTTTAACTGAGGCTCCATCCTTTAGTCTTCATTCACATGTTTTCACTAAACAGTGACAAAGCTCTAGAGTAAAATGCCTTCACCAGGCCAACCTAAACCTGTACTCATGCTCCCGTGCTCATCCCCGATTTACACCCACCTGGTGTAGCACCTGAGGCTTTTCTTATGCTTTAGGTTTACGTCTCCCTGATAAACTATTGAGCATCTCTGTGATGACCTTTGCCTCTTATGTTAATTGCCTGCTTTTAGATTGAGAGACAATAACGGGTAAGAGGTAAACGTACAGACTCTAGAGCCAGACTGCAGGGTTAGTTACTGTCCTTGCCTTGATATCTCAAAATAAGTTACTTCACCTCTCTCAATTTCCTCATCTGAATAATGGGTACCATAGTATTAGTACGTTATAATAAAAACACACAGTATATTATCCAAGTATATACTATATGCTTAGTACTTCAGCAACTGCTTCTACCCACCCTTCCTGAACACTGGTAGTGCCTCAGGGCAGTGGGGAATGGCATAGGTGAAGGTAGACATTGCAGTGTGTTTCAGAAGGAGCAGGGAAGAAGACATGATATACCTTTTTTTTTTTTTTTAAGGACAAATTTGTCTAAGGTGGTGCTCCTGGCATCCACCACCTCCTGCTTTCCTCTCACCTTTACCAGTTACCTGTTTATTGCTTGAACTTGTGGCCTGGACTCCTCCCTCCCTCCCTCCCTCCCTCCCCCCCACCTCTGTTTTACGCGCCTGCACGCACATATTTTCTCTCTCTCTCTCTCTCTCTCTCTCTCTGTCTCTCTCTGTATGTGTAAGGATTTGTAGGAGTGTGGCATGATCCAAAGTATGTCTTGTGTAATTTATCCTGTGGATCGTTAAGAGAATATTATTTCTGTGATCAATTGTTTCCGAAAAATATTTGCTTAAAGTACTTATGCAAAGTATGTAGGCTGAACTTAAGTATACTTCCATGTTACTAATTAATTAGCTATTTTTCATTGAGAGCTTTTGGAGTTTTTATTATCTAAAATACCAACCATTTTTGTTTATCACTGTAGGTGCCAAGTATCAATCTATACACTATTGAATTAACACATGGGGAATTTAAATGGCAAGTTAAGAGGAAATTCAAGCACTTTCAAGAATTTCACAGAGAGCTGCTGAAGTACAAAGCCTTTATCCGAATTCCCATTCCTACCAGAAGGTAACCATTTCAGAATTTAGATGAAGTTAACCCAACACACAAATTGGAGGGGAGTGTATTTCATTCATTTTCTATGTCATCTAGTCGCTTGTTGGTAGATATTTTCAATTAAATAAGCTCTTTTAAAAATAAGACATTTCACGAAATATGAGAGTTCAAAGAATTCTCTAATAAATGTTTGCATTATGTGTGTGTGTGTTAGACACACGTTTAGAAGACAGAACGTCAGAGGGGAGGAGCCTCGAGAGATGCCTAGTTTGCCCCGTTCATCTGGAAACATGATTCGAGAAGAACAGTTCTTTGGTAGGAGGGTAAGTTCTTTCACCCTTTTGCTGATTTTATTGGGCTTTTTATTTTTTAATTTGTTCTTTTTAGATATATATGAGAGTAGAGTGTATCTTGACATATTATACATACATGGTCTTCTGTTGTTTTGAACATAGTTTTGCAGCACAGTAGAAAGGTGGCACTTAATGAGAGGTGAGGGGTTCCAGCTGAAGTTTCTTTTACCTGCTGGCCTCTAGCCCTAGCAAGGTTGAGCTCTGGAACCAGTTAGGCATCCCCATCCTCCCAAGCCATCGAGAGGGTGTATCAGCACTGAAGAGTGTTTGTTGGTAGCTATGCTGTGAAGAGTTATCCTCCTCCTAGTACCTCCCTAAATTTGTTGTGAATTGAAGATTGAGTGTATCTTGTTGGGTTTTGAGATCTACTCTCCTCTTAAAATCATTTATTTCGATACATTTGCTCCTATATGTTAGTTCATTTTAAATATTAAATATGGAAAGTTGCATTGCTCTGCTCTAGGTGGGGCAGTTAGCGTTTAGGAGAGTAGGCTGAGCACAGACTCGCATGCTAGAATAGGAAACTCAAGATAAGAGATGTGTTTGCCACCCTGCTACGATTGGTACTGCAAGGGGTGGGGGACTTGCATTTTTTATTAGGATATTAATCGGTAATTTGTTCATTTCTGTGCAATCTGTTTTATAATCTGAAAATTTTATGTTTCAGAGGGAATATTTTATTTTTTCTTTTGTAGTTATCATCTTTGTTTAAAATCTTTTTAGGGGTCTGGACTAAATATTTTCCAAGATAACTTAGATATTATAAAATTACATAATTTCTGGTTATTGTGTGCACATGTATGAGCCCAACTAAAAGTGATTATACCTATTAACCCTCAGTGATGCAGCAAAAAGGTGCTGGCTTAATGTGTCAAGGTCAATATACTTGATATATGTTACTGGAATGCTCCAAGTCTATAAACCTCTGCTTTCCCCATACACACACATTTTAACATATTTGAAAAATCAAGGTTAGAAAATCTTTTTCTTTTAACATTTTCCTTCCTTTTTGCTTGAAAACTATTTAAAAATTATGATGAATCTACCGGTAAATTAAATGCTGGAATTGAAAATACACAGGTGTTTTGGTAAAATCAACAAATGACTTGAAATTACCTACCATGAACAAATCCTGTTCTAATAGCTATGGAGGATTAAAAACATATACAGCTCAGGTCTTGTTAGCAATTTATAAAAGACCTATGCATGTAGAATACTAAATAGCAAGAAGAGATTTAAATAATAATTGAAGAAAAACTATAGAAATAATACATTAATGCTATTCAGGGTTCCTTGCCCAGTGATAATATTAGCAAATATTATCATAACTTACAGAGGTTAAGATGAAATGGTGATTTTATCATTATCACTATTTAAATTTTTCTATGACTATATTAATTCTTATCTAAAATATTTGCATTACAGAAACAACTAGAGGATTACCTGACAAAGATACTAAAAATGCCCATGTATAGAAATTATCATGCCACAGTAAGTACTCTTCAGTGATTTAAATTTTGAAGTAATTTCTAAAAGAATAAATTGTGAGCTGAATTTTGAGTGATTTTTTTTTAACACAGTGCTTGCATCCATATTTACATTTTTCCTTGAATTAAAACAAATTAATGAATGCAAAATTGATTTGACAGCCGGGAGCCAGTTTATGGCGATATGATGCTATATTTAAAATATTGAATAGAACTTAATATGTCTCTAACAACAGACTTAAGTGAGCCCGAGTGCTACCGCAGACTGGATTATCTAGAAATCAACCCTGTTCTTTCCTCAGGCTTCTTCTGCCAAAAGTCCTTTTGAGTTCCAGAGAAAAAACTTTAAGCAGTAAGTGATGAAAACAGCTAAGCAGAGTTGAATACCCAAGACTTTCTGGAGCATATTTGGATGGCCATCTGATTGGCCTGTCTTTTCATGTGAAAGTGAGAAGCTTGAGAAAGCCAGGCTCTTCTTAAGGAAGAGTTCTCAAGAAAAGAGAAGAGGGTGTTGGGGATTGGAGATTGGAGGTACCCTGGAGATTGATTTTGGGAGCCAGGCAGCTGGCAAGCAGGAAGAAGCAGGTTTACAGCCAGCATACAACCAGCTCTGCCATCTTAGGGGCCCTTGAGGATAAAGCAATTTAAAAAGATTAGTTTTCAGTTATTCAGAGGTCTGGAAACTGAGAATGTCTGGGTGTAGACTGTATTGCTGTAGGGTCAGTGCATGGTGCAGAACATAAAGAGTAGTGCACTTGTGACTTGGCCTCTAGTTTAGTGAATACCATCACATAAATCCGTAAATGAAAGAGGGTATATTCAGGAGAGGAATAGAGAGCTTGGCTCTGCTGAGTTTCTCAGTGGTGGGAGGTGCCCTTTTGCTCCTGCTTGCATATTCCTGGGAAGCTGGTCCAAAGATGCGCACGCACACCTGCTTCCCTTACACATAGCTGGCCCAGAGCCAGCCTGCTGCTCATCTCCTGCAGCAGCTCATGCAGGGATATTTGATGGACTTTAGGGAACTTCTGTGTCTTCCTAGAGAAGCATTTTCTCAAGAAAGTCAGCAGTTTGGGTTCCATCAGAGGATCTCCAGAGTAGGGTGATGGGAGGGGTCAGGTCTTTTCTAGGATTTAGAATCATATAAGGTTGAAATAACATCACAGGTAAGGGAGCTCTGCTGTTGTTACTAAAAACATTGCCCTCTGTTACAGTTTGTGAAATCAGATGTGCTGTTTTCTTTAATGCAGAATTATTTAAATGTATACTAATACCTGTGTCAATAATCTTCCATTTTTCTTACTTTTCTGCCTGCCTGTGACTTTACTTGTACTATTTCTTTTGTTTTTAGGACAGTACTTAGTGAGTTCATTCTTTTCTTTCCATGTACATTATTACATTTTGGATTCTGATGTCAACTAAAAAATGTACATTATTACATTTTGGACTCTGATGTCAACTAAAAAATGTTTATATTTTTTAAGTGTTCATTTAAATTACTTTTCCAGTCATAAAAATCTTTTCAAAGTTAATCTATATTGTGTTTAGATATCCCAGGGTGCCTTATAAGTATTTCCTTTGGAGAAGAAAACCTAGTTAGTAACTTGATAAATATATTATCCCCATCAAAAGTGAGGGGATCTCATATTACTAAGATTATTCCCTCCAACAGCTGAATTCTCCAAAATGATTCAAGCATTAGATACAATTTGATATACATTAATTCTCTAACCTTATTTTCCTTTCATATTAAATTTAATCTGGTCTAAAGACTAGATTCACAGGTCTCCACATCACATTCATAAAATTAGATTGGCATCTATGTGTTTCCCTTGGTAATTATGAGAAATTTTTAAAAACCCATCTGCAAAAAGCATACTACAAATCATTTTTATATATGCACATATAATAAGTTTATACTTTAAGAGTACAAAATGAGTCTATTTAAAGTTAATTCAGGTCCTTAAACTGATAGCATCATGGATCATAGATCAAGGAACTAGATAGGATACATCCTCATTAACTCTAGAATGGTCCAGATCTATATTTGGAATCTATGCTTTTGACAAATAATTTGGGTGATTCTTATCTGGAGAGTTTGAGAGATAGACTAAAATGCTATTGCCAACTTTAAAATGTCTTGGTAAAGTTGAACTACTTTAAAAAGTGGAGAAAGATTATTGTGGGATTTGTGTAATAGGATTTACCAGAAAGAACTGTGTTTAGGCTTCAAAGCAGTGACTGTTCAGTTTTCTCAAATGGATTTTGAAATTAGACATGGAGAGTTTTTTCTTTTTCCTTTTATTAAGTCATTGGTTGGGTAGGCACTCAGACAACAAACTCTTCCAGGATTATGAAGACTTTGTTTTTATTTCCTTTTTTCCTCCTTGTGGTTGGGACAAACGGGATATCCCAGTGTTCTAGCTATTTCTGCATCACAGTTCCGTCAGAGATTATTGGTAATTCAGTCAGTTTCCTGAATGTAAAGTGGGCGTACCTGTACTTTACTTTCTTACTTGACATAAATTTGTGAAAGAAGTAGCGCTCCGTACCTGAGTTGTACAATAACAAGAACTCATGTAAGAATTCCTCTTGTGTTCTGAAACTGAGTCAGTGCCCACTAACAGGGCACTTTAAATAGTTACTGGAAAATGCTTATCTTCCAGGGAATTGAAAGGAAGAGGAATAAGGAACAATCAATTTATTTATTTTTCTTACCTAAGATTAAAATCTATGTGTGGAACGAAATGCACTGTTTTCTAGAGAAGTCCCTAAACTGATAGGATCTTATCTTAATCCTAACTTGAAGTAAATCATTTCACTTCTGTAATTCAGATGCCTTATCTCCAACATAGTGATTAGTTTGAAATCTTGCTTGGAACCTCCCACAGATCAATAGTATTGAGTTCACCTCCCTCCTTCATAGGATGAATAACTTTAACTTGAATGGAAAAATAGGTAGGGAATAAGATGCACACAGGGTATCCATTTCAACAGAGAAGAGCTGTACTGAATCAAATACCTGCATTTGCAGATTAAGGGAGGTGCTTTCTTTCTCCTGATGGAATCTCAGAAGGATGCAGACCTTAGTCCAATCTTAGCATTCCTACATTGATGAGATGTCTCCTTCGTACCCTGTACCTCTGTTAACTTTTTTTTATTTGGAAGACAGCCATCCCTAGAGTACCTGGGCCTCCTCTTCTCCATCACCAGAGGATTGCCTTTCCCAACCCTCTCATCTTCCTGTGTCTGAGAATTTCCCATTTGCCCACACACTTAAATTTTGGCTACCTGAGGAATGGAAGGGGCCTCTGAAAGTCATCATCCCCTTATCCTTCAAAGATAGATGGAAAGGACAGGGTGATTGCCAGGTTATTTCTAGGGCCCGTGTTACCCTTAGGTTTGGTTGCTTGCCTCTTGGCACGAAAATTCCTGCAGCACGTTTCTCTAACCTTTCAAGTATCCAATTGATAAGTCACATTGGAATTTTCAACTTGAGACAACCTATTGCCAAGAACATTATTTAATTGAATTTTTCACAACTCCTTCTCCAAAACAAAAACAAAAAGATACCCATTGGTACTTTGCACAGTAAATCCCATGGGATATTGTTAGGTTCAAATGATCTTTAAATTCTTTTACCTGAGAATCATATGCCCAAATGGAGAATGGAATTCTTATCACTGAAGATGCACTGAGAGGTTTGCACAACATAATCTTTGTAAAATTGCACATTTTGTTCATTTGGTTTCCCTAGAAATTGGTGATAACACATTTACTTTCAATTTGAAAAATCTGTATTTGACCATTATTGCCAATAGTTTTTTTCTTTTCTCTATAATAGTGCTGATTTCTCTTTGAAATCTCCCGTTAGTCAAACTTTAATAAGCCATTAAGATAAATTAAATTTCATAGTAATGTACAATTATAATGCATATTTTTATTTAGATGAAATTCCTCACATTTAGCAATTTTGTTATGTTCTAAAGTTATGAATTATATTAAGAGATTATTTCTGTTGTTAATTATTAAATGATAAGAGCTATATAAATAAGAATATCTAGAAATTAGACAAGTGGCTTCCTTGATTTTTGTCTTTAGTTCTTATTCTTCCATTCAGTTCTAAGTGCATAAGTTAGTTTACACATCTGTAGTAGTTTCTTCAAATGTAAAATAGGATTTGCATCATCCTAGAGATAAAATGAGAAGTTATGTCTTAGGGTCTTAAAATATTTTGCATTCTGTGGTTGACAGTCTGAATGTCATTTCTAATAACAACATAGGTTACTACATTTTCCAATTAGAAAGTATTTTCACAAATCAGATAAAAAATGTATGGTGCTGAATCACTGAGTTTTATATAAGAAATGAAATTTAAAGACTTTGGCTTTTAAAATTCTTATTTAAAAAGTATTATGTGAAGATATGTTTAACTTGGGATTTTTAAAAGTTATTTAAATGCTTTTAATTTGTCTTTACAACTTATGCGTAGGTTTACTGAATTTTCATTAAACTCTGAACATATTTTTCAGTTGTCATCTAATATCTGTATACTGTGAAAAAAATCAATAACTAAATCTGATAGGTAAATCCTTTTTAATTTTAAAAATGTACTTTCTTCAAATAACCCAAGAAAAGAAAGAAATATAAACATTTAATTGAATCTCACAAGAATTTACGATTCTTAAAATATTTGTAATTTTTTCTTATAATATTAATATTAAGCATTTCCAAACAGATATAAAGTGTGTATTTCATTTGGTAAATCTCAGTTACAAACCTAGATCAAGTGCCACTTCCTCTGTGATATCACATTAGACAGGTGTGCTCTCCCCTCCCCCTATTCTGTAACTTTATAACTGCTTTCATGTGAAACCTGCCTGGTTCTTCCCACAGAACTTTGTTCCATGTCTAATCTCCCTTCTCTGTACTTCCTGATTGATGCTGGGAGAATATTTTTTTCTGTAGAAGCTGATAGTGGCATGGTTTAAGGACTACTGGCAGATCTAGACTTACTGTTGGCTGCTTAAAAAGAACAAATCTGCAAATTGGGAATATCACTATTTCTAACTTTGGTTGTTTCAAGGATTACTGTAAAACCCCTGCACATGTTAAGCACGACATACTATCAATTTGGTTTTCACTCTCTGTGTCTATGTTTGCATGTAGCTCTCACCCAGCTAGAATATGCAAAGTACTTAATTTGAGCAAGATAAAGGTTAGATGACATTTTGCTTTTGCAGTTTAGTTTTGAGGATGATGAATTTGGTCTCACTTGGTACCAATTCTATCCTTTGCTAATTATGGATGTTAGACAATTTACCTAAACCAGGGGTTGGCTAACTAGAACCCATGGGCCAAATAGAGCCCACTGCCTGTTTTTCTATGTTCTGTGAGCTAATAATAGAATTTTGTGTTATAAGTGGTTGAAAAAATTTAAAGAATAAAACTTTGTGACATGAAGTTATATTTTATAATTACATAAAAAAGTTTTATTCAACACAGCCACACACGTTTATTTATGTGTGACTTATACCTGCTTTCCTACTACCATGGCAGAGTTGAGCAGTTGCAACAGAGACTTTATGGCCCTCAAAGCCCAAAATATTTACTGTCTGATTCTTTGCAAAAAACCTTAGCTCGCCCCTGCTCATTTTCCTCTTCTATGCAATGGGAAAATAGTAACTACCTTCAGAGGGGTTTGAGGTAACGTGTGAAAACTGCCAAACACAATGCCAACACATAATAAGTCTTCAGTACATGTTAGGTGTCGCTGTTGTTATTACAATATTTATAGGTTTTAATCTGATAATTTTTACAATGAAGATGGTCCTCAAATTCTCTTCCTTTTTGACTCATCAAAAATAATTCTTCCTGTTAGGCCTGATGTTCCCTAACTTCTCTGCAACATGCAATGCCACGATTTCCTCTTACCCTTCTTCACCTCGTTCACTAAGGACAGCTGTGCATCCTGTTGCCTTCCTGCTCCTTCTGTTCTCTTCCCCTTCATCCCTCACTTCCTCCTGTTCCTGCATCTGGCCCCACCTCACTGCCTTCATATGTTCTTTTATTATTGGGTGCACCCTATGCCACAGAACCTTCTCCTCCAACAACAAAAATGAACGCAGAGCAATATTGGAAGTGAAGTCCCTTTCCTTGGCCTTCTTGAGCATTTGGTCTCCACATCATCCTTCATGGTTGTGTTTTAGCTATGTGCTTCTAATCAGTACTTTCTCAGGGCAATACCATCATTATCGATCTCTCTAGTCTTTAGAGTGTACCAAACAGCATTTGCCCATAGCGGTACCCAATAATGTGTTTTTGTAAACAGAAATGAATTTCCTTCCTTCCTTCCTTTCTCCCTTGCCATCCCTCCTTCTTTCTCCCTCCCCGGTTCTTTAACTTTCTAAAGTGTGTTTTTTTTTTTTTTCACTTCTTTCCAGACAGAATTCCTTGACATAAGCCAGCTGTCTTTCATCCGCGATTTGGGACCAAAGGGCCTGTGAGTTCCAGCATTGGATGCTTAGAGAGAAGTGTGAAAAGCTGATGTGCAGTGACATTCATTGTGGCAGCAGTGATGGAGTGCCCCTGGATTTGCCGCCAGCTTGTTTCCCCAGTAGACTAAGACCAACTGAGGAGACCTGCTGTAAGAAGCAGAGCGTCTCCTTCGGTAGATGATGGTAGCAATGGCTCCACCATCTTCCTAATATGCTGACAGCTCAGCTTCCTCCTAACCCAACATTGGGAGTGTTCAGTACCCACAGCAAGGATGGTCTGTGGGAGAAGGCACTCAAACAGACAAAAAAAGTCCTTTTCCAATCACTTACAAAAGTTTACAGTCACTCATGTTGATGGCTATTGAAAAATCATTATTCTCCTTCACAATATTAGCTCTTGGTCATAGAAAGTGCTTAAGTTTTAATTCTGGTTAGGATCCCTGTCAGTCATTGTTTTAAAATTGTTTTTGTTTTTTAGACATTGTTATTGCTCCTCTTGTCACTTTTTTTTTTTTTTTTGGTATTGAGAATCAAAGCTAGGGCCTTGAGCATGCTAGGCAAGCACTCTACCTCTGAGCTACCTCCCCAGCCCCTCTTGTCACATCTTTCAAAATCAAGATAAGACCAACTTCCAAAACTAGTGGCTTTGCTCTACTTCCTTTGGTGTGGCTCCATTGTTGGAACTGTGAGTGGAGGGACGCAGAAATGTGCTGGAATCTGTGGGTGAACACCCCTCCCCATGCCAAGTCTCAGCAGTGGGACCAAGAAGAAATGCTTGGAGTCTTTTTTAGGTTGTCATAGTGACTGGAGGGAACATGTAGCATTGAGAGCCAGGAGCCAGCAAGCCTAATCTTCTGCACTGTGCACAATAGAGCTGCACAGCCCTACATGCAAAAGAGGTCTATGTGACTGGGGTGCTTTCAAGACTAGCTGCTGGAATACCCAGCCTTATCAGCGTGTCACTTAGCACGCTGAGGGTGAAGGAGGAAAGAGTGGGGAAGAAAATCATGTGAGGAATGAGACCATTTATTTAGTCCTAAGTTGGGAAGCGGAACAAGCCAGGTTTGAAGATGGTGGATTAATTTGATGTCTCTTTCAGAGAAGGTATGATCATGAAGCGATCTGGGGGACACAGAATACCGGGTTTGAATTGCTGTGGTCAGGGAAGAGCCTGCTACCGATGGTCCAAAAGGTAGGACTGACGAGTTTTGTGTGTGTGTTTGTATTAAAAAACTGGGTGTTTGGGGAGTATTTATATACTCCTTTATATAAATCCTTTTTAAAGTCATGGCAGAACAAATTTTATTATATTTTAAAATTCAAATTCCAGCATCCATTTCAAAAATCCTATTCAAAATTAGACTAATAGGCAGAATATATAAACTTTATGCCTAAAATCCCAGTGGAGGGGCTGGGAGTGTAGTTCAGTGGTAGAGCATCATGCACCTGGCATGCCTGAGGCCCTGGGTTCAATTGCCAGCACCCCAATACATTTAATTAAAAGGCAAGAAAATCCAATTGATATAAGACTCCAAAACTGGTCCTCCAAAGAAGAGGTATAAATGGTCAAAATAACTATCTGAAAAGAAGCTCGGCCATCTCTAGTCATTAGAGAAATGTACATCCAATCCACAATAAAATACAGTGACTCTAATGAAAAAAAGATGGATCATAATAAATGTCGATGAAGATGTAGAGAAATTGGGACCCTTAAACATGGCTGATGGAAATGTGAAACAGTGCAGTACTTTGCAAAGTTCTTTACGTTGTTAAATGTAGAGTTACCGTATGTCTATGTGCATATTCAAAATATCTATAAGTAATATGGGGACCTACCTCCAACCATATTTATTTAAAACAACACCAACAGAAAATATCATTAAGTTGGGCTTTTACTTTCAGAGCTTTGAAAGGCTGGAAAAAATTATAAGTAAAGGATTACAAGGAAAGATTTCACTGAAGAAAATAGAAACTTTTTTGTTATAAAAAAAACATTTTTACTAAAATAGAGAGGGAAATAATACACTGGCCAAAGAATTTGCTTTCAAATAAACTCTCCTGGATAAACTTTCCCAGCCCACTGTGGCCCCATGCGGATTCCTTGTGACCACTTACTGACAGTGCTGTGCTTTGGTAATCCAGGTGCTATATGGTCAGCGGCTATATGGTCACCATGGTGTTGCATGCGGGCTTGGGCGTTAAGCACTGATGATTCTTTGCCCCCAAACTCTGGGCTCCAGAACCCTCCTGCCTGTGTGCAGAGTGAACTGTAAGTTGAAGCAGCTCCCTAGATTGCTCCTGACTCCTATCAGTTCCCCACCCTCAGCTGAGATGATTGTCTGCTGCCCTATGCTGTCTTCTAGAGCTGCCGGGCAGGCTCAGAGCCCGATTGCCCAGGATAAATTGCATGACAACACACCTTGCTGGCTCCCTTCCTGGCTGGTCTGCCTGTCCTACCCTACTGGTGCTTCCTGGTGCCACCTCCCTAATAAGCTACTCTACACATATCCTTAGAGCTCACTTCTCAGGCAAACCAACCTAAGGCAACTACTTAAGGAATGGAAGGCCTTGGTCAGCTTCCTGCAGTCACTTATGGAGGGCCTCGTGTATACCAGGTTGTGTTCTCGCTACTGTGGAAACAAGGTGCCACCCTCATGAGGCTCTGTGTGAGGGAAAAGTAGGCAGTGATGACGTCAATGAGCCAAGTAAGTGATTTAAATTTAGTTGGCCACAGAGATAATGGGATAGTGAGGGATTTGGGGATTAGAATGGGTGACTTTAGCTGCTGGAGTCAAGGAAAGGCTCCCGAGGAGTTGAATTTGAGTTATGACCTTTATGAGAAGCAGCAGCCACCAGATAGGGAGGGATTTTGTTATATATATGAAATGTGGGTGGCCCCCCTCCTTTTTTTAACTTTAGATTAAATCATGTTTCAACCAGGACAATCTAAAAAAGATATGATCCTCCCTGGAATGAAATGTGTCATCATTTTAAATTGTGTAAATCTTTCTGTGAAGATTAAAGCCTTGGTTCCATATTAATATTTCCTGAGCCATATTCGAGGGATTTAAAATATCAGACATCATATATGGATGATAAAGAGTAGCTGACAAAATTAGTTTGAGAAGTTTCTCACAGTAGAAGTCTATTGTATTGGTGTCTAAAGCAGGGGAGTTACTTTTAAAAGTGACATTCATTTTTAACTTTTTAATTATTTTCTTAAGTATCCACAGAAAGCATTTGGGATCACTTTTTTTTTTTGTACTAGATATTCAACTCAGAGGTTCTTAACCACTGAGCCACATCCCAAGCCCCCCTTTTTTTTTAAACATATATTTTATGTAGAGACAGGGTCTCACTGAGTTGCTTAGAGACTCCTAAATTGCTGAGGCTGGCTTTGAACTCATGATCCTCCTGCCTCAGCCTCCCAAGCCATTGGGATTACAGGTGTGTACCGCAGTGCCTGGCTGGATCACTTTCTTAATTATTCTATAGCAACAAACCAAAATAAAGCAAACAAGGCAGTTAAACTTTCAATCAGATCTCAAAATGACCATGTCTCAGGGACAAGGAAAAAAAAAAAAGAGCAACAGAAAAAGCATTTTTTTCCTCCACAGTATGAAACATCTTATCATAGAGCTCATTTATTGAGCAAATTCTCTGTACCTTATAGTAGATTCCATATTAAATTTCTCATCTCAAATTATGTCTCAAGAGATGTATAGATGTTAAAAAATGAATTTAACATTTACACTGGTAGACTGTAAACTATACCAAGAATTAATATTTTAGACAGTGACAAAATTTAAATTGTCTTATTCATTCTCTGGGAACTGTTCACGCAACCACTATTTAGTTAGGATGGTTGCCTTGCCTGAAGACTTCTTGATGTATATTCTTCTATTAAAGAAAAAAAAATCTATTGACAAGAAAGGAAGGAAGAAGGAAGGAAGGAAGAGAAATCAGAGGAGTTTCAATGAAGAACATAATTAAGAACTTTAAATAAAGTCAATTTACCCCATCTGATGACCGTTGAGAATAACTCATCACTGTCAAAACAGAAACCATGGCATTCAGTTTTTAAAATCCAGCTATCAGTGCTCCACAGTTCCATATCTCCAGGCTACCTCAACTTGGAGGAGCAGGGGAGGCACTGCTTATACAGGATGCCACTCACCCCCTGGAGTTGAGCAGGGCCCTGGCAAAACACGACCATCTCATTTCTGTTGTTAAACAGGGCTGCATCTATGCAGGGTCTCTGTGAATTAGAGAAAACCGCCCCATTCCTGCAGGAAGATACAGCCTGCACCAGCACCTCTAAGCAGGGCACACTCACACAGTGGCACCTGGTGACCTGTCCCTGCAGGAGTGTTTTGTAGCCCTTGACCCTGGTGGTTATGTCCCAAGCTTGTGCTCTTGAGAGACTTTCTCCGATTTGTTTTTGACTGTTAATGGCTGGAACTTGTGGCATCTGGATGTGAACCACCCCACTGTCATGCCACCCTGCTGTCCCTGGTGTGGAGTTCTGGCTGGAGTTGGCTCGGATGTCAATTAGATACCCTTGACTTTCAGGCAGGTGAAGACACAAGTCTAGGACATTTGATGTTCTCAGATCATCAGCTGTGGTTTCCAAAGCCTGTGACTGCTTCCTGGTCAGCCACATAGCATGCCAATGCCAGACAGCTGGGCCTGTGTCACATGTCTGCACTCTAGCTTGCATCACAAGCCAAACACAAGGAGGAGCTTTCACAAATATGCATGCTCTGTCTACTCTCTTAGCCTTAACCAGATTTTATCAGCAGGCAGCTACGTGTCTGGACTCAGTCCTTCCAGAATCCCTGAGTCACCTTCGAAATCAGGGCCTTGGCGTTTACATTTCTTCTAAAATGTATAATGGCTGCATTTGCTGAAGATCGTTCTGGAGAATATGACCCTTAAATTGTTTGGTGGTCTTACGTTAGGTTCCTCAGTGAGAAGCACTCAAAGTTTGGGTGAGACTCCTTTATTTTTTTAGTTTATTCATCCAACAGGAAAAACCAGGAAGCTCAGATCCACTTTCGTGTGCTATCTCTCTGCTACATGAGCTGACCCCCCTTGATGTGGCCTTTGCCTATTTTCCCTACTCTTTCCTTACACGTGGCCCCCTCTTCCCTCTGCATGGGGGCGGGGTGCACCTGGACCATCTTTGGGATGTTACTGTTGGGACCCTTCCAGATCTCACACAGACACCAGCTCTTCACAGCCAGGCAGAGGACTCCTCCTCTTTGAACTCATCCCTTTTGCTTCTCCCTCTAGTCCCTATCCCATTTGGCTTAGAATGATCACAGTTTGTAGCCCCCATGAGCCTAGTAAGGTCCTCCAAGAACACACGTCCATGTCTTGATTTATCTTGGTGCTGTTTCCCCATCTACCCTTATTCTCAGCTTAACTCTTTACTTTTCCATTGTGAAGCTGTTCAATATATATTGAATTGAATGGAAATACTTTTGAGAAATGCCCCTGTCCCACAGAGTAGTAAATTTAATAAAATTTACTACGAAGCTAATTCACCAATTAACAAATAAGAGTGATGGCTTACACTTAAAAAAAAAAAGTTTTACTTTATGAATCAGTAGAGTCTCATCTACAGTTTTTAGAGTACCTAAAAAACTACATTTTTATCTACAGTTTTTAGAGTATCTTATACTTAAGACTCGTCATAATAATTTATGCTTTTTGTTTCAGTCGTTCGACACAATTTTGAAGTTCTTGTTCCCTTCATACAGGTGGTTAATAGTGAAAGACTCCTTCCTGCTGTATATGAAGCCAGACAGCGGAGCTATTGCCTTCGTCCTGCTGGTAGATAAAGAATTCAGAATCAAGGTGGGGAAGAAAGAGACAGAAACAAAATATGGACTTCGAATTGATAATCTTTCAAGGTAGAAAGTTCAAAAATTTATTTTGTTATTTTATTTTGAGAATTTTTAATATTTATTATTTAGTTTTTGGAGGACACAACATCTTTGTTTGTATGTGGTGTTGAGGATCGAACCCGGGCCGCATGCATGCCAGATGAGCACGCTACCGCTTGAGCCACATTCCCAACCCAAAAGTTCAAAAATTAAAAAAAAAAAAATTTAAAAATTAAAAAACTCTCAAAGCCAAATTTTTCTCTCAAGAAAATGTAAAAAATAAAAATTTTAGAAAATGTGTTATTTAGAACTTATCCTCAATGTGAAGTAAATGAAATGATTTTTTCTTCATATGAACTTTATTAAATTTTTTATTTGTTCTAATTAGTTACACATGATAGTAGAAAGTATTTTGACATATTATACATATATGGAATATACTTTCTCATTCTTCTGGTTATATGTAATATAGAATCACATTGGTGTGTCATCATATATGCACATAGGATAATAACATCTGATTCATTCTGTCTTTCCTATTCCCATCCTCCCTCCCTTCCCTTCATCTACTCTGAGTACTTCTATTCTTCCTTCCCCTCCCCTTATCATTCATGTAAGAGTCAGAATAAGTGATGCTAGGGGTAGATATATGCCTATTTTAACAAAATTTACTTCTAAGCTAATTCACCAATTACCAAATAAGAGTGATAGCTTACACTTAAAAAAAAAGTTTTACTGTATGAATCACTATAGTTAGTAAAACATGTAAAAAGGGATTTCATTCATAAAATTCTGTTTACAGTTTTTAAGAAAAGATAACTTGAAAAAATACTTCAGTTATGTACTTATTATAGATTGTTATTAGTGAGTACATGTGTGCAGATATGTGTGTTTCTTTCTGGAAGATCGTAATTATACGATTATAATTATAATTACGTAATTATACGTAATTATAAGTAATTATAATTATAAGTGATACGCAGATATACGTATGTATGTGCATATACATGAATATTGGTACATATGCACACACATATACACATTTGCCTTTGTATAGTTCACCCTCATGTATATAAATATATATTCATTTCTTTCTCTCTTTGTACAAGTACCAATAGATACGTGCACAAATGTACATTTGTGCGTGTGTGTGTGTGTGTGTGTGTGTGTGTGTGTGTGTGTATAAAGACTCTGCCCTTCCTGTTAGTCTCTGAGAAGGGAATATTCAGGATTGTTGAAAATGCTGTGGTGCTGCCATTCACCCTTTCTCCTGGCATTGTGTTCCTCTTTTCCATGACTTTCCAGAAGTTAGGCTACAGTTCTGATGGGTCGTTGCAACAGCTACTTTATTAGCTTCCTCATCTTCATTTCCCACCTGACTTACTCAGGCAACATTGCCAAAGGAATTCATTCAAATCCGGATTTCCCTGGCCTCCTGCCTGGTGTCTGTGCTCCTCGTCATTTTGTCAAATACCCCCAGGTTCTTCCACTTAGGATCTCAGGCCCTTGATCTCTGCCTGTATTGCCAACCCCTCCTGGGGACAGCCTTCACGGTTCTGTGGAGGCAGTTCCTTTGGCCACCCTGCCCACACTCTGCTTTCTCACCTCCTTGCTGTCTTCCTTCCTCCCCTTGACCCCGCAGCTCTGATCCGTATCCTATGACAAGGCCTCTGTCTGTCACTTACCTCTCCCACAGCATCTTTTCCCTTAGTAGGTTTTCAGAGGCATTTCAGCCCATGCAGTAATAGCTGAGTGATAGACTAAGCCCAGGCACCTTTCCTGCCCTGCCCCCCTGCCCTGCCCCCAGCAGCTCACTGTGGCTCCTTTGCCACTCCTGATGGAGCTGTTTCCCTCCTCCCAGCTCCATCACTCCTTCCCTGTTTGCACCCTAGCAGCATCCGCCACTCTGAAGGCCAGTGGCTGACAAATGGAGGGGAGCCTTTTATACATCCCTAATCTTTTGAATAATTATTTTAGAGCCCATAAATAGCACCTTTCTGGCTTCTCATGAACCCCCCCCCAAAAAAAAAAAAACCCAAAGAGAAAACTTATGCTCCTCATTCACAGTCCTCTTTGTTGTATCAGTGTGTTGCTGGATTTCTGCTTCAATGACAGAGAAATGGCTGGCTCCCATATCTTGTTTGTCTTTGAACTTGGCATTGAAAAAAAAAACCTTTCTGCAACCTAATCTGAATTTGTTTTCAGCAGTTATAAATCTGTAACCACTTAGAAGAGTTCAGTCATTGTGACAGAAAAATCCAGTGCAAAGTGGCTTATACCAGAGAGAAGTCATCAGCCACGTTAGGCAGGGCTGATTCTGAAACTCAGACTATGTCATTGACACATTTTCCCTTCTTTTCTCCACTCTCTCATCTGTGGATCTGCTGCATTCTCAGACTGGTCTCCTCATGGTGGCAAGATAGCTGCCTCCCAGGCTCACACCAGATCCAGCGGGAATGGGTATCTTCCTGGCATTTCTGAGCAAGTCCTCAGGTTTCCTCTTACTGGGTGGAATTGACTAATGCTTTCATGCCCAAACCCGTTTCAGGGATCAGGAAGTGAAATATGCCACTTTGCTTAGCTTTGGACTTAAAGAAGAGAAGGAATGACTCTCCTCAAGTGCAATTGGGATGGTATTTCTAGAACCTAAGGAAGTGGACACTGGACAGTAACAAAGGGAAATGCCCTCTAGAGGGACCAACAGTTCTCTAACTGACACTTAAAAGTAGGGACTCACTTGGTACTTCTTTCATGACCCTCTTCATAGCCTAGCACAATTATGGATCTATTGTAAGTAGAATTTTGCAAAATACATGTTTGCGAGTGAATGAGTGAATAAGTACTTTGAAAATTGTACCAAAATTTTTTAGAAGCCTGTTTTTTAATGTTCTCTGTCTAAATGTTTCCATTCATGTTTGCTACAGTACCAGATAAAACATGGAGTGTTTAATCTTTAAGTGTGTAGAACACAAGAGTGATCATTCTTTCCCACATTTTGGTTTTCTTGAAAGGACGCTTATTTTAAAATGCAACAGCTACAGACATGCTCGGTGGTGGGGAGGAGCTATAGAAGAATTCATCCAGAAACACGGCACCAACTTTCTCAAAGATCATCGATTTGGGTCATATGCTGCTGTCCAGGATAACACCTTAGCTAAATGGTAAGATATTTTTGCTCCTGGGCTTCCAAGGTATTCACAGCATCTAATCTTATAGTGATCTAAATTCACCTGGAGTCAAGTTTCTAAACTCCCTCAGTTCTGATCCATATCCTATGGCAAGGCCTCTAAACTGTAAACAGAAATTATAAATTATATTTTACGAAATTCTTTCTTGCTAAGGCCCTCGCAGGACTACCTGATCATAGTTTAGCTTCCCGGTTTTGAAGTTTTTTCAGTGTAGTTAACTAGCATTAGATTTATAAGTTTGATTTTTAAAACTAACTTCATGCATTTTCTTAGTGATGGAAATGGAAGGTTTATTTAAGTCATTAGCCATAATTTAGGAAAAAGCGTTTACTTAACAGAGATTTCTTTTAAATAAAAGTCATGGTTACTCTAATTTCTACTCATGGATTAGATTCCGGTCAGTTTTTAGGTTTCTCAGGAAAACCATGTGGGTGTTGGACAGGATAATTCACCAAACCCATATGATAATGAAGCTCAGTTAATCTGTTGCTCTTTAAGCAGAGAGGAATGGAATCAGGTCAATTGGGTGTATCTACTTATTGCCCTTCCAGTTGCAGGGGCGGGTTTTGAACTCAGGGGCACTCGGCCATTGAGCCACATCCCCAGCCCTGTTTTGTATTTTATTTAGAGAAAGGGTCCCATTGAGTTCCTTAGCACCTCTTTTTTGCTGAGGCTAACTTTGGACTCGACAATCATCCTGCCTCAGCATACCAAGCCACTGGGATTATAGGCATGTGCCACCACACCTGGCTCAGAGTGTTGTATTTTTACTCCTCATTTCCCATTTACACAAAATAAGCTGGTGGTGAGGTAGAGAATCTAGGCAGTGCATCTTGTTTTACTTTATCATATTGTCTGTTGTGTAATGCCAAAAATGGGACAAAAACTTGTCTTTCAGGTATGTTAATGCCAAAGGATATTTTGAAGATGTGGCAAATGCAATGGAAGAGGCGAAAGAAGAAATTTTTATCACAGATTGGTGGTTAGTATTTTTCCATGAGAAGGAGGTTTCTATGTTTAGAAATACACAAGACCATAAATGCTATTCAAGAATTGCATATTTTGAAAACCAGTAGTACCCACAGATGGTTTGGCCACAGTCTCAACTAATTAACTAATATCCTACAATGAAAGGTCTTTTAAAAATTTTTGACCTTCAGATGTAAGCTTAAAATATTTAGCTTGAATAATTTTGTTTTTGTCTTTCCATTTGGAAGCAGATGCCCAAATAATCATTCTAGCAAAGATTATATGCAAATAATCAGTGCAATGCAAATATGGTTGTAGAAGTAATGGGAACCAGTTTTCTTCACTTACCTTAGCGTATCTGTCACCAGGTCCATGTTTCTTTTGGATTGTTCCTTTGTGTTGAAATCATTCTATTTACTCCATTAGTGTTGGACTGTCCACTGTAATGACTCAGCTAGCTCTTCTGGAAGTTTAATCAGCTCTCCACTTTCTGACCCTCTTTAAAAATGTCCATGAGAGGAATAATGCTTATTAAAGCCACTAGAAGTCTCATATCAAAAACTCATTAGAACATAGGAAATTTTACTCTTGGAGTTGGTATAGGCTTTGTGGTCTTGACTTCAGTTACAATTACCAGTTTCCCTGGACCGTTAAAACCCATCACAGGTTCCCACATTGGCTCCCATGGAAATGAAAATCTCTAGAATATGTTTTTCTTTTAAGAACTTAGTTGCCTGAAATGCCCCTCAGTTATCTCTAGTCTGTTTCCTTCCAAATGGTACCTTAGATAAGAAGTGTGAACATGTCATCACAATTTATTTCCTTTCAATTCTAGATTTCGGGGACAGGAAAGTAATAGGAATGTGAGCCATTTACAATATTTTAATACAGTTATGTGAAAATCTGTAATCCTAGGGCCTGCTTTCCCAGACTTGGCACTATTAACATTTTGGCTACATAATTCTTTGTTGTGGGGCCATCCTATGCATAGTAGGATGTTTAGCAGCATCCCTGCCTTCTACCTACTGAATGCCAGTAGCAAGCTCCCAGTTGTGACAACCAAGATGTCTTGAGACATTGCCAAATGTCTCCTAGTTGAGGCAGGAGGGGGTGTGCATGGGGTTGGCAGTGTTCTCTTGGTTGAGAATCGTCTATCTAGAGTCAATGGATAAGGCAGGTGATGGTCATTATGCCCTTGTCTGCAGAGGAGCCTAACCCTAGTCTTTATGTCCTTGGTAAATTTTGTCTTTTCAATGATCAGAAGAGTTTCACACTTACAAGTTTTCTTTGGTTGGCTATTTCCTAAACACTTACAGAATACATTCAAGTTTAATGTAGTGCTATAGTCGTTTTAAAAATATTTTATAGAGTTTGGTAAGGATGAGAGAGTGAAAATATTTTTTCCATTAAACTCATATTTTCATGCTTTATGCAAAAAGCAATATTTTTTTCTGAATGTCCTCAACACTAAAATATAGATACTCATTTAAACATCTAAAGAGATGGGACACCGACTGCTTTCTCTTTCAACAAGAGAATGAATCAGGGTGTTATTTCTTTTTCATAACTGTACTAGGGTAACATCTTATTACAACATACTCTTTGAAATAAAACAGAGTAACTTACCTCATAAAATGAGAAGAAAATTCTTGCTATTGTCAGTCATTATTCCAAAGAGCATGCAATAATATTTCACTGGGGTTGTAATTTATATCAGCAACATCTTTTCATGGTGGACATGGTGACTTTTGGATATTTGTTAAACTTTTTTGGAAATCTGTGTTCAAATCTTTTTCTTCTCCTTCTTCTTTTTTCTTTGTTTTTCTGTAGTACTGAGAATCAAAGCCAGATTGTTTTTCCTCTTTTTAAAGTTAGTTTGCTTGTCTTCTTAGCCAGTAGAAGGAGAATTTTGTGTGTGTGTGTGTTTTAAAAAAATTGTTTTGTGCTTTGATGTTTTTAGATTATCTCATTATCAGTATTCATATTTTTTTCTTTTCACTTTTTTTATTGGCATATTATAGTTGCACATGATGGGATTTGTTTCTACATGTTTGTACATGTACACAATATATCAATATAATTTAGCCAGTGTTGCCCCCAGCATGTCCTCCCTCCCTCCCTCTTCCTGTCCCCTGGTCCCTTTCCTCTACTGATCTCCCTTTGATTTTCATGAGATCCCCACTCCCTCACTTTCTTTCCCTTTTTCCTCTCTAGCTTTCACATATGAGAGAAAACATATGACCCTTGACCTTCTGAGTTTGGCTTTTTTCACTTCACATAATGATCTCAAGTTTATCCACTTTCCTGCAAATGACATAATTTCATTTCTTTATGACCGAATAAAATTCCATTGGGTCTGTATGCCACATTTTCTTTATCCATTCATCTATTGATAGAAACCTAGGCTGGTTCCATAGTTTGGCTATTGTAAATTGTGCTGCTATAAACAAGGGCATGCATGTATCTCTATAGTATGATGGCTTTAATTCTTTAGGTCAAATACCAAGGAGTGGTGTAGCTGGGACACATGATGGTTCCATGTCTCGTCTTTTGAGGAATCTCCATACTGATGTCCATAGTGGTTGTAACTAATTTACAGTCCCATGAACAGTGTAAATGTTCCCTTTTCTCCACATCCTCAGTAGGAGGTCTTTACATTCTAGTTAAAGTAGTTGTTCTATTTCATTCTGGACTCCATGGTTTCTGATGCGAATTTTTTGTCACTTGAATTGTTATTTACCTCTAAATAATGTGTAATTTTTCTTGTGAGTGCTTTCAGTATTTTCCCCATTATTTTTAGTTTTCAGTAGTTTGGTTATATTATTTGGGTTTATCCTTTTGGGGGGAACTCTGAGCTTCTTGAGTCTATAGTTGTATGTCTTTAGCCACATTTGAGAAATTCTTACCATTGTTTCTTGAGACTTTTTTTCCCCCTTTGGTAATTTTCTCTTCTTCTATGTTTCCAGTAACACAAAAAGTGCTTTTTTGGTAATGTCTCACGGTTGTGAATCTCTGTTCCTTTTTTTCCCCAATCTTTCCTCTCTTGTTCAGATTAGATTATTTATTTTTAGCTATCTTCAGGTTTACTGCTTCATTCCTCTGTTATCTCTATTTTGGGTACTGAGCCTATTCAATGAGGTTTGCTTTTTTCTTTCATGTTTTTGTGGAAATTGTATTTTTCATTTTGAAAGTTTCTGTTTGGTTCAATTTATATCTTCAATTTCTTTGAGGAAACTTTCTTCCTTTCTCTTTGTTTTAAGAGTGCTCAACCTTACTTATTGCAGTATTTTTATAATACCTGAGAAGGGATTAAACTAGATAATACCAACCTCCATGTCATTTTCCTGTTGACATCTGTTGGTTATTTTTTCCATGATAGTTGAGAATTTTCTGGTTCTTAGTGTGCCCAATACTTTTTATTATATTTTAGAAAAGTTTAATATTATAAGACAATGAGCTTTTAGATCTTATGGGGAGTGTGGTAATTTCTATTTTAGTAAGTGATTGACTCATTTTGATTTAGGCAGAAAATTCTAACCAGATTTCCATGGGTATGGGTTTTTTAAAAAATCTAAATTATATATATATATATGACAGCAGAATACATTTTGATTCATTGTACACAATTACAGTACAACTTTTTATTTCTCTGATTGTACACGATGTAGCATTGCACCATATGTTCAGTCATACATGAACCTAGGATAATGATGTCCATCTCATTCCACCATCTTTTCTGCCCCCACACCCCCTACCCTTCTCTCCCTCCCCTTTGCCCAATCAAAGTTTCTCCATTTTTTCCCCACACCCTCCACCATTATGGATCAGCATCCACTTATCAGAGAGAACATTTGGCCTTTGGTTTTGGGGGGATTGGCTTGCTTCGCTTAGCATGATATTTTCCACTTCCATCCATTTACCCGCAAATGCCATAATTTTATTTTCTTTTATTGCTGAGTAATATTCCATTGTGTGTGTGTGTGTGTGTGTGTGTGTGTGTGTGTGTGTATATATATTATATATATCATAGTTTCTTTATCCATTCATCTATTGAAGGAAATCTAGGTTGGTTTCACAATTTAACTACTATGAATTGAGCTACTATAAACATTGACGTGGCTGTGTTATCAGCTATAGTATGCTGATTTTAAGTCCTTTGGGTATAGACGAAGGAGTGGGATAGCTGGGTCAAATGGTGGTTCCATTCCAAGTTTTCTAAGGAATTTACATAGTGCTTTCCATATTGCTTGCACCACCAGCAATGTCTGGGGGGGTATGGTTTTATGTCAGTTTTGTTTTAAAAATTTTTATAGCGCTGTTTAGGTGTTTCCATATATGTGCCACCTAGTGGCGAGTCTGAGTGTTGATCTGTTTCTTAGTTTGGTTCTCAAATTCCACAATGCTGTTTTAGAATTAAATCCATGCACATGGATAATTTGTGACTGAGCCAGAGGATTATAAACAACTTTATGGGATTGCTTTCCTGAGCCTCTCCTTCTCCATGATCTCTCAATTACTTTCTAGTTCACAACCTCCCTTTTTAGTGCTCTAACTGGAAAGGTGAGTTTTTATTTACCCCGTTCTGCCACATGATTTTTGTGATAGCACCCCTGTGCAGAGCCACACCTTGGGAACTTACATGACCCTCTTGGGATCATTGCTCTTCCAACTGGAAACAAAAGCTCCATACACAGAGTTTTTGTGCCTGTAGGCTCTCTCTTTTCTCTCTTTCTTTTCTTTTCTTTACTTTCTTTCTTCTTCCCAGTACCAGGGATTGGACACAGAGGTACTCTAAGCTATATTCCCAGTCCTTTTTATTTTTGTTTTGAGATAGGACCTTGCAAAGTTGCCTTAGGTAGGTCTTGAACTTGCAATCCTATTGCCTCAGCTTCTGAGTAACTAGGATTGTAGGCATGTACTACCACACCCAGCTGCCTGTGGACTCTCTGCTACAATTCCTGATGCTGCAAAAAAAACCCCATTTCTTTCTTGTCAAACCTGAACTAGAGGACTTCCATGTTCTCTCTGTGTCAATCCCATTTCCAGATTTTCCTCCAGACCAAGGAAACCAAAGGAAAAAAATAGTAAATGTATCACTGGTTACATGGTACTTCAAATTCTGTTTTTCTTTTTTAATATTGAGTCCTTCAATTCATGAATACTAAATAGTTCTTCATTTATTTAGATTTAATATAATTTTTCTCAGCACTATTTTGTACTTTTCTATGTTGAGGTCTTATGTATATTTTGTTAAATTTGTCACTAAGTACTTCATATTTTGGGGGGTTATTGTAAATGGCATGAAAATTCATTTTCAATTATTCACTGAGCATAAAGAACTAGAAATTCAACTGATTTTTGGGTATTAACTTTCTATCTAAATTCACTTATTACTGCTAGCAAACTTTTGTAGATTCCTTAGCATTTTTCTCCATACATGATCATGTGACCTACAAATCAAGATGATTAGCCTCCTGCCTTTTAAATTCATATGTCTTGTGTTTTATTCTCCTGCCTTATTGCATTGGCTAAAATCACCAATAGAATGTTGAGTAGAAATGGAAAGGTAGATCTCCATACCTTGTTCCCAGTGTTAGGAGAAAACATTCAGTCTTTTATAACTGTGTTTGTTTTATATATATATAAAATTTTTAAAAAGCTTTTCATTATATATATAATTTTTTTTAAACAATTATTTTGTTTATTTATTTTTATGTGGTGTGAGGATTGAACCCAGTGACGCACACATGTGAGGCAAGTGCTCTATTGCTGAGCCACAATCCCAGTCCCAAAATGTATATTTTTTATAATGGCCCTATACTGAGCATTTCTAGTTATAATTTGTAAAGAGTTTTCATTGGGAATGAAATTAAACTTTATCAGATTTTTTTTTCTACAAAATTTATTGAACTGTCTTGTGTTTTTAGGATAACCCCATTGGTTCTAAGATACTATCATTTTTATAAGCTGCTGAATTTTTGGTAAAGATTTTCATTGTTATGGTCATATTTAATGCTGGCCTCTTTAAATGATTTAGTATTGTCTCCTACTTTATTTTCTGAAAGAGTTTGGGTAGGATTGACATTTCTTCCTTAATTATTTGATAAAATTTACCTATAGTTTTCCCTTGTGAGAAAGTTTTAAAGTATGGATTTAATTTTTTAAAGATAAAGGATTAATTTGAATTTCTTTTTGTTACCATTATAGAATTTTTTTCAAGGAATTTGTCCATTGTATCTAAATTATCATAAATACTGGCATAAATTTATTTATAATATTCTTATTAAGCATTTAATATTATTTGAATATCTATAGGGCTTGTAGTGGTTTCTCATCCTCATTTATTTCATATTGCTAATTTATGCTTCTTCCTTTTAAGAAAATTTGCTAAAAGTTTACCAATTTTAGTGATATTTCTTTTTTTTTAATTTTATTTTTTATTTGTAGCTGGACCCAACACCTTGATTTTATTTACTTATTTTTATGTGGTGCTGAAGATCAAACCCAGGGTCTTGCACATTCTAGGTGAGCACTCTACCACTGAGCCACAACCCCAGCCCCAATTTTAGTGATATTTCAAAGATAGCTTTTCATTTTATCAAATTTACTATTTCTCACTTTTATGTTTCATCAATCTTCACTTTTATCCTTATTATTTTCTTCCTTCTTTTCACTTTGACTGTAACTTTTTCTGTCTTCTTAAGCTCTAGAGAATCACTGATTTTAATCCTTTTATTTTCTTATATAAGCATCGAAAGCCATAAAACCTTCCATGTAGTACTTTCAGTTAAAGGCACATTTTTTAAAAAATATATTTTTAGTTGTAGATGGACACAAAACCTTTATTTCATTTATTTTTATGTGGTGCTGAGAAACAAACCCAGTGCCTCTCATGTGCTAGGCAAGCTCTTTACCATGGAGCTACAATCCCAGTGCCTGAAAGGCATATTTTAACATCTCTGAAATCAGGGTGCATTCCACACACTGTACCATCTTATAGTTGTAATTGTCATCATTTTTTTTTCTTGGTGGTACATATAGTAATGATGTATGTTACAGTCATTGGTGTCCAAGGGTCAGTGAAATGCCATATTATGCTATTCTTTTGACTTGCATAGTAAAATATATATGGTCCTAATATAAAGATGCCTGGTAAATCATAGCTGCTTTCTCGCTGCCATGTGGCCATTATTTGCACTTTGTTTATAGTCTGAATATTTGCCTTATATCTTTTTATGCATTATCCTCAAAACTGAGAGCCTCTTGGGAGCCATCTTAAGATCCTTCAAACTATCTAGTAGAATACTCTGCATTCTGGGTACACAATGCTTATGGGATAAGTAATGTAAAAAACTTATAGAGTATACCGTTGAAAGTGGTCCCCAACTGAAATTCTCTGAATTCATAATTAGTGTGTATCTCAAAAACATTGACAGGATGTATGTGGTATTGGATATCTCCAGTAAATGAATATCTCCAAAGAGTAAACTTGCAGTGCACTTTTCTTCTTAAAACAGGACTCTCTTAAATTCTTTGATCTCTTCATATCAGTGGCCATGTGTCATTTATTTGTTTATTTGGACATAAACTACTTTTAAGCTTATTTCTTACTCTTAAGTATTTATGCTATATGCCTGCCTCTCTTTTTTTTTAGGCTATCCAATGTATTTCCTTTAGAAAATTTAACTTTGTTTTTTTTTTCCAATTTAATGAAATAGAGTAGAAAATGATTTCTTTTCCTCTTTTTGGCTCCCGTCAACCCTGTTGTTTCGGTGTGCTTAGGGAACCCCCTGGCAGGACAGTGTCCAGTCTAGAATTCTAGGAAGCTGTACTCTGCACTGTCCACTCACTCCTCCAGGCCTAGCATTTCAGAGAAGAGCTCTTTGACTGCCTGTTTTTCATCTTTGTAAGAGAATGGCATTGAATATAGATTTAGTTCACACCAACTTTAAAGCCCACCCCAGGGGAAAGCATGACTGCTATATTCTGAGCTGCCTTGTGGTACCACTGAGGGAGAGGAGCCCAGAGGCCCACCCTCGCACTGGGAGAATTTCACAGATCGGCACACCTTCCTCCTTCCATGCTCGGACAGCCTCTGGCTTCCATGGATGCTGCTGCTGGCAGAGGAAGTCAGTGAGCATGTGTATCAGGCTGCTCTTGGCTTGAGGTAACCAAATGCTCAGTTAAAGAAGCCTTCAACACTGAAGGTTTATTCCTCTTATTTAACGAGAAATCTAAAGTTGAGCAATCCGAGAGCTGAAGGAGAGTTCCGATCTTCCCATTAGAATTTCAGTATGGTCGCACCACTGTGAGCGCTTGCCTCCATATAAAGCCCATCCTAAAACTGGAGGGGATGGGCAGAACTTTCTCTGTGTATGCACATGCCTGCATGTCTCAAAAAAAAAAAAAAAAAAAAAAAGGAGGAAAAGCATTCTCATTAACCCCATGTACCTACTCATGTATATCTCATCATCCAGGATCATGTCACAGCATGCTGTAGCTACACAGGAATCTGAGAAAGGTAGTATTTAGGATGTTCAGATGCTATAGTGGGATGCAGGCGCTGACAGAAGGAGGGGGGAGAGTGGAGAATGACTGCAGGGTGAGCATTCGACAGGATCTGCATGTATATAAGTGTATGTGTGTGTGTGTGTGAGAGAGAGAGAAATGGACATAGAGTTGTGGGGTTTTTTGTTTGTTTGTTTGTTTTGGGGGGGGAGGGGCTAGATACGAACTGGAGATTGAACCCAGGGCTTCACACAAGCTAAGCATGGGTCCTACCATTGAGCAACATCCTCAGTGGTATATATATGGTTTCTATTTCCTATGACGTTGCTCATGGACCCACCACAGTAGAATATGGTGATAGCATCTGGTCTAAAACTGCCTTTGATTTTCTTGACATGATCAAAACTTTATATTTCGTTTTAGTGACTTGAAATCTTGGTTTTATGATTTCAGGTTGAGCCCAGAAATCTTCCTGAAACGCCCAGTGGTGGAAGGAAATCGTTGGAGGTTGGACTGTATTCTTAAACGAAAAGCAGTATGTATTTTCTTAACAAATGCTGATATAATTTTTTAAATGTGTGTTGCCTCTGAATTCTCTTGTCTTTTTCAAAGCTCTTCCTGTATATTTACAACTTTTTACTGTAGAGTTCAACCTAAAACAGGTTTCTGTTTTCCAGTTCATTTGGTTCTGTTTTTAAATTACTTTTGAGTGTATAAATATTTTAGCCTAATTCATAGCCCAGATTATACTAGAAGCTCTAATTCATGTTGGTTAGTTATGACCAGTTAATTTAATAGGTCAAAAATTGTAATAAAACTTCATCGGTGAATAATTGATGATGAAATGAAACACAGCCTTTATTTAGTTCATTATCTGTCATTAAGCAGAAGACAAAGTAATTTGGAGAATGTTTCAGTCAGATGGGGCCAAGCTGGTATAGAGGAGGATAGTAAAAATCAATGGGATTTTGTTTCCAATTTGGGCTCAGTTCACAGTAATAATATGAAACATTTCCTGTAGATGCTGTGTGAGCAATGAGGATATCTTTTTGTTATACAAAGTGAATAATTGGAGCCAGTTATAGCTCAATCAATCATGACCGCATTCATGTTGCTAATGAATTCTGTTTGTGTAGTGGACCTTCCAAATTAAATTAAAATGATCTGGGTTTGTTACCAATCATGTTCAAATTAGTGAGTGCTCACCTTGTCACCCCTATTTGGAACTGTCTTAATCTTTTATTTTATTTTTTCCCCCTGTCATTGAACATTCTAGTGGATTTGGATGCTTAGTAACTAAGGGATAGTGTTTCTGTGTCTCACAGGCTCCATTGGTTTCTTCCTATCTTCTAAACGAACCCTTTCCCTATTCACTCTCCCCCCCCCATCATCTCCCCATGCCTTTATATCAGACCTTCCACGATGTCCATAGACGGTCAAACTTCACTGCTGATACTGAGGGAAATACAAGTTGATCAGCTCTTTTCAGACACATATTCTACCAACAACACCTTTTTGATAGACAAATTTGTTCCTCTCACAAAATTAGAAATTCATATCCCGATGATCATTATTCATATGTTCTTTTAAAAAATCACTCACAGAGGGTCTCCTATGAGCCAGGTACCCCAGGAATCAATAGGCAGGGTGTCTCAGTGAATGGGATTCTGGCCCTGCCCATGGAGGTCTTACGAAGAAATCAGTAAGATTCTTTCTACCTACTGAATGGGCTGTGACTTTCCCCATGTTTTTCTCTGTGAAATGGCAGCTTTCCCATTTCCCCTCAAGATTCCATTTAGTCAAACTTCCTAGTCACGCCTTGCTATCTTCACTCATACCATGAAGTCCTCTCCTCAGAGCGTTTACCCAGTACTTCACTGTTTTAGGTTTCTGTCAACACATATTTGATGAATGCCTACTATGTGCTGAGACTTGGATAATCATGTTGAGATGTATTTAAATAAAAGTCACAATTCCTGAGCTGACAGAGCTTACAAAGCAACACATGTATCAATTGAGTACAGAGACAGTGCCCAGATACAAAAGTAGGAGGAAAAGCATTGGGTAGGTCTGGTTGGGGACCCCCACACACACAATATGAATAATGGACAGCATTTAGGATGAAATGAAAAAGAAATTCTTGAAAAAGAAAGAAGAAATTACTAAGTGCAGTAAATGTTGAGGGAACAGGAATTAGAGAGGCTGTCAGTCACAGTGAGGTGACAAGGCTGTGACGCCTTAGTGTTAGCATAGGCAGGATGGGCTGCAACCAAAGTGCTTGTTTGCAGCTAGGATGTGGGACTCTGGGAGCCAAGCCAGTGGTTTGGACTTTATGGTAAACAGTAAGGATGTTCTGTGGGGAAGTACAGGGTCAAAGTGTGGGGGGTTGGTCTTATCCAAATGGTGTTCAGGAAAAGTGAGAAAAAATGGGGAGAACTCAAATTCTGAAAGCTTAATTCTGTTTGTTTGTTTGAAATGCTGGGGATCAAATCAAGGGCCTCTAAGTGCTATACCACTAAGCCACAACCCAACCCTAAAAAGCTAAATTTTAGATTCTCTTGAGTGTGGTGTGTCTGTAGGAAGCCTAAGTAAACTTGAGAAAGCCTGAGGAGGACTCAGGACCATCCTGCAGGCCTGTCCCTTACCCCCTGTTAACTGGCAAGTGTTTTCTTCTGCCTTCCATGTACCTCCCTGGTTGTCTTTATGTCATTGGTGTGCCTTCTCTTTGCTTTTATGGCCCACGGATCCTGGTGAGGGCCCTGGTGGCTACCATGACCAAGTAAGCATTATTGTTTGATAATGGAGCTTTGTTTCCTGTTAGTCTACTTTCTGAAGTTTGTAATTTTTAAATTATGGAAAATGATTTTTAAATTTCCTAAGGAAATGGTAATACTATTAAAAATTAATGTCTCAATGGTACATTTAGTGGGTGTTTCTTCCTTAATCTCGAACATACGGTATTTCTTCTTTGATCATAAATTTTTAAACACTCATATCATTCCAATTTGACAATTCATATGCACATAAACACTGCTTTTGCATAACTAATTTAGTTTCGGAAAGCCACATACTACTCTTGCAGTGAATAGGATTGAAACATAATATTTTCATTAATGGGTCCCAGAGGTCCACAAGGTTGATTAAAATGAATGCTTTTGTTTTTATATCTTGGTTTGCAGGGCTTTTTTTCTTTTCTTTCTCTCTTTTTTTTTTTTTGGAAAGGAGTTTAGAAAGCATTTTTGCCTCATAGCAACATATAGACGAACATCTCTTATAATGTCTGTTTCTTATGGGAAAGTACAATATTTTGTTGTACCGGTTATAGCCAAGTTGATATTTTCCTGTTTCTTTAGCTTCCTGCTAAGCAGTATCACCATTTTCAATGGGGGAAAGCCAATGTTGATAGGCAGAGTGTTCACACCTTTTAGAAAGCAGCATCCCAGGGGTTCCACAGTTCCTCATTCACGGCACTAAGTGATAATACATTGTGTCATAGTTATGTGACCACGTGCCTGCACCCTAATAGTGTGTTTCAACCTTAGAAATAAGTGATATTCCTTATGAGAACTACAAGGTGGAATCTTCAAGTGCAGTAACCTGGAGAGGCACAGAAGAAGGGTTTTTTTTTTTGTTGTTTTTAGGCTGAATTTGTCTGCAGGTTTCTTTCTTCTCTCGAAACACAAGGCACATGATGGAGCTGTAGTCATTGATCAGTAAAAGGGAAGGATGTCTGTGTCTGAGAAATCGCACAAATAATCACATCTCTGCACAGAAAACAAGTGGACTCTTACCAAGTTGTAGGCCAGGATGGCTTGTATGGAAGGGGAGAACATATCGTTCACCTTCAGGACCATGTTTCTAACAAAATTGGTTAAAATAAAACAAAAAAGCATATGAGCAGTTACATTTCAGTGCTTCTTGCTTTTAAATGGCAAGAATGTGATTGCTGCTTATTCTTTGCTTTTCATTTTCCTAATATATTGTATCTCTGGGGAAGTCCTTGGCAAATGATAAAATCAGTGATTATAATTTGGTGTAGGGTATGTAAAGTAAGCTATTTTCAGACACTGGGTGAATTGGGCTGCATTTAGAAAATATTTGAACCATACTATTTTGAATAATCAGGAAAAAAAGTTGATCAAGAAACAAAGTCTGTTTCATTTCCACCATAAATGTTAAAAAAATTTATTTTCACTGTTTTTACAAGTATTTTGTATATCTCACTACAGCTTCTCAAAATTCCTACTGTTGGTCATGTTGTGTCTGCTGTACTTGATGAGACACTCATTAGAAAAGAAGACAGAACTTTCATCTTTTGAGTCTTATGTTTCGTGGGGTTTATTCTCTGGGACCTTTGGGTTGAATTGGTTAGTTCAGTGGCTACAGGAAATGTGGCATTGCAGAGGAAATATCCCTCTCCCTACTTCCCCTATTGGTATTTGGCTTCCTCTTCTCTGAGCAAAAAGTAATTTCCTCTAGGGCCACTCAAAGGCATTAGTAAGAGGCGGGTGTTTGAAAGTGTACATTTTTAAATTACAGAATTAATGCCAGTTCTTTTTGTCCATTTGCCTTTTGATTTGCAGAATTATTTCTCACATATTTTATCAGCTCATACTATCACAACAAAGCAAATACCTTTGTTGCCAAGGAACTATTTTCCTCTGTTCTTCATAGAGTTCAATAGTGTTGAAATACCATGACCAAAAGAAGAGGAAATTACTGTTTTATTGTCACAGAACTCTTTTCAGTAGTTAGCTATTTATTGTGGCTATAGGTGGAAGTAAATTATTGTAAACCATATTTAAAATGGCCTTTTTATATTTAATTACTTCCTTGTTAGTCATTTTGTATTTATGATAAAAAGACTTAAAAGTCTCTACCCTATTTCCTTTAGAGTTAATTTATTTAAATGAGAAAAGCAATAATGTAGAAGAAAATGTCAGGTATTAATAAATGGAAGGTAATAATGTAATCCATTAGTGTTAACATCTCTGTTATTTAAAAAATCCATTAGTTATGCAGGTAAATGGAAAACTGCAGGATTCAGGCCAAGTTCCTAATTTGCAACTACTGCCCTGCATGAGTAATAATGTCTTCAGTCTAAGAAGTAGAACTTCATCCATTTAAAACAAATGAACCATGATGAAAGATGTCAGGTGTTAAGAGTCTATAATTTAGGTTGAAATTTGGGGTTTTAAGCTTTATATTCTGTTTTTCATTGGGAAAATCTCTTTCCCTTTTTATTTTGGTAACCATTATTCAGGGCTGAATCCTCAAATACTCAAATAGCAAAATAGACCTGAACAGTAGAGGAGAATAATAAAATAATCTAGTTCTACTTTTCAGCTCCCAGAGCAAAGGTGAACCATCTGGTATTCAGATCTCCTTACTGTATACCAGAATGTAAATCTAATGTGTCCCTTCAAAAATATATACACTTTCAGATATCACTAACATCAAGAGAGATGGGATATTAGCATTTTGAAGTGATGTTGTGTTATAAGGAATTCAGGACCCAAAACTTTCATCTCAGTATTGACAGAACAACACTAGGGGACTGTTATGTTTTTTTCTAAGATTTTTATGTTCTGTGATCTGCTACCTAAAAATATTAACTTTGATGTTATTTCACATTACAGAGCATTGCAAAAATATTCACTTCTTATGCATTAGATGAATTCAACTCAGTAAAACTTCTTAAATTTTTGATTCAGATTTCCATTGTGAACAATGACTAATTACTGTGAAATGTTAGTTTAAGCTATAGCTAAATAATTCCTTGTCATCATAGTTTATTAGATAGAGTGGCATCTCTAGCACTCTAGAAAATATTATGGAAAAATTCTTGCCTTTAATCTCAACGGTGCTAAATGCCTAGGTATAATTTAGATTTGTAGTCTTTTAGGCATGTGGATATGTTTCAGAAAGCTTTCAGATCTGCTGAGTAAAAAGAATGCAAATTAAAACGGTACAGACTGCAGAGAAATTCTGAGGGTACAAACCAAAAAGTAAAAAAGCAATCCACAAATTAGTCTGAATGTTTCCTGGCAGAAATGGATCCTGCACTGTATGTGGAAGAGGGTCCCAACAAGTGGACAGGGAAGACAGGAGGCTTCAGGTGGGGGGCAGCTTAACCTGGTCCAAAAGCCAGTCACCACCCAGACCTAATGTAGAAAACACTCATGTTTTTCTGTACCAGTTGTTGGACATTGTCTCTTTAATGGTTCATATTAATAATGTTATTTTAATATTAGAGCTTACCCAGCACTTTTTAAAATTTATTTTGGTAATGTTGCATGGATCACAACAGCCTTGTCTCTTTTCTTTTAGATACAAAATCTAAGGATGCACCTGTGTTAATTTGTGTCCATTATACTCCAAACTCCCATTGGAACTCAGGGACTTTTTTTTTAAATGCTAGAGAAGCTTCCTTCTGAAGATGTCCTTTCACAAGTGAAGTAGAGATTGATAATCTCCTTGTGAGTTAAGAGGATGAACCAAGATATTTATCTTTTAAGATTAAGGAATACTTTCTCTGTTTCCCTGCATTAGAGCAGATTATGCTAAGTGAAGTTAGCCAATCCCAAAAAAACGAATGCCCAGTGTCTTCTCTGATATAAGAGGGGTGACTCAAAATGGGGTAGGGAAGAAGAGCATGAGAAGATCACCTCTAGATAGGGAAGAGAGATGGGAGGGAATGGGAGGGAGAAGAGGAATTGCATGGATGGTGGAAGGAGACCCTCATCATTATACAAAATACATGTATGAAGATGTGAAAAAAAAAAGAATAATCTTACCTTAGATTAGGTAGAGAGAAGTGATGAGAAGGGAGGGGAGGGGAGGAGATGGGAGGATAGGAAGGATAGTAGAATGAAACAGACATTATTATTGCTTTGGGTATATACGTGACTGTATGACCAATATGATTCTGCAACCTGTACACTCAGAAAAATGAGAAATTATATCCCATCTGATTCAGATGTTTGATATGTCAAGGTCATTGTACTGTCATGTGTAACTAAGTCAAACATAAAAAGAATGTCAGAAACACAAGAAAATTAAAATAAAATAAAATTTAAAATATTAAAAAAGGAATACTTTCTCCATTTAAATAAATTTTTAAAATGAAATTCTATGAAAACACCCCCCCCCAACACTTCAGGGATATTTAGCATATGCAATTGTGTCTAAGTTTCTCATCATTATTATTTAAACTAATTGAGGTATGATGTTAGTAAACAGGCAAAATCCCTAATCCTGTCACGTGGCTCAGGTTAGAGCTTCCCTCAGTGAGTTGGGGAAAATTAAGAATGCAGGACTATAGGACATGTTCAGCAGTTGAGGTTACTATTTCAACACTCTAGATCTGTAATCAGTTGAATGTGGACACTCTTTTGATATAAGTGGTAAGAATGCAAATATAACAATATATGTATTTTTTTCTATTTCTGTCAATATATAGTTATATGTCACCTCTTTGTATTGCCTTTTTCATTAAATATTTTATTGTACCTATTTTTAGAAGAAAGCAAGTACAACACAGAGAAAAAGAAGAAAAGGCAACCCCCCAGCACCTTCGGAGACACTCATTCTCCATGTGTTTTCTCTTGTGGCAGCAACAGGGCGTGCGGATCTTCATCATGCTCTACAAAGAAGTGGAGCTGGCCCTGGGCATCAACAGTGAGTACACCAAGAGGACTTTAATGCGGCTGCACCCCAACATAAAGGTATCTACCTTCATCCCGGTCACCAGTGTTTCTTACTGTTCTGTAGGATTTTTTAGGGTATGATTTGCTCTGGGTGGTCATCATCTATACACTCCCTAATGTTTTGATTAAATAGATTTCAGTCCTCAGAAATAAAACAAAATAGTATTCTTTCTGACACTCCCCAAATGCTCAGGGGTGGGCAGATCTCACTTCTGTTTCTCTAAACCTAATTGAAAGTAATAGTTGAGTCAAGAACATGCTTCCTACAGTTGTTTTAATATTCAAGAGCCCTGTCAAGTTCTCAAGATTTCTCATTAAGTTGTCCTAGAACCACGTAGATGTGACATCCCTGTGGAATCCCTGGATCTTTGATGGCAGCAGAGACCTCTCTTAGGATTTAAAATGCCTTCAAAAAAAAATCCAATAGTACCTAGTATAAAATATGAATAAAGCAAATAACAGGATAAGCAGTGTGAAAAGGTTCTTTGAGATTTCACCAAAGACCTAAACCTATCAAAAAATATCATCCAGTCATTGAGATACATCAAGACATAATGAATTAGTGAATCTCCAGCAGGCTTAAGAGGTATAGCGATTACATTTTTCATTTGGTTCAAAATTCCCACAGAGAATGAGTTGAGTTGCATCATTTCTAAACCTTCAAGGTTCATTTACCAGATTTCTATCTAGCACTTAACTAAAGATGTAAATTTTGTAACATCAGCAACTGAGAGCAGTGAAGTTAGAGCTGTTAAATGAGCAGAGTTTTTATGTTACTGCAGTCAAATCAGTATAAACTCAAATTAGACCCACATAACTACAGTTATATTAGAAACAAAGATGCCAAAAACATACACTGGAGAAAAGATAGCCTCTTCAACAAATGGTACGGGGAAAACTGGAAATCCACATGTAACAAAATGAAATTAAACCTCTCTCACCATGAATAAAACTCAACTCAAAGTGGATCAAGGACCTAGGAATTAAACCAGAGACCTTACACCTAATGGAAGAAAATGTAGGCCCAAATCTCCATCATGTCAGATTAGGCCCTAACTTTCTTAATAAGACTACTGTAGCACAAGAATTAAAACCAAGAATCAATAAATGGGATGGATTCAAACTAAAAAGTTTTTTCTCAGCAAAAGAAACAATCAGTGAGGTGAATAGAGAGCCTTCAGAATGGGAGCAAATTTTTACCACAAGCACACGAGATAGAGCACTAATCTCTAGGATATATAAAGTACTCAAAAACCTTAACACAAGAAAAACAAATAACCCAATCAAAAAATGGACCAAGGAACTGAACAGACACTTCTCAGAAGAGGATATACAGTCAATCAACAAACATATGAAAAAATGCTCAACATCTCTAGCAGTTACAGAAATGTAAATCAAAACTACTCTAAGATTTCACCTCACTCCAGTCAGAATGGCAGCTATCAAGAATACAAATAAATAAAAATAAAATAAAAGCTCATCAACAACTAAAAAAAAAATTTTTAAAAAGAATACAAACAACAATAAGTGTTGGCAAGGATGTGGGGGAAAAGGCACGCTCATACATTGCTAGTGGGACTGCAAATTGGAAATATGGAAATATTTCCAATATGGAAAGCAGTATGGAGATTCCTTGGAAAATTTGGAATGGAACCATGATTTGACCCAGCTATCCCACTCCTTAGTTTATACCCAAAGGACTTTAAAACAACATACTACAAGGACAAAGCCATATCATTGTTTATTACAGCACAATTCACAATAGCTAAATTGTGGGACCAACCCAGATGTCCTTCAGTAGATGAATGGATAGGGAAATTTTGGTGTGTATATATACACAATGAACATTACTCATCATTAAAAGAGAATAAAATCATGGCATTTGCAAGTAAATGGATGGAGTTGGAGAATATAATGCTAAGTGAAATTAGCCAATCCCAAAAAACTAAAGGCTGAATGTTTTCTTTGATATGAGGATGCAGACTCATAATGGTGATGGAGCGGGGAGCATGGGAGGAATGGAGGAACTTTAGATAAGGCAAGGGGGAGGGAAGGGGCAAAGGGATAGGAATGATGGTGGAATGACTTAGACATCTTTACCCTAAGTACATGTATGAAGACACAAATGGTGTGAAAATACTTTGTGTACAATCAGTGATTTGAAAAGTTGTGCTGTATATGTGTAATATGAAATGAATTGCAGTCTGCCATCATATATAACAAATAGGAATAAATAAATAATTTTTAAAAAGCATATTCATAAAAAATTTTTTTTAAAAATTCAAATGAGAGTGTTACCGCTTCAGGAGATTAATATGGTTCCCATGGTAACCACATAGAAAATAGTTACAGAATGTATACAGCAGGAAATAAGAATTTAAACAACTTACTGTGAAAAATACCAACTAAATGCAAAAAAGACAGTAATGCAGGAAATGCGGGCCAAAAAACAAGGAAACAAAATGACAGAAGTCCTGTATTATTAACAATTAATTTTAAATGTTCATAGATTGAACTATCTAATGAAAAAAGAGGTATTAGGGCCTGGAATGCAGCTCAGTGGCGGAATACTTGCTTCACATGAGCAATGCTCTAGGTTCAATTTTTAGCATGGCAAATAAAAATAAGATAATAATAATAATAATAAATTTTAAGATTCTTCAATAAAATAAAACTTTAGTAAAAAAGAATGGATTAAAAATACACAATCCTCTGGGTATGGTGGCGCATGGCTCGGGAGGCTGAGACAGGAGGATCATGAATTCAAAGCCAGCTTCAGCAATGGCGAGGTGCCAAGCAACTCAGTGAGACCCTGCCTCTAAATAAAGTACAAAATAGGGCTGGAGATGTGGCTCAGTGTCCCCCTGAATTCAATCCCTGGTATCAAAAAAAAAAAAAAAAACCCACACAATCTAACTATGTGTTGTCTATAAGATATTCACTCTAGATGCAAAGACTCAGGTTGAAAGTGAAAGGATGGAGAGGATAGTCCACATAGTTAGTAATTAAAGAAAGGAGTGGCTAATTAATATCAGATAAACAAAATAGACTTTAAATCAAAAGCCGACTGTAAGAGATGAAGGACATAATATTAATAACAGGTTTAATATAGCAGGAAGATAAAAAAATTATATAAGCATTTATGCACCAAATAACAGACCACCAAAATGTACAAAGGAAAACAATTGAAAGGAGAAAAAGGTATTTCTAAAAATAATAGTTGGATCCTTCAATACCCAACTCTCTGATGGGTAGAACAAGAAAATAGAAGACCTAATAGACCAGGACAACTAGGTCTAATGGACACGTGCAAAACTCTCTACTCAACAACAGTAGGCATACTCAACCATGCATGGAATATTTTCCAGGAGAGACAATCTGTTAGGCCATGAATTAAATCTTAATAGATTTTAACAGGCAGATATCATTACAAACATCTTTCTGACCATAAAGGGATGAAATTAGAAATCAGCAACAGAAGGGAAACTGAGTAGACAACATACTGTTGAACAAGTAATAGATAAAAGAAGAAATCATAAGAATATCCTTAGGAGTCAAAATAAAACAACATAAAACTTAAAGGACACAGAAAAACAATGCAAAGGGGAAAATTTATAGCTACAAAGGCTCTATTTAAAGATAAATAAGCTGGGGCTGGGGTTGTGGCTCAGAGCATGCATGAGGCACTGGGTTCGATCCTCAGTGCAGCATAAATATAAAATAAAGATATTGTGTCCACCCATAACTAAAAAATATTTTAAAAAGAAATAAGTTCTCAAAAACCCCACATAACTTTGTAACTTAAGGAACTAGAGGAAGAACAAACTCAAACCAAAGCTAGCAGAAGGAAGGAAATAAAGAGACAAAAATAACACAGAAAATCAATGAAAAGTGAAACCAATAATTGGTTCTTAGAAAATATCAGCAAAATTGGCAGAAATAACTAGATAGGCTAAGAAAAAGGGAGATGACTCAGAAATGCATTGTAGACATTACTACCAATCCACCAGAAATAAAAAAGGGTTCAAAGAGATTACTATCCAAAACTGTACACCAACTAATTAAATAACCTAGATGAAATGGACAAAATCCTAGCTATATAAAACTCCAAGACTAACCTGTGAAGAAAATATAAAGTCTAAATAGACCTGTTAACTAGTAAGGAGGCTGATTAGTAATTGAAAATCTCCCCAAAGACTAAAGCCCTGGATCCTAAAGCTTCACTGATGAATTTTACCAAACATTTAAGTAAGAACTAACAAGAATCCTTCTCAAACTTTTCCAAAAATTGAACAGGAGTGAACTCTCCAACTCTGATACCACCGAACTGTACACTTAAAAATGGTTATGGTGGTAAGTTTTATGTCATGTGTATTTTGCCACAATAAAAAAGTATTTGCCTAAGTTTTTGAAATGTGTTTACTTAGAAGCTTATGAAAATAGAATAGTTCAGACTGTGTTCATTTAGTGTATCTATTTGAAAGTAGGAGATAACTAACTTCTCAAAGTCCCTTTTAAACCAAAAGCTGTCAGAATACCTTCAGGACTATGTCCATATGCCTAGTATTTCAACTCAATGGCTGCCAAAACATCAGTAGAATTTTTTAAAAATTTCTAGAGAAAGGTGTTGGTTAAGTACTAGAGTTTTCTAAAATACCAAATATAGCATAATTCTTATAGAGGGAGAAAGAAACCAGCTAGCTATCAAATTGAGCTGACTTTTATCTAATGTGTAATCAAACTTCCAGCTAAATTTCACTGCTCCAAAATATGGTGGGGCTGGGGATGTGGCTCAAGCAGTAGCGTGCTCACCTGGCATGCGTGCAGCCCGGGTTCAATCCTCAGCACCACGTACAAATAAAGATGTTGTGTCCGCCGAAAACTAAAAAATAAATATTAAAATCTCTCTCTCTCTCTCTCTCTCTCTCTCTCTCTCTCTCTCTCTCTCTCTCTCTCTCTCTCTCTCTTTAAAAAAAAACAAAACAAAATATGGAATCTAAGCTGGGGGGTCTTAAAAAGTAGGTAAGAGTCTTCCTCTGCAAACAAACACTAAGAATAAAATAAGTTTGAGACTTTTTCCTTGGGTACACACACACACACACACACACACACACACACACAAATATATATATTTTGGTATTTTAATTATAAAATTACTTTTCAGTAAGAAAGCAGACTGATTTTATTCTGGCATGAAGGACATTTTAAGAAGCATATCATAGACGAAGCATTGTGGTATGTGCCTATAATCCAGGTGACTCCACTCAGGAGGTTGATGCAGGAGGATCAAAAGTTCAAGACCAGCCTGGGCAACTTAGCAAGAACCTGTCTGAAAATAAAAATAAAAAAGGGCTGGGGATGTAACTCAGTGGTAGAGCACCCTTGGGTTTAATCCCCAGTACCACCAATAGTAATAGTAATAATAATAATAATAAAGCAGATTATATGTGCCTTTCTTCCTTCTCAAGGTGATGAGGCACCCGGATCACGTGTCCTCCAGTGTCTATCTGTGGGCTCATCATGAGAAGCTTGTCATCATCGACCAATCGGTAGCCTTTGTGGGCGGGATTGACCTGGCCTATGGAAGGTGGGATGACAATGAGCACAGACTCACAGATGTGGGCAGCGTGAAGCGAATCACTTCGGGACAATCTCTTGGTTCTCTCACGGTAAGTGAATCTCTTCCTTGTGGGGCTGCATAAAGTGAACATGATTTGGGTAAGTACGTATTAATAGCATGACTGATGGATCGAATGAGAGGTGACATCTTCCTGTGCGGGTGAAGAATACTGAGAAAAACATCAGACATGTCTTCATACATTAGCCTTTATGTTGCTAACAGGTACCTCAGCACCTCTCGGGCTCTGTTTCTTCTCTTGTAAGAAGAGAAAACAGATTAAATAGAATGTTTGCCATCTCAGTCTTGGCTCCTTGGTTTTCTATTTAAATTAAAAATGTATTCCCTATTTGTGGAAAAAAGTTCATAAAAACAAATGTATTTCAATTAAGATTTAGTTTTGATAATAAGAAATCTTTTCAAAAGTATCTTAGTACTTAGCCAAGAATTTTAGAATTTTCCCACTTAAAGACACACAAAAACACAATAGGTCAATCTGGGTTCCTTTGGAGGAAATTCTGTTGGAGCAGAAAGTTTAATAACTTCTCAAAGTACCTGTTAAATCAGGAACCATGTCTGTATGTTTATGTCTATCTGCTTCCTCTTTCAACTCAATGGCTACTGAAGTATCAAAGCACTTATTAAATTTTTTGATGGGCTTCATCTTATTTACTGCTGGTGATATTGCCAGCTTTTCTGGCATAATGGCAAGTAATGGAAAAATGATTGACAGAAAAACTTCAGAGGAAGTTTTAGATATAACATTTTAGATATAACATATCTAATTGTACTTGAGATGAAAAGTTTAATTGGAATGAAATTTCAAGAATTTGGCCTGCTGATGGAGGAATCACAGTGGAACTCCTGTATTCGTTTGGTGGCCCTTTAATTCAAGCAGAGCTGATGAGAATTCCCCTCCACCCTGTGGCTGACCTCAGACTTCACACAGAGGGTCCGTTCTGGGGTCGCCACCATTGTAAACTGTACTCCTCAGCTCTGCTTAATTAAAGGGCCACTATTGCAGCATATCTTATGCAGTCTTTTTTTTTTTTCTTCAAATAATTTCCTCAGGCTGCAACAACAGAGTCTATGGAATCTTTAAGCCTCAAAAATAAAAATGAATCTAATAAAAATGTGCCCATCCTGAAGAATGTTGATGATATGGATTCGAAACTGAAAGGAATAGGAAAGCCAAGAAAGTTCTCCAAATTTAGCCTTTACAGGCAGCTCCACAAGCATCAGCTGCACAACGTGGACAGCGTCAGCAGCATTGACAGCGCCTCCAGTGAGTCACAGTCTTTTCTAGAAATTGTCCCAACTACATGTGTTCCTATAGCCAGTTAGTACATACCTGTCTTTAAAACCTGCCTTTGGATAACGGAGTAAGATGAACAGGGTTGCTGTATCATCCTGTTCAACAACATACCATCCCCTGTGGCTTTATTTGGCTCCTTTTAGAACAGATTTATTGTTTTATCCATACAGTGTCATTATAACAACCACTGTTCCTGCTTTTTATGGCAGCAGAATGACCAAGGGTTTCTAAAAATATGCCAAAGTATCAAGGAAAAAGAAAAATATTAGATGTACTTTATAAAATTCTCCTAGAAGAAATTCATTTCTTTTCCCATCCAGAAATACTTTAGGCTTATATCATCAAACGCCATCATATTCTGTATCTTGTAAATGTACTGTTCTTTGCAGGTCTGTCTTAAAATCCTTGCAATTTTTGGTTGCACATAATCTTTTTTTATATCTTTTATTTTTTTAATTTGTTTTAATTAGTTACACATGATAGTACAATGATCTTGACATATCATACATTTGAGTCAGATGGGGTATAATTTCTCATTTTTCTCAGTGTACAGGTTGCAGAATCACATTGGTCATGCAGTCACGTATATACCCACAGCAATAATAATGTCTACTTTATTCTGCTGTCCTTCCTATCTTCCCTTCCCCTCCCTTCCCCTCCCATCATTTCTCTCTACCCAATCTAAGGTGACACACTTCTTTTTTTTTCTCTCTCACATCGTCAAACATGTATTCTGTATAACGATGAGGGTCTCCTTCCATCTTCTGTGCAATTCCCCTTCTCCCTCCCTTTCCCTCCCACCTCTCTTTCCCTATTTAGTAGTAATCTTCTTCTCATGCTCTTCCTCCCTACCCCATTTTGAGTCACCCCCCACCCCCATATCAGAGAAGACATTCGGCCTTTGTGTTTTAGGGATTGGCTAACTTCACTTAGTATAATCTGCTCTAATGCCATCCATTTCCCTGCAAATGCCATGATCTTATTATTTTTTAGTACTGAGTACAGAGTCTTATGACTGATTTTATAGCCCAGCTAGTTTTAAAATGATTAAACTTGCTTTCCAGTTTAGAAAACTTGATATAGATATATTTCTTTGTAAAAAAAAAAGAACTCTCAACTTTCTCCAGGTTATCTTAATCACTATAGAAGTCATCAGAATTTAATCCATGGTTTAAAACCCCACTTGAAACTCTTTCGCCCTTCGTGTGGGTCTGAGCAGGGGCTCACTGGGCCCAGCGACGGTAAGTGATGTGTGCGTGGCCGAATCCCTTCAGGCTTCAGCTTCCATTTCATCGTCTGCTGCACAGGCGTAGTGAGTGTGTTTCCACATTGGCTTTCTGTGCACACAGTTTTCACGTCACAAATATTGTGGAGCGCTTTCTCCGTGCAAAGCACAATGTCCCTACTCCCCAAGAGCCTGCACTTCAGTAGAGAAGATGAAACACATCTAATAACCAGACAGCACACAGCTTATGCAGTTCAGTAGTGTCATATGGTTCTGTGGAAGGTGGAGGGGCTTCTTTTTTTATGATCCAAAAAGGCTTTTTGAGTAGGACACTTGCAAATTAGGTCTGGAAGTGATTTGGTGAAGTTGGGTGAAGACAGGAAGACACTGCAGGTGAAAGAAAGGAGCTGAGCAAAGGTGCTAGGTTGGGAGATGGCCCACATCTTAGCTGTTAGTGGAAAACACACCATGAGGCTGTGATGTGGTTTTCTATGTAAGAGTAGAAAGATATACACAATCGCATGTGGAGGCTCAAACAAAGTTGGGGAGTTGGAACTTTGGTTAAAATTTAAAGAGACCTCATGCTCTACATGCGAATGTTTAGAAACTGATACCTGATAACCTTTTTTGAGAAGAATCAGACACTTAGGGATTGAATTAACCAGGATCTGCCTAAATTATGGTGGTGGAAATGAAGAAGGATCTGGCCCCTGCTCTAATAGAGGGATAAGTACTCGTCATGATAAATGACAGCAGTAGTAAAATCATCAGTTAGCTTTTAATGTGTTCAGACTCTGCCTGTCACTGCCCCATTGCTCTCAGTGCTAGGTAGTGATATTGTTTCTCCTTTTTACATGTGAGAAAAACTCAGAGATGATAGGCAACTTCCCAACCAAGTCTTCACGTATCACCTTCCCACTGCTCTGGATTCTGATTTGTGATTTAGCAGCAAGGCAGATTACCACATCACGACCTTTTGACCAGAATCCCAAGGCCCAGGTTCACCTGTGCTGTTTTAGGAGATGAGGGACTTGAAGTCAGCCAACATGCCTGGATGTGAGTCACTGATAGTTAGCAAGAACTGCTGAATCGGATAAATGAAGCTGGACCTTGAGCAGTGGTTCCCAGCAGTCTTTAGTTTGGGGACCCTGCATTTTAAAAAATATATTGACTAACCATGTGGAATAGACTAAAGCTCTGATGTAGCTAGGAATTAAATTTGTATTTTTAAAATCATATAGACATTGATATACACTTAAAAATGGAAAACATGAGATGTTTATTTAGCATATGATTAGTACCTGATGCACGTGTAGATTCAGGGACTACAACTAGAAGTTCCTGTACTTGACAGAATTTGAAAGTCCTGACAACTGGGGAGCCTCTGAAAAGTCCAGCTGGCTGAGTCAGGGGGGAGTGAAGCTTCAGGTGTTAAAGGTACAGAGTTGGGAGCAGGTGCAGGGAGTGCCTTGGACTTCCAGTGTGCAACTGTTTTAGAAATGAAGTTAAAAAGTGAGATGGAGGGATAAAGTTGCTGAGCTACAAAAAGTCTGACTTAAGACTGTTAATATTGCTGACAAGAGACTCAGGAGCAAGTGGGGAAGATACGAATATCGCTAAGAGGATCGAGTGACTCAAGCCAACCCCAGGCTGAGGGCATCCTACCGACACGGGTGGTCTGAGGACATGGATGTGTTTGGTTTTCTGCCCTTGATGGAAAATGTCCTTGGCATCCATTCACAGTCCCCTCACTAATAAATGGGATGCACATCTAGAGCAGCATTCTAAATTAAGAGAAAGTAAACAACACAACTATCAGAAGAGGGGAATGATGAAGAACATAGTGAGGGGCTCATCCCCTTGAGGGTTGTGTGCATCCATTCAAATATTAAATGAGGATGCATAAACTAATGGAGAAGATTTGTTTATTTAAGTACATATTGAGATACTGGTACTAGGGATGTAGGGAAGAGAGCAAATAAAATGAAGTTAACTAGTTGAGAAAGGATGTGGATTGTATAAACAAATAGATCATCAAACACAACGCATTAGAAGGGTGGTGGTCATCAAGGAGAACAACAGAGCAGGGTAGGTGGTAGGGGGAACAGAGGGAGGAGTTATTATCATATATACGGTAGCAGAGAATGCTGCTCTAATGAGGTGAGTTCGAAATGAAGATCAGAAGGGAGAGAAGAATGAGGATAAGAGACAGGGAGGGAGGTGTCCCAAACAGGATGAATAACAAGTGCAAAGGCCCTGAGACAGGAGGGGATCGGTATGTTCTAGGAACGTTGCTATGGTGGGGTGGATTGGAGGAGAATGTTAGGAAGAGTCAGAGAGGTGTGCGATTGGGTGGATTATGAGCCATCTCGCAGGCTGCTGTGAGAATTCTGCCTCCAGAGAAAGTTACCAGCTAGTCTTGAATAAAGGCAGATGAAATCTGACTTAGGTCTTTATGGGCACATTCTTCAGAGCAGATCAGGTGGAAAATAGTTCCAGAGAAGGTACTGAATATATCTTGAGAATAGAGCTGACAGCATTTGCCAATGCCCTGGATATGGGTATGAGGGCTGGAAAAGACTCCAAGTCCTTGGAGCCACCAGAAAGGTGGAGTTTCCGTGAAGTGAGTGAGAGCATGGAATGATGGAGAGCTTGAGGATGACTCCCACTGTGTCAAAATATGCACCTGAAAGAGGTTGACTAAGGACATTAAAGGCCACGAACTTTATTAAGAAGATGGAACTTAAGGTTCCATTTTTCTCTTTTTTACATTGCTGGCCTTATTTTCATATTGCTTTCAGAGTCAAACATATATACAAATTTAACTTTTAATAATGAGAAAAATCAACTCAGTTAAAAAGAAAAGGTTAGTTGAGTCTTCCCAGAACAGTGCTTCCAAAACTGTGAACGCCCCTGATCCCTCTGTTGGTCCATGCTTTAGTCAAAATCGTCCCACCTGTATCTCTTTATGTGTGGGAGTTCTTCACAAATTTGACTGGAAAATAAAAGTGAGGGTCCACAAAAAATAATGAAGGAAACATTTAAACACAATTTAGATTTAAATCGTGCAATGACATAAACTCATGTTTTCTTATAGGACTTGAAACTCAAATTAAGCATGAAGTGACTCTTATTAGAAATTTAAAACTGCAGATGAGCTTGAATTAGGGATTTCCATTTCCTGAGAGTGCTGAGCATGGTTAGTCTCTCTGTAGTGTCAGTTTCCCTTGACTACAAAAAACTTTGTTGAGGCAGGCTCTTAATAAGCCTCCCTAGTGTTATATGGAATGCGGCTGTAAGGTCACCATGCTCACTATGAGATTTTAAACAGAAAAAATTGCGATAAAATCAGTTCATTCTAAATGTGGTTAATAACCACAATGTATTTCTATAGTGTATATTTTTGTTTTTATTCAAAATCACTCAGCCATCTTCAAGAACTTTTTTCTTTCAGAATTATGTTGTCAGAGGGAGAATTTCAGATTGACGTTGCTTTCCTTGATACTATGTATTTTTAAAGGGGTTGATTTTATACTTGTTACATTCAGAAACTGCTTGATGAGTTTTCCTTGTAAACAATATTAAATATATAAGCGAGAGGGGAAATTGCAATTTAGTTGAAACAGGTTTTTCAAATCAAATATCTAAGCAGTGGTATGATGAATGGTAAGTTAACTCATTTCAAAACTATGTTCTCTGGGGTGCAGCCTCCAGGATATATGGAGTCATTTTTGTGCTGTCAAAGAGCTTATTATCTAATATTGAGCATGGTTTTAAATATTTGACCTCCTGGTACTTAGTAATTCATCTAGCAGGAGTCATTCACAAAGCCTCTTCACCCATTTAATACAGGTCCAGTAATCCTTATCCATAATTCCAAAACCCAAAATGCTTTCAAACACCACAGCTTTTGTTTAATATACATACTGAGGAACCTATATTGGAACTGGTTGAGGATCTAGGTAGAAATTCAGTAGATGAGAGACCAAGAAGGAAGAAGAAAACAGGCATTTCAGGCAAATTGTATATCTTAAGACCCAGACATGGGAAATACCAGAGGTATTTGTTTCAACACCCCAGACCTCAGTTGTGAAGCATGGTGAATACAGTCTCTTATATAAAATTCTTGGCATCAGCTATGCTTCGGAAATCAGGATGTTCTGAGTTTTAGAAAAGTAATATGATAAGTATACCCTATATCATGTTACCCTTGCAGCAGGGTCGTGGGAATACCTGGAATGTAAGCAAACCATTTATATTTGTACAACACCAAGTGGGATCAATAAAGATAATAAATAATTTCTTGTCAGTTCAGGTTGAGTTTGGCTAACAAATAAGCTATGGGAAAAACATATGGATTTTCAGCGCTTGGAGGATTTGCGATTTGTTCTAAGGATTAATTTGTATAGATTGGGCTGGTGGGGTCTGTCTTCACCAGTTTATGAAGGGCCTTGAAAGTCGGGCTGAGACAGTGTCCCTCATCCACTAAATTCTGGAGAAGCCCCATGGGAGAGAGTTTAAGGGCAAAGTTTTATGAAGGTTACACAAGAGACGAAGGGAGTCCAAATAGGTTCTGCTAGGGGCCCCAAGATGGAAGGGGATTGGATAAACTTTTTCCAAAAGAAGAATCGGCAAAATTCTGATCTGATTTGGGAAGTGGTGGTGGGAAGGGGGGATGGAAAAGACAGTAAAGAGAGGAGCAGAGGCGATTGTGAAGTTAGAGCCTAAGTTGCTCTGAACAGAAAGCAGAAACCCCTGAGACGACTTGATACTGTGGGGAGGCTCATGACTTTAGTGTTAGATGTGATTGTCAAGTTCTTGCGGGACAGCTAGGTAAATAGTGTTCCATGACTATATATCTGGTATTCAAAAAGGAACCAGGCCTAGAGGTATACATTTAGGAATCATATGGAAGAAAATGGGAGACACACGGGGAACCATCTTAGTGACAGCATCTAGGAAAGAAGATGGGGAGGGGTAGGCTGGATAAGTGGAGGCTGGACCCTTGGAAGACGAGATGAGGAAACAAAGGAGGAGGCTATGATAAGGCCTGAAGACACTGGACAGAAGCAGGAGGACACCTTTGTCCTAAACTTTAGCAGCTAGAATATGGGCTGCCGAAAGAGGAAGTTGTGGGAAATTGAGATGGTGAACCCAAAGGTAGAGCAGATGCCATCATGAAGTCATTTGGGAGCCAGATCCAGCCTCATGAGTGCCCCTCAGATCAGGGTTGCAGATGCCAGAAGTTCTCTGCTCACAGAGGCCCATGCAACTCTGAGCAGTCAGCATAGTAACTAGTGAGTATTTGGTTCTGTTGCCTTAATAGTTCATTTATTCTGAGGAGGACCCTCATTTATCCGGAATAAATAAAGTTTAGGCCTTGGCTATAAGCAAAACCAAATTTGAATAATGAGCAAAAATAATTTTCTGAGACCAGAAATTTGCTTTGTTTTGTTTTCCTTATCATAGCCAGTTGTTAGGTGAAATAAATTTTTAAACAATTATATGGATATCTACCAAAAAACCTTATCTTAATTTCCTAAATGATGAAAACAAATTATACATACACACATGTATGAATAAATGTGGAATTTGACCCATTATTTAATCTAATTTTTTTGTACATGCCCTATTTTTCTATTTCCTCTTTTATTTTTCTTTTAACAATGCACCATGCTTACTGTAAAGAGCCTACAGGTGAGCAAAATAGACTTACTAGTCTTCTACCCTCTCTACCTTATACAGCCGGAAAATAAATCACTAGGAGAAGTCAATAGAGTTTTTCTTTTAATAGTGAATATTTTTATTTACTTTTGCCATTGAAGACACTTTTCTTTCATAAAAAGATTCAGTGACCTTTGGAAGGTTAATTACTCAGTTTGAGATAGAATATTAGTTGTATGTACTGATTGCACAAAAATACTTAGTTTTTGCAAATATTTACTGATGCCCTCCTAGATGTCACGATTTGCACCCAGCAGTGAGAGGACATTTCCCCACTCCTCATTTGCCCATGAGGAGTTTATAGACTGGCAGCAGGGGCAGAGGCAAGAGGAGCATCCCTGTATAATCACATGAAAGAGTAAGAGGTTTTCTGGGTGCAATTTCCAATGGAATGACAATGCCAGTGACTACATCTCCCTTTGGGATCTGGGAGGTCTTCTCAGGCAGAGACAGCTAATGTGGTTAGGAGATCAGGCCAAGGAAAGGGAAGAGAATTCCAGACAGAAGAAGTAAAGTACCAAGTGAGGAGGCAGGACAGACAAGGCCTGTCACAAAAATACAGCAAAAAATGTGTTCTAGTGGTCCTGGGGTTGGGCGGGAGGAAAACAAGGACAAGAAAGTCAGATTAGCCCTAGTTTGGGAAGAGCTTTCTATGCACACCAAGTCCTTAGGAGTTGAACCTCCTGTAGATAGTAGGTGACAGTAGTTTTAAAGCCATGATTTTGCACCTAACTAAGACAGTTGAGACAGTGTGAAGGTGGAGGTGGTGCTAAGATGACCCGTCTAGACCTCTCACTGGCTACTTGAAGGAGTAATCATTTATTAGTTCCACAAATATTTTCCCATGCTACATCTGTCCAGTGCCTCTTTTGTGCCAAGTGCTGCATTTGTAATCTGGAGTCTGCTCTCTTCATGCTTCATTGTCTTTACGGTCAACATTTCCCTTCACTTACAAGCTATTTAACTCAAAGCATTTAACTTAAGTGAAATGGCCTCCTAGAGCTCTTTGTGACATGCTACAGTAGATTGCTGCTTGTGTGCCTCTGTGACAAGCATCTGTCTGTTTGTGGTTATGTTTTTTACAGATGCCTTTCGTGATTGTAAGACAATGGAAAGTTAGAGACCAAAAGGTCTTAATTGTCATATGGGCCAAATTCTTCTTTTTTTTACACATAGGGATTTCTGACCCAAAGAGGTGAAGCTCGATATCAATTTTAGTTAATTCCAGGGCTGGAACGTGGGCTGTCTGTATATAAGAGGTTCTTGATTTTTAAATTCAAAAGACAAGAATTACACATAAGGTTTGCATCATGCAGGTGAGGAAGGAGAAATGGCCTGGCTTATTTGTTTCCTTCATGTCTCATGGTTCTCCATCCTCACCTGGTTTTATTGCTCTCTGGTAGTCCCTCCTTGCTAGTTCTTTATTCACCATTGGCTCTGTGATTGGTTCTTGCAGTGATCTGGTAGACAGTGAGAATAAGCTGCTCAGTGCCTGAGAATGTTACATTTCATTGGCTGATGATGAGCCTGATTATGGTCCCAACAACCCACTAACAATAAACTTGCAAGTGTTGTAAAACCTCTTCAGCCCACAGCTTCTAAACAAATGGACACATGTTGCCCTAGTTATGAGTCTCAAGAAAAAAGTTAGGGCATGCAGGTGTTTAATAAGTGAGAGGTGAGACCCCCCCCTCTCTGGGGGCCCAGCTGACCCACAGCCTCTGGGGTGGGATTCCCTGCATTCACAGACACTGGCTCCATCCGCAGTTTGCAGACAGGCGTGGGAGAGCTCCATGGGGAGACCAGATTCTGGCACGGGAAGGACTACTGCAATTTTGTCTTCAAAGACTGGGTTCAACTTGATAAGCCTTTTGCTGGTGAGTACATGATATGAGGTGTGGATTATATTTTGTTATATTTGAGCATCTCAGCAAGTATGCACAGGCATGGTCTAAGTGTCTTTTGTTTTGCTTTGTTTATTTTTGAAATTTTGGCAAAACTGAAGGCATGCTTTAGTCATCTACTTAAGGACTGTTTTTTGTAGTTTCAAAAAGAAAATAACATAAAATGGAACTGACCTATCTGAAACCTCCAGGTTTCCTATAGGCATATTTTGGGGGTAATGATCTATAATTCTTCTAAGAGATGGTAGCCTTCCTTTGATCATCTTTTTTTTTATGCATAGTCTCTCCATTTTCCATCATTAGAATGGCATATTTTCAGACTATCACTGAAATATTAACATATTTCCTTTTATAAATTGGAGTTGGGGTCAGAGGGTTTCTGTCCCCCCATATGGAAGTTCATGACGGATCCTTGCCCGGTATACCTGGGTAGATTTCATTGACAGGTACTCCACTCCCCGGATGCCCTGGCATGATATCGCCTCTGCGGTCCACGGGAAGGCTGCTCGTGATGTGGCACGTCACTTCATCCAGCGCTGGAACTTCACGAAGGTACTGCCTATTGTTGTCATGACTCAATCTGCATGAAGAGAGCTGGAGGAAAAACCCAAAGGGTTGGCCAGAAGGGGTTGCTGCAGCCACAGCTATAATTACAATCTGCAGTTGGATACATCATTGACAGAGTAGCTGAACCTCTTGCATTAAAAAAAAAAAAAAATGCTCCTGAACTTTAACACAGACAATTCAGAGAGCAGGGGGATAGATGCTGCTAGAGGAGCCTATGACTTTAACCCTTTTAACATCTTGGACTCTCAGTATTGATTAAGCATTTATTGGGCTGGGCCCAGTAGTCATGTGGAGGGCTGTTGTAGGTGGGAGAAGAGTCTCTTTTAGACAAGAGGACTCAAGGAAAGCCCTTCCAGTCCTGGCATTGCGCTGGGTTCCTACTGGTACAGGATTCTGAGAGCCAGCTCTGAGCAAGGCAAGCAGAGTGACATGGACCATTTTCCTCTCTTGGTGGGCCTTTGTTGCTGGTAAGGACTGGCCCTAAATTCTTAAGTTCAGAACATATCATACAGGGTTGTTAGGATCCACCTTATTTACTCAAAATGATAAGGGGCATTATTCTCCCCCAAGAGTTTGGAAAACAATTTAGAGTCACTTTTTTTTCTCATTCATATATATATATATAAACTCCATTAGAACTTTTGTGGAAGTTCTAATGGAAATATTTTAAGCAAATTTAGAGGGAGGGCTGGGGTTGTAACTCATTGGGGGAGCGCCTGCTTAGCACATGTGAGGCATTGGGTTCTGTCCTCAGCACCACAAATAAGTAAATGAATAAATGTACTGTGTCCATCTACAACTAAAAAAAATTTTTTTAAATATTTCTTTTAAAAATAAATTAGAAATTTAGAGAGAATGGATGAATTAATGAAGTGATATTACTTTTAAGCTACTGTATTGAAGATTAAAAACATTGCTAATACTTACAGTGTGGGGGTTTTGTTTGTTTGTTTGTTTGTTCCTACATTGGTAATACACTAATAAGTCTTTTTGTTTAAAAGTATGCATTTTTAAACCTAAAAAGTGATTTTCAGTTACTTAAGCTAAAGAAGTAATCTAGGAAGGTAATTTATTTTGAGACTGCTTCTAGTACCAAATAAAATTAGAGATTGATAAAATGCTCATTAATAGGAATTTATTATACAAATTATGATTCTTCTTACTATTTTATGAAGCATATTGAAGATGACAGTGCTATATTGTTCCAGCAAGATATTTACAACAGTAAAAATTATTTATAAAGTAATAATAATGCCATTTTAAAATTGTATAATACTCTGTAAGTATAGATTACATTTATTCTTTCTTTACAAAAGTAATATAATGCATGATTGCTACAAAAGATAAAAGAAGGAAATATAGAAAATAGAAAACAAAAATAAATAATTTCCAGTCTTAGAAATGTCCACTAATATTTCTTCTCTTGAACTTTGTGTGTTTATGCTGTGCTGGGGATTAAACCCAGGGCCTCTTGTTATAGTAGGCAAGCACTCTACCACTGAGCTACATCCTCAGCCATTTTTTCTTTTTTCAAATGAACCTGAATTTCTTTCATAATTATAAACTAGGGAAGAATGAACTTCTTTTGTCATGTGACTCTTTTTTAAAAAAATCTGCTTTTCTTTATTTTAGATTATGAAACCAAAGTATCGGTCTCTTTCTTATCCCTTCCTGCTTCCAAAGTCTCAAACCACAGCCCATGAGCTGAGATATCAGGTACCTGGGGCCGTCCATGCTCGTGTGCAGGTAAGCCTGGTTTTACTTTTTTGGCAAAATACACTGATTAACGTTAGTATTACTGGACTAAGTGACTATTACAGTGCCTTCTGAGTTTTCAATAAGGATAATTTATCCAAAGCAAATCTGAATGGTCCTTTTAATATTCGGAATTATATTTCCTGTATTAAATACATTCAATTCACCCTCATTATAAAACTCATTTATACATATAATAAATATGTGTCTTCAGAAAAGGCCACAATCAAGGAATGACTGTCCTCGTAATTCCTTCTGAAATGATCCCAGTAACATGATACACAGTATAAACCTGGGGCTGATATTGCCCGAGCACCAGGAGCTTGGCTGAAACTTAACATCCAGGAAGCTAGTTATTATACTCCAATCTAATTTTAGTACTCAATTAACCAAATGCCATTTGGAGGCTCTTTTAATGGAATAAGGAATTTCCTTAATAAAGTCACAAAATTTTATTAAATCCCGTCCAGCCATCTCAAGTTACAAATAAGAAAATTCAAACCCAGTGGAGCTCTGAGGCATGTCCAGAGCCAACGGAGTTAGGGTGGAGCTTGAAATCTTAGTCTGGTTCAGAGTTACCCAATCTACTGCCTTTATCAACTACAGCTCAGATACCTTGAATCATGTGGTCACAGACTGAGGATGGGCTCCCCCCACCCCCCGCCCCTGCCCCCATCCCCGGCATTGCCTTTGGTTCCCAATTACTATCATCAGCATTGGAAGCATTATTTAGTAAAAATTCAGCAGTCTGTGAGCCGCCATCATTAATGGACTTAAATAATTCAGACATGGATTCTCATGAATGTGATTTTATAAATGAAATATCTAAATCTGTTACGTTGAATTATGTGCAAGTAGAGTTGTGTGCATATAAAAAATAAAGATATTTTACACCATAGATAAAATAACAGAACAATTTTTTTTTTTAAAGTTAAACCACTTGTGAGAATTATATAGGACATATTGAGTCATCCCAGTCTAGGAAGACTAATTTCAACTTGAAGGTGCAGATAGATAGCTGTGCACATATACAGAAATTGGTGAATGTTTTATGAACCTATTTAATTTTATTTTACATGGAAGAGAGAAAATTATTCATGCTAGAAGACAGAATAAGAATGTTGGTATTAGGAAAGTAAGAGAATTTAAGATTTGAACTTGCATTAAAATTGATGTGATCAATTTATCAAAGTTAGCTGATGTTAAGTACCTGTTGAAAATGTATTACTGAGAAATGTGTGTTTTGTGATGGATTAAGAATATTTTAGCCTACTGTTGCAAATACATACATTTTCCTCTCCCACATTGGTAAAGCCCTGACTTGTATATTCTTATCCTGCTGCCCTGATAAGGCAGGTACACACTCTACAAATACTTCTCTTCACTCACCTTCTCTGCACCACTGGGTATTGTGTTAGAGATGGAAATAGATCAGATGACCTCTTTTGATGAGCTCATATATTCATCCCTGATACATTCTGGATTCACTGTGCAAAGTCAATTCATTTTAAAAGGGCACTTACCACCACACAAGTGGGATCCTAATTAGAATAAGTTATACACTATGTATGTATAAAATGTCAAAATACACTCTACTATCATGTATATCTAAAATGAACAAATACAAAAATTTTAATAAGGGCATTTACCAAGATGCATGCACTCGCTCATTCATTGATTCAGCCAACTTAGGTTTATTAAGTGCCATCTGCTTGTAAAATGAAGCCATTGAAGCATACTTATGTATGCAAGGGACAGGCAGAAAATGATTTCTCTGCCTCAGGAAACTTAGTTATCTGAGGAGATAAAGCTGTGCTGTTGAATAATTCAGTTAACAGTAAAGAGTACGGTAAAAAGCATGAAGGTACAGACCTACTGGTGAGTATCCTCTCTAAGAAATAAACCTGCCCACTCAGAAGACAGGGAGACTGACTGCAACAACCATTCTCTCTTGGTGATGAAGTTGGACAGCATAAGGCCAGATGAGGTACCTGGAGTGCTGGCCTGGTGAGTTTAGATCTTGTCCTGGAAGTATTAGTGAACTTTGGAATATTCTTTTCATCCAAGAAGAAACACGCTACATGAATGTTTTAAAAGGTTAACTTGATTATCCTAAGTATAATCAAACAAAAACCCAAGGATAACAAGGTTAGTCTTCATAAAGCATATATCCCTAAAACTTGATTTAGGAACAGGATTGTTTTATTTTTTTTGGCAGCCGGGGTCAGGAGGAGCTAGGGATTTAACCCAGGGACACAGTGAGTTATATCCTTATAGCCCTTTTTTTTTTCTTTTTAATTTCAAGACAGGGTCCCGGTAAGTTGTTTGGGGTCTCGTTAAGTTGCTGAGGCTGGCCGCAACTTGTGATCCTCCTGTCTCAGCCTCCCAAGCCGCTGGGATTACAAGCATGCGCCATCATGCCCAGCTAGGGACAGTTTTTGAAGCTGGGTTTTATCTGTGAAATGCTAATAATTATTCCATAAAAAAGGTTTCCATGGACAGAAGCTTTTGCAGATTTCTTTAATATTTAATAGGAGGGCTGAGTGCCTTTGTCACGCTGATGTGTTACAAAACCACTAAGTGGGAATGAGGTGCATTTCCCAAGCTTATTTGATGGGATCTCTCATTTTATTTCTTCTCATCTGTTTCTCTCTGAACAAACACTTTGGGACTTGAAGTTTATACATAGGAAGAACTTATTAAACCAAAGAGAATGAAAGCAAGGTGCAAGAGAAAAGCCTGGGGAAGTAATTCTGCTGAACCCAGGAGGCCTAAACTAGAAAGGAAGGGACAAATCTGGGAATATTTTTGAGGAGACAAGGGGACACAGTGACTAGAAAATGACTGAAAATTAAGAACAAGGAAAAGGTAAATCTAATTAGTTCAGTGTCACTGACACAATCTCCCGAGAAAAAAATAGGACACATGTCATGTCTAGACTGATGGGCCAGGTCGCTGAAGACCCTGGCAGCTCTGGTGGTAGGTGTGTTCTGGGTGATGTGAATCTTGCAGCGTGATAATGGGTATAATAAAGAACCTAGAAGTGCTGCTAGGCTGAGCTTCTGGAAGCACGAAAATTGTCCCGCTAAACATAATAAAAGACATTCTAAAACCACAGCACGTAGCCTCAGCAAGTCATTTCCCCTCCCTGAACCTCATTTTTCTCATCCGAAAGCTTCCTGATTGGACTGAGTGATATCTACAATCCCTTCAGGTACTTCAAGCGGAGCTTTTCTCCAGCACCTTTGATAAATGAGGTGTCATTATAATTGTATCAGTTACCTTCCATTTAGGTGTCCTGATATATTTAGGATCCGTTGTATAATAAAACTCAAATGTCCACCACAGATACACATCCTAATTTTTAAAATCATTATAATTACATTTATCACTAAATAGAAATAGAGCCAGACTCAGAATATGTACCTTGATAATGAAAATTGTTCCTCTGAATCTTTAAGAGGGAAAAAAAATTCTTGAAGGAAATTAAAACATCATAGATCCACTTAGACACGTGGCAATGCAAAAAGAAGACAAAGATTACAAGAAAGGACATGTGAGGAAATAGGATGTCACCAGAGAACTCTTAAATTCCCGAGACTATGAGATTATCATTTCTTTTATTCCTCTGGTCCTCAAAACCTGATATTCCAGTATATACCTCTCACCATCTCAGTCCCTAAAGGAAAAATCTCCCTCCACGAGACCTGGTGTGAAGGCCACAGATAGAGAACCAGCTACTCTCTTTCAGGAGCCCATGTTCACTGCCAGCTTTGGTCCCTGGTGATGGGCTGAACCCCCCGCAGCTGCCCAGGACCCTCTTAGTGCCTGTACCTAATTTTGTATTTGTAAATTTGTATTATTTTTCTTAAAGAGTTCCACCCTGACCATGGCCAGGTATGGTGGCACATGCCTATAATCCCAACAATTCAGGAGGCTGAGGTAGGACGATTGCAAGTTCAAAGCCAGACTCAACAACTTAGTAAAGCCCTAAGCAACTTCGGGAGACCCTGTCTCAAAATAAAAAGGTCAAGGGATGTGGCTCAGTGGTAAAGCATCTCTAGTACAAAGGAAAAAAGAGCCCCTTCCCCAATCTGGACATGTCAGACCTGACCAAATCTGGAACCTTCCTCTTTTTCAGTACATGTTGTTCAGAAATAATGAAATAACTCTAGTTGTGAAAACAGTGGATGCAGCCAGGATGTACATCTTTTTGAAGCTGGGAAAGTCAGAGATGATCAGAAATTAGAGAGAGACTTACCCTGCTGCCTTTCTCCACAGTGTTTCTTTGCTTTCTGCATGTCACTCACTGGCTTTAACTATTTATCTTATTTCCAGACATTATATTTTCAAATCACAAATGTAGTGCTTAGAGGGCAAGAACAGTAAACTAGGCCTATCTCTGCTTTTCCAAAAATTCCAGAAGGTGCCAAGGGATTTGTGCATGCTACTCAATCTTTAAAGGGTTTATTATCACATTTTCAAAGCTTTCATCCACCTGGCTATTCTGTGACGCTAGCCAAATGACTATTACCCACTCAGTTGAGAAATTTAATAAAATTCATCCTAAAATGTATTGTTTGTTCAACAGTTTATTTCAAAACATCATTTAGAGGCCATAAGCTTACTACATTATAAAGAAAACAGTATGATGTAGTAATTAAGAGGTGGATTCTAAAGTCAGACTGTTAAAATCCCAGCTCTGCCCCTTACTAACTGTATAAGTAGCTGCTTCACTTCTCTGTACTTGTTTTTATCGTCAATAAATCAGGTCTGATAATAAGTGTCTACTTTATAGGATTGAGTGATGGATATCAGTGGGTAAATAACACATACAAAGCACTCAGAAGTACTAGTTTGTGTGCTGTAGGTACTTTTAAGCTTTCCCCAGTGTTTTAAAAGTTTGCAACAAAGACATTGATGTTTCTCTGGATGGGTCACTAGGTTAGTTCTGGATAAAAATCTTAATATTATATTTATTGAAATAGAAAGAAAGGGCATTTGACAAGATAAAGTAAATAATAGGTAGAAATTCATGTCATTTTTTTCATGTGAAAAAGGGAACCCAGTTATTTAATTTTTTTAAATACCAAAAACATTGCGCACACCTTTCCACAAAGGGGAACTCAGCCAGGGAGAGGGGCACCACGTCAGGTAGCGTCGAAGCCTGACCTTCCAGACACACAGTGCTGCTTCTGAAAGTCATCCAGACTCAGAGATGACCTCAGCAGCTTTCACTAACACTCTAAAAATAATCTCAGTGTTTCCACTCAGTGCTGGGCATTCTCAGAAGTCTGCCAAGAGCACTTGGGGTAGACATGGCAGGATAAGGCATGGGTCTGGGAGGAAGTCAGAGGTGGTTCCAAGACTGCATTTAGAAATTCACAGATTATATAAAAGAATGTGTTTTCTTACCAAAAGAACAAATTAGGTTCCTGACTGTTCCTGTTGCCATTTAAGATAGATTTCTAAGACGGGATATTTGACACATCTTTTAGGTGAAAGAAAATGTCTAATGCCATCAGCTTCTATGTGGAATCGATACAGGGAGCAATCCTTTTTTATAAATCGGGCGTCTAACAGTAGAAACCATCCTGTCGACTCTTGTGTTGAGAATGCATGTCTGTATTGGAAGAAATAACTTCACTGAAGGCATGTGTACCATTGCTTAAATGGAAGACAGGAAGGAGGTAGAAAGGAGATAAAGGAAAAACAGGCAAGGAAATTTATAGGCAAATAAATGATATTTAACTTATACCATGGGAAAAAAACTGTTTTCACACGTGGCAAAATGCCCAAATGACATTCCAAAGGACCTGGTAGGTTTCAAAGGACAGCACAATGTTTTGTAGTGCAGACTGATGTGAGGATAAGGTAGGTGGTGGATGGGGAGTCAGAAGCCATTATATTTGTTGCCATGGAAGCCACTTAATGGTGGGAACTCTTTCCCACGCAGGACCAGGTCTCCATGCAACATAATAGTTGCTGTGGGTCTTGGATGACAGAAGCTGATATTGAACTCAGTGCCCAGCACTGTGCTGAGCTTTTTGTAAATTATTCTGTTGATTTTCACGAGCTGATAAGCTCTACTCCTGTTCAGTGTCTATTTTTACAGATGCGGAAACTACAGCTTTGAGAAACTAAAACTTTGGAGAAGTTGCTTCACTTCTCTGTACATGTTTCCATCATCTGTAAACCAGGGGTAATAATAGGGTCTGCCTCATAGGATTGAGCCATGGCTTAAATCCACACATGGCTTAAGTCTAGACTAGATTCTGAGTTGTTTGGCTTCAGCACCTGAAGTCATACCTGTTAAAGGTGGAGACTTTGCAGTAAGACCCAGGGTAATTGTAGCCAACCAGGTTGTGGTAAGGTGGAGTTATGTGTCTGCCCACCTCCTTTCACACCTCCTTTCTGGCTCCCAAGAGCTGCCAACTATACTCTTTTCTCCTAGATCTTCTCTCCCCTTAACTCTCATTCTTCAAAACTATCTTTTTCTTTCTCTCCTTCAGTCTCAAGAATAACTTCTTCCTTTGGTGCAGGCGAAAGAATCTAAATGAGCAATTACACACTGTGATATGAGTAGGTACCACTGGACTAAGAAAAAGTGGTTGTTAAAACAAAGAGCTTTCTTTAGATCAACTTCTTGACCTCTCTTGCCTACTAGTCTCTTCAATGCACACTGGAAGTACTGGGCCTGTCTCTCCCCATGCCCATGCCCCTTGGGAGCTTCTGTACCGATGCCAACTTCTGCTCGAGGGACATATAAAAAGTGCTTTTGTCCTAAGGAGTCTTTGTTCCATGATTGTCTTGGAAGCTTAGGGAAACAAAAAGGAATTGAGATATGCACTGTATTTATAGGCAATAAAACGTTGTGGTTAAAAAAAAAAAAGGAAAGAACTTTGGGACACATAGTAAGAAAGTTCTGAACATTTTCCTTCAAGAAGAGATTTCTGTTATTTAGTCTAAATATTCGACTTGGGCCCATAGTATGTAAGGGGATTAGGGCTGTGGTTAAAGAGAAGGCTGTATTTTAAGTCAAAAAATAGGACACAGTACAAAGGAAAATGACTGGTCCTGGTTACAATTTTGAGGCTAAACCATAAAATCAGAAATATGCCATTTTCATGTGCTTTAAAATTGTGTATCCAAACTTGAGATTTGAAAAGTGTGGGTTGGATTCCATTCCCAGTATACTTGGGACAGTAAGACAAGCCACATTTCTGCGTGATGGGGGAGGAGTCTGGGCTTGTCTCAGTTACAAGGGTTTAAAACAAAAATGTGAGACAAGTTGATTGGGTCAGTGAAGAAAAAAAAGAATAAATCTAAAACTTAAAACAAAGGGAAGTCAATCAAAATGTGTTTGATTTATTTGACTGTGGAGAAAAGTTTCTACACCCTCAAGCACTGAAAGCCGCTGAGTTTATTTTCACATAACCTCAGGGTGAAGGGTGCAGACGGAACAAAAAGGAAACTCATTATTTTCAGTTCATCTTATGGTGATGGGCAGATTTTTAACTAATTGGAATAGTAGATGAATAATAATCCCAAGTGATTTTTTTTCCTGTGTTGCATAAAAGACAACTTTCATGTTTGACCAAAAATAATGACATTTTCCAATTAAATGAATTTTCATTGTGAGTGAAGTGGCCTCAGGCATGGGGATAGATAATGCAGGACCCCTCAGGAGGTGGTGATCTCTGCTACTGCACTCAGAAGGCTAAGTCCCAGACGTCAAGGAGATCCTCCATTCTTGTTCCACTCTCCCCCAGGCTGATACTTGGAATGCTTTCTTTAGAAGTATGTCTTTGAACGTTTTACATTGAAATGCTTCTGGAAGGGGAAAGATTTACCATTACCTTCCCAGGGAAAGCAGCAAATATGTGACCTTCCTGTTTTCCCCTTCACAGCAGCTCTTGGTAATCAACCTCAGATTTCTTCCCAGTATGCTCTGTATCCAGAATCTTCTCTCCAGCACAGCTGTCCAGGAAGCCATTCCAAATTGATTCAATAGAACATGAAAGTTGACACCTACTTGACACTCCTAATTTTTATCTTATGTGAATGAGTTTATTAAATCAGCAAATTTTTCAGAGTGAGAAAGGAAAGAAAGTGTCGTTTCTGGATTGGAAGAAGAGAAGTCACCATTAAGGGGGTTTTCTGGGTATTGGCGAGGCAAGCACTCTACCAACTGAGCTATTTCCCCAGCCCTATCAATAGCCTTTTAAAGAGAAAGAGGTCTCATATATCTACTGCTAAGTGCCGTATACCATTATTAGCTTTTTTGCATTAATTTTGTCATGTTTTCCTTCACAGCAGCTTTGGAAAGGAGGTGAGAAGGGTGAGAAAGGGAGAGAGAGGTCTCAATTGTACCTTAGAGGAAAGTAAGCTTCCATGACTTGAAATGACTTGTCCAAAGTTAAAGTGCAAAGCTGTGACACAGATCTCAAGTCCCTGTCTTTCCAAAGCTGTGACACAGAACTCAAGTCCCTGTCTTTCCAGTGTACACTGCAATTTTATACATAGTTTCCAGAATTACATAGAATTAGACCAAAATGCATGTCCTAAGAATCTTCTTGCGGTAACCTACATTTTTCAGGCCTATCTCCTTAGCAACAAAATTCAACATTAATTTAAATGGACTAAGAACTAAAATTTCTATTTGTTCAATCTTTGTTATTTTAACCTGGTGAACAATAGCACAGTTCCCTGGAGATGATAAAAAAAAAAAGAAAATCCAGATATTTTCCCAGTCTCAATCATTTGAACTTAAATTTTCCTTGTGGGTTTTCTTCTGTGATATTTTACTATTCATGTTTGTGGTTAAATTGTCTAATTCATTGCATATGTTCATCTGACAAAATTAACTGAAATGGTTGGAGGAGAGAGATCTTGCTATAAATATCCCAACCTGGCTAAAGAAATAATATCATTGAGGATGGCACAATCAATGATTTTTAGCAAGTACAGTAGCCTTATAGATACAATTGCTAAGTTATTGATTAGATCAGATATAGATAGATAGATGATAGATATATGTATGTGTGTGTGTGTGTGTGTGTGTGTGTGTGTGTGTATCAGACATAAAACTGATTATGTATTGGGTCACTTTGAATGTTCCTAATAAGTATGGGGTCAGTCCTTTTATCTTTAAGTTAACCTTCTGAGAGACAATTTCAGCATCCATTTCCAATCAGGAATAGCAAACCTATTTTTATAGTGAGTCTTCTGTAATGTCATGCTGTTGTTTAAGAAAGTTAGTGAAGGCTGGGGCTGTAGCTCAGTAACAGAGCACTTGCCTCCCATGTGTGAGGCACTGGGTTTGATCTTAGCACCATATAAAAATAAACAAATAAAGGCATTCTGTCCATCTTTAACAACCATTTTTTTTTAAAAAGTCAGTGGGTATTTATTGAGTGCCAACCTATTGTATGCTTATGTTATACCTCAATACTAGTGAGAATGCTAAAGGAAAAAATGACAGCCAATGTTGCTTAGTGTTGAGAAAGCTAGGGAAAGCTTCCACGACCCCTGTTCCTCCCTGCCATGCACAGCCACAGTGTGCTGGGCAGCATCTCTGATGTAATCTCCCACAGCTCACATGCATCCTCTAGTGCTCTTATTAATAATAAGTCCATGCCACTTATTAGGGGCCAGACCGCCTGTCATACATTTCACAGTAATTCATTTAATTCTCTCTGTATACCTAGAAAGTAGCCACTCCATTTTATAGTACAGAAATTGCTAGTACTGTTCTGCATCAGAGTATTTAAGCTATACTTAGGTCTGAGCTAGAAAGTCTTATAATCCAGGTAGGAGCAGGTACTTGTTCTAATAGAAGGATGCAGTGTGATTGATAAGAAAGAATCTGGTAAATCTTCGAAAGAGTAAACAGAACCAGATGTGTGACTGGTTATGGACTCTGAGGAGAGGGGGCATGCCAAAGAGCCCCAAAGGTCACTAACTTTAAAGACTGATCAAATGATGGCGTGCCCCCAGGCAGTGGGGTATTTGAGATGGGAAGCAGTTTAGGGGAAGTGGTCAGGAGTTCAGCTTTGATCTGACTCATCAAGGTGATGAAGTCAACTCCAAATTGATTGGTATAACCTACAGATGTGGTGAAAGGGCAAAACAGTGTAGCATGGTGGTCAGGTCTAGGATATAGAATGAAAACCTCTAGTGTCAGTGTTAGCACTTCCATGACCCTGTGTACTCTTATCCAAACCTGTTTTCTTACCTGTTACTGGGTTTCTATTATAATCAACAAAAGAAAATTTAGAGTTAAGGTGAGATACCAAAGGTTAGACAGCTAATGAAAGGCAGATTCCAGGTCATAAACCTAAATGAACTATCTTTTAAAATGTGTAATCTGATTGCTAACTATTCTGGGAGAAAAGAATAATCACATTCTTAAGTCAAAGCTAAGAAGACCCTATCATGTCATCCAAATTAAGACACTTTGAGTAAAAGTGGGTGCTATTAATAAATACATTAAAAAGACAGGCTTTCTGGTGCAATTGTGGGAGTCCAGGAAAGGAGTACAAATGATTACATTACTTGCAGCCAACAGAAGAGAAACTTTTGAAATCCTGCTTGTGAAACCACAGGTATGGTTTCCAATTTTGAATAAACATAATTCTGGGTGGAAGAGGGTATATTCAGGATGTATTTTCCAGCTGGGCTCCTTTGTATACAATGATTAGTCTCCTCTCATCTCTATCTCAGCAGTGTTCCTCACCCCACAACTATCCCTTGTCCCACATATGACACTCAAGCCACTGTGATTATTCAGTTGTTTAGAAGGAAAAGGGGTGACTTCATTGCATTAATACATCTGGTCTTGTTTCCGTTGTCTGATATTTGCTCATTGCTGATTGCTGCCTGGTAGTTGCTCCGCTCTGCTGCTGATTGGTCTGCTGGCATAAAGTACCATGAAGAGTCCATCCATGCTGCTTACGTCTATGTGATAGAGAACAGCAAGCACTATATCTACATTGAAGTAAGTCCTGCTCATGTCACACATTGTGCAAAACTGCCTGCCCAGAAATGTCACCGAGACCACAGGTTCAGGACCTGCCATATTAATATGTGTCTATAGAACTGTGAAGAGTGCTGGAGAACTGCTAATTCCCATCACCTGACTATTGATCTCCCCTGAAATTCATTCTGCATTGTCATTGACTCAAGCGTATACTGGGGGTCTCCCAAATCCATGTTATTAAAATGTGTCAACTCACTGTAATATTGTTTGCCAAAAATATCCCAACATGAATGTGTCAGTTTGTGGCTTGGTTGGAGGGCTGAGATGTGAGGCATGTGCTATTTGAGGTCAGCACACATATAGAGAGACATAGTAGCTAAAGAGATCATGCAATAGTTTGGGGATGTTGGACTATGGAGAGTATAGGGAAATGAACATGGAAAAGGAAGATGTGAGATTGTTAAAGGCAGGAACCACCTTCTTCAATACTCTTTGAACAACCATTCATTAGAAAGGGGTTTCAGGTCCCAGAGTTTGTGTGCAGAGTATATGAGAAAATCTGGGAACACTGAGTTTAGTCTGGGAACTTTAATTGCACTTCAAAGTGGACATAAAAATAGTTCAGGGCACTTGGAAAACCCTGAGAAAATAAAAAGTCCCAGTAATGGAAAAAATACATCAGAGTTCATCTCCCTTCCTTATTCTAACTTTTTTTTCCCCATTGAATAAAATGGTGAAAGGGTGGTGGATGAGCAGGAGAGAATCATTCTATCCCTATTTTCTTTCTCCTTGAGTGCTTGCCTGCTCCCTGTGCATACTGTGACAATTCATTAAAGGCAAACAGCAAAGAATTGGAGCCTTATTTATTTTGCAGGCCTGGAGAAAGGAAAGGCTAATTTAAAATATTAGCAGGCTAAATGCAACATGATATCCTGACTGGGATCTTGACATAAAGAACATTAGTGGGAAAATTAGTGAGCTCTGTACAAAGTCTAGAGGTTAGTAATGCCATTAGTACTACTGCCTTTGACAGTTGTACCATAGTAATTTAAGATGCTAAAGCTGGCTCACTCTTTTTTAGTAGTTTTCATGTTGCCTTTTTTAAAACACTAGCTTGGCATTAAATGGTGTCAGTAGTGTCATGTAGGTACACATGGTATGCCATGTAGGTACACATGATCTTGGACATGGGCCAGGTTGACACTCCTCTAGTCTAGGTAAAGTAGCATTCACTGTACTCCTCCAAAAAGAAAAGAAATAAAGGACATGACATGTGGCCAGTCTGTGTTCACAGCTGTGGAGGAATGCTAAACTCCTTTGTATTATGAATTAAGAAAACAAAAACATGGTTTAGTTGCCATTGGGATTTCATTTGCTTAATGCCCTACAGCAAACCACAGTCTCAAATGAGTTCCTGCACAGTGTCTTCCTATAAGTTTTTCTTCTCCTGAGGCATTTTGCAGATTTGTGTACTTTAAGTGTAAACATTTGTGATTCATAAAAATGATAATGCTGCAAACAGAGGGTAATCATATTTTGAGTTATTGGTTATAAATCTTCATACCTTGAGATGATTAACAAATATTGCTTCAAGATGATTGTCCTTAGAAATTACAGTTGCATTATAAGAATCTGGATTCTATTTGAACACATAATATTTACATTTAATTTTTGACATCCCCTTATGCAGCAACAAAATCTTTTCCACCATTATGATGATAATGCCATAGCTGAGTTTCTAGTAACAGTTTTAAAGGATGTTTTATAGATGCATGAATACCAGAAGTACTTAGAGAACTATTTCTTTTTCCATTTTATTAGTATATATATATATGTATGTGTATATATTATATAAGAATATACATACAACGTACTAACAAAAGAGATTTGAAAATCCTTAAAATAGAAGTTCAGGAATAATCAGAGGACCCATCCTCCAAAAAAAAAAAAAAAAAAGAGAGAGAGAGAGAGAAAACATGAAAGTAAATTCAAGGAAATAATGGAGAAAGGTGTAGAGAATTAGATCTGTAGTCTACCTTGTTAAAAAAAAGTACATTTAGCATGAGACAGGATGTTTATCAATATAGAATTTTTAATCATGAGCATTTATATAAAATGTGAATCTGAAAAAAAACCCTAACTCTGGAATATTCTATGTTCTAAGAATGTAATTTAAAAGTTTGAGGGTGAAGTAACAGTGCAGCCTGCCTCTTGAGGAGGGTGTTCTTAGTAATCAAAGACCTAGACTATGCATGAGACCCAGAATCAGATGGTTGTGCTTTGATTCTGTGTCATTTGCTTTCCCAATGTGATCAGAACACAGCTGCTGTGTGACACACTTTTTTAAAAGTACAAATGTCATTTTTATTGACTACATTTTCCTTAGACTATGTGTAAACTACTAAGAAAGGAATGCCTTCATGATGGCCCCATTTTTTTTCCTCACAGAACCAATTTTTCATAAGCTGTGCTGATGACAAAGTAGTATTCAACAAAATAGGCGATGCTATCGCCCAGCGGATCCTGAAGGCTCACAGGTAATGTTTCGACTCTTATTTTGGGGAAGTTGTTGATGACGATGTCCTTATTTCCTATGAACATGACTTTTCAAAGCCCATTTTTAAAGGGCTGTCATTTCCTGTAAACTTGAATGTGGTCCAGCCAGTGGTAGGTTGTTGTTTGCTTTAATCTGAGTCACTAAGAATTTTTGAGTCCATTTTGGTGGGACAAATAGGATGTCCAGTCATTTTTTCCTGGCCACACTCTTTCCCATGCATGAGATTTGTGGTTTGATTTATTTAATAGCAGACAGTGATCTATGTTCACTTATAAACAAGGCAAAATAAACATCTTTTGCCATGGATTATATTTAAATTCTTGTTCCCATCTGTCTTATGTCTTCAGCTCATGGGATTATTCCTTAAATAATAGTTTTATTGAGATAGAATCCACATCCTAAGTAACCACCCACTTAAAAACTGTACAGTGTACCAATCTTTAGTATATTTATAGAGTTGCACAACCATCACCTAATCAATTTTAGAATATTTTCATCATTCCAGGAAAAAAAAAAATGCCTTTTGGTAGTCATCACTTGTTGCTTTCTTTCCTGAGCCCCCTTAAAATTCCCAAATCTACTTTTGTTTTTTGTAGATGTGCCAACATGAGCATTTCCTATAAATGGAATCATTTAATATATTGTCTTTTATGAGTGATTTCTTATAGCTCATCTATGTCATAACGTATCAGTGTTTTCATCTCTTTTTATTGCCAGCTACTATTTCATTCTATGGATATACCACATTTTATTTGTCCATTTGGCTGCCATGAATAACATTGTTATAGATGTTCTGTACTAGGCTTTTTCTTTTGCTTTGTTTTAGAGATTCACTGTGGTATGTACATTATGTACATAGAAGAGTTTGGTCAGATTCATTCCAACATTTTTCACTTTTCTGACCCTCTTCCCTCCTTCTTCTACTCCACTCTCTCTTCGATTTTTTATGGGATTCCCTTTTCCCCCTTTTTCTTTTGCTTCCCCCTCCCCTCATTGTGGTCTCACTTCTGCATGTCTGAGACACCTTTAGTGGTTTTATGCAAACATGTTTTTGTTTCTCTAGGGGTAAAATTGCTGGGTCATAATGGTAACTCTCTGACATTTTAAGGAACTGGCAGACCATCTTCCAAAGCAGCTATACCACTTTACATTCCTACAGTGTATGAGCTTCAATTTCGCTATATCATTATAAATTCTTATTATCTCTCTTTCCATTACAATTATTCTAGTAGGTATGAAATAGCATCCCAATACAGTTTTAATTTGAATTTCTCTAATGATTAATGATGTTGAGCATCTTTTTGTGTGTTTATTGACCATATACGTATTACACAGCTACCTTGCCCATTTTTATTGAGTTACTTGTCTTTTTATTGTGGAATTGCCAGTTCTTTAAATATTCTAAATACAAGTCCAATATAGGATACATGATTTTCAAGTATTTTTTCCCATTCCATGGGTTTTTTTTTACTTTCTTGATGATATTGTTTGAAACATAGACATTTTAATATTGATGAAGCCCAAGTTATCATTTTTTTATTTTCTAAGAATGATCAATGGGGTTGTGGCTCAGTAGCAGAGCACTTACCTTGCATATGTGAGGCACTGGGTTCAATCCTTAGTACCACATAAAAATAAATAAACAGGGACCAGGGTTGTGGCTCAGGGGTAGAACACTTGCCTAGCATGTGTGAGGCACTGGGTTTGATCTTTGGCACCACATAAAACTGAAAAAATAAAATAAAGGCATTGTGTCCATCTACAACTAAAAAGAAAATCAAACAAATAAATAATCAAAATAAAGATATTATGTCCATGTAAAACTAAAAAATATTTTTAAAAAGAATAATCAGGATCATGAAAATTTATGCCTGTTTTCTTCTTATAACTTTATAGTTTTTAGCTTATATATCTTTGATTCGTTTTTAATTATTTTGTGTATATGGTGTGAATTAGGGGTTCATCTTCATTCCTTTGCCTGTGGATGTGGAGTTGTCCCAGCTTTACTTCTTGAAAAGATCTTGAATTGTCTTAGTATCTGAGAGTATTTCTTTGTATGGCCGATTTTAGCTCTATGTAAAAGTAGCAGCATAAGAAAGCAAAACCATTTTTTTCATTAGTTTAAGTCATTGAATGCATCAGTGAAGAAATTAATTAAACATGTTATAAATACATATGTATTTATACATATTTGGGGATTAAAACATTTTTTTTTACTTCTACTGTCGTGTTGTACCTTGATTACTTTCTTTCACATATTATGTGGTTATTTTAGCTTAAAAATATAACTGTAGCTCTCAACATTTAATATGATTCATAGTTTATATTTCAGCATGATCTTGCTGAATCTTCACAAATAATCATGATAGTAGGTTATATAGCCATTGCTGTTTTTCTCGTTGCTGCTCCCATTTTAAGAATTAAAAATTGAGATTCAGGAGGTTGTATGAATTGTCTAGGCCACTAACAGCCTTAGGCAAAACCAGCTTTGAGCCCATCCTCACACTTTTTTGACCAAGTGACTCCCCAGTGCCATGTAACCCTAATTCATAAGTGGTTAGGTATTTACGTAGGCAAGTGGATTGGTCCTCTGGTTTTTCCCCCCACTTTGACCACTCATTAGATGCAGGCTGACCCCAAGGGGACAAC